>NC_141351.1:26888513-26896013 GCF_057382095.1 Aulonocara sp. 'chitande type north' Nkhata Bay | reverse complement strand
CGCTGTCCTCTGTGAGGCTGAGGTGGAGATTCTTTACATGGTTTCTTGTCCTGGTAGGAGAAATTGGCTGCATCCCAATCCAGGGTCTGCAGCCTTAAAGGCCGCATTTCAAGGCCGATTATGTCACAGCGACGCGCCGAAGGCTGTCCCAATTCAAAGGCTGCTCGAAATGCGGCCCTGAAATGCGTCCTTCATTTCTCTGAATTTTAAGGCTGTGGCAGTGTAGACTTCGTGGTCCCACATATCCCACAATTCATAGCGCGGCAGTCGGTGTGGAGAATTCTGCCGCAGACGGCAGAAGCGGAGCGGCCGAAGAGTAAACTGTGAAAAGTAAGTCCTGGATATTATGTCACTTATTTATGTGCAAATGTTTAATAACGAAGAACATTAAACATTACTGTTGGCCACATGTCGGCAAAGTCATGTGACATTAGTGACGTTTGTACTAACTTGGTTTTAAAGCCTTTACTTTAAAATATACGTCATTCAATAGCTGAGCTTAATCTCACAGAGAATGATCAAAGCTCATGTAGAAAGAAAGAAACAAATGAACAAAAGATTTTCTCCTTCATTTCTGTCAAACAGCTGTATGACACGTTTCCAGCTGTTAGTATCATGGTTGCTAGGCAACCTGGGCAGCGGAGGCTAGACCGTCCCATTTCACAAGCCTCGCACTTCCGGCCTTAGCGGTCTTTGAGTACGCGGCCCTTGAGGATCGTTGAGGCTGCGTACTTTAAGGCTGCAGACCCTGAATTGGGATACAGCCATTGTACAAGTTAGAGTTAACGTGTTTGTCTTCTTTCTCTGTCTATCAAAACGTAATATCAAACTGACATTTTTGGCTAAAAGTTTTCAAATGATCGTTTCTAGACAAAAACAGCATCTGTGAGAGCTTTCAGTCAGGTTTTAGGCCCTTCAACAGTTCTGAGTCGGTGCTTTTGAAACTGATGATTCTGTCTTAGTTCTGCTGGACTCACTGTGCTAATGAAACACCAGCAGGAGTCGAGGGTTTAAGATCTAAATATTATGTTAAGCTCAGAACTGCAGTTCCACAGAGGTCTGTCACAGAGTCTGTTCTTCTTTCCTTCTACATGAACCCTAAAGGCCAAATGATCCATCAAGCATCTCTAGATGACTGACAACTGTGATAGCTGGTTATAAAAAGAACTGCCTGTCCTTCAGGTTCTTACAGTTTTAACTAAGGTTCACACTTTGGGATAATCTTTGACACAAACCTGAAATTTGCCAAACAAATGAATGTTTTGGTCCAGACGAGTTCTTTTCAAGTCCTTTCTAAAACAACCAGATCTGGAAAGGTGCAGAGTTATCAGCGGCTCTATGTGCACTGCAGACTTCAGTATACAGTTCATTTAAGCCCTTAAATGGTTTACACCTGTAGATTTGTTGTACACTCTTGTGCTGTGTCTTTAAGTGTAAGTCTTGGATGGAGGACGGGTTCCTGTCGTGTCATTTTATCCTGCGGGAATCTTCAGTAAACATCTTGGATTCATTGATTTATTTAGCTGTAAAGCACATTGGTTTAAACCCACTGTATGAAGCAATAACTTACTAAGTATAATCAATGACATAACAACAATTCAAACAAAACAACACAAATTTAGATTTGTGTTTAGATTCTGGTATTTTTCATAAATGAAATTGTGTAGAAGAAGTAAAAGAATTAAGAGCAGGTTGGTGTGTTTCAGCGCTGTTCATGAGTAAACTGTAAGGATTATAGCACAAACCTTTAGAGATTATCATACAGTATCCGTCTGCCTTGTAATTAGCCAAGCCTACACTCTGAACCATCAGTGTAAAAAAGAAACAGTGCTTAAAGTAAAGAAGTGTGAAAATATTTATATTTATATTTATATTTATGAAAACCTCAAACTTTTATTTGATGTACATAATGTTTCAGAAGATGTTTCAGGCAGATGGTGATGAAGTACAAACTGAGCTGTGCTGGTTTGTTGAACTGGTTGTTTAAAGCAGAGCCCCTCACTGCTGCTCGGTGTGGCTCATAAGTAAATCTCTGCATTCAAACAACAGTGTCGTCTGCATAAAAGTGCACATTTGCATCAGCTACATAATGTGAATATTAATAAAGTATCAAATTTTTTGACCCCACCTGTGAGAGCTCGTGTTACTTCACACAGTGCCGTTAAACCTGCTGTGTGTGCAGTTCTTCCTGGTATTTGCTGTATTTTGTCTCCTGGTCTCGTGTGAGTCTTCTCTGAACTGTGCTGTGTGAGACTCACAAACCTGCCAGTCCTTTTCATCACTTTTAAAAAGCTCTCTCTCTCTTTGTCTCTGCGGTAGTCGCTCACCCACGCACTTCTTTCTGTTGTTCTGTCACTCTCTGTCCACCAACATGGTAAAAACATTTTTCTCTGCCCCGACCTGTGATTCCTGCTCTAATGAGCACACCGTGGGCTCACGTCTCTGCTGTTTGATGCTCTGGAGCTCTGAGACTCCCTGAAAGCAGCAGCGGCATGTTTATGTGCTTAACACTGCATAACAGTTGATTTTTGTTCATGAACATTGTCCACACTATATGAATTTCTTGAATAATTATTCAGTATAAGCTATAATGAATCTTAGTTAATCATTTTTCTCTACAAAGTATATTTGATGGCATAACGAAAATAGATAAATGATTAACTGTCTTCAGCACCACGGACAGAGACATGGTTCACGTTTCATCCAAACTGATGGACGAATGAAAGACGTGACGACAGTGTGTGTGTGTGTGTGTGTGTGTGTGTGTGTGTGTGTGTGTGTGTGTGTGTGAGAGAGAGATTAGCCTAATGATCATTATAATTTGAAATTACAGCCTCAGTTCCTGTGTGTGTGTTTATCTCACCATTCAACATAATAATCACCACCATCTGGTGTGTGTGTGTGTGTGTGTGTGTGTGTGTGTGTGTGTGTGTCTTTCTGTCTTTCTGTCCCTGTGTGGACACATATCATTCCAAGCTGTTATGGGGACGTCTGTGCGTTGCAGGGACATTAAGGCGGTCCTCACAACTTTAAGTAAACAATTAATCTGCTGTTTAACATGCTGAAGGTTCTCAGTGACATGTCGCCCTCTGAGCTGATGTGTAGTGATGATTTTACAGTCATGAACTGATGCTCAGTGATAATCATCAAAGATCTGCGACTGTAGCCTCCTGATTTAATAAAATCCTCTAAAATCCACCTGCGGTCAGAATGGTGGGGGATCAAAGATGACTAAAATCCCTCTAAAATCAGACAGCAGTGTCATTTCTAGCATCAACACTGAAGCTTTAATCTGAAAACTCTTTTTATTGGTGCAACCTGAACAAACAGCACCATAACTCATCTGAAAGGCAGATTTCCTGAAGACGTTTCACTTTTCATCTGAAAGTTCGTTCACTTCTAAAAGCGGGTGGAGGCATAGTGGCTGTTAGTCATTAGCATCGCACGACTCACATCACATGTCATGAGGACAAAAACCTCACACAGCAAAATGACTTCATCAGCTAATGTTACATCCTCACATTCTCAGATTCATGCGTGTAGCTAACTTACAGCTAACTTAGCATTATTGCTAATAACTCACAGATGACTTCAGCAGCTAATCGATGATGCTAACCTTTGTTTAATGTCACGCAGTATTGGTTTTGGCCACGATCAGCTTGTCAGTCACCTGTGAAGCTCAGCTGGTGTCAGAGGTGCTGTTTATATCAGTAAGAGGAAACTGGAGTTCAGTTCTCCTAAATCAGTAGAAGAATATTCGTGTTTTTATTAAATATGTTGGCGGAGGTTTGCTCCGAGCTGCTCAGAAACAAAGTCGCTGAATCTCCAGATAATCCGCTCAAAATGAACCAGCCCTTCATGAAAGCCCTCTGAGTCTCTGAGCTCACTTCATACTCACATGTTGCACCCCTGAAGAGACGGGAGACTCTTCATCATACATGATGATGACACGAGTTTGTGTTGTTGACACTGATCACTCTGACATTTACAGTTCCCATTAATCTGTCTTCATCTATATTGATTTAAAATGTCAGTGTTTAAATGCCAAACAGTGTCTGACATCAGAAATCACTCAGAACCGTCGGCTCTCTGAGCTTCGCTGGGACTTCCAGCTCTCTGTTACTGTGCTTCCCTCAGAGGGGCTGTAATGTTACCAGCAGTGCTGGGTGCAACGCATTACTGTAACCACATTACATTTTTCAGTAACGTGATATAGTTACAATTATGTAGTTACTTGCATTATAAAAGTTCTTTGGTTATCTGCACGCTGGGTCGATAGACACAGAAATTCTTTTCTTCCTGCTACAATCAGCTGATTTCAGTTCATGTGCATGAAGAATGAAGAGTGTTACAGCTTTAGAAGGGTGGACATTAGCGTTGTTTGTATTGTGCAGACGGAGAAGAGCGAGATAGTAAAGTGCAAACGGCCTCAGAACAGAAAAAGCTGCTTTATACTGCTAACATCTGCACAGACAGCTTGCTAACACTAAGCTAGCCAAGCAGACTCCAGCCCAGCAGCCAGAGCCTGAGCTTACACAGCCTGTGGTGATGATGATGATGATGATGATGATGATGCGGCCTGTTTCTACCTGTTCAGGTTTCTACAGTAAAATCACCATGGCAACCGCTCTGAAGTCAAAGAAAAAACAAAGAGAAGTACAAATGAAGTTAGTCAAAAACACCGACGTTCGGTAAGAGCGAATATGTATGTACTGTGGCAGTATTTGACTGAAATGCAGAATCCGTGCGTATCAGCAGCTGACTGTCATGTGTCTGCGAGACGTAGCGGCGTGAACAGACGTCTCCTCTGTCCCACGCTCGGGTTGGTCTCATGTTCAAATGTCAGCACTGCAGGGCAAACTTTGTTTTCCACTCTGGCTTTGATTCAACGGCTGTGATGGAAACAGAGAGGGCAGCCATTACGAGTGAGCACATGACCCCGTGTAACGTGTTAAACCCGCCATGGAGTCACAAGCTGTGCAGATGACAGAAGCTTCCACAAAAACCGAGGAACGAATTCTGAGCATGTAAACACTGCAAAGCGTCTCTGTCTTCAGTTATTATTGTTGCTGTAGCAGACGGAGGGACACAAACTGACGTGGAAGCCTCACAAACTGTTCTGGCCTCTGCAGATAATTTCACCTTCATGACAGCTGTACGAGGGGAGAATGTTTGTATATGTCACCTGTATGCATCATTATGGGCGTGGCCTCCTTGTCTGACAGGTGGCTGTAAGGCAAGGCGAGTTTATTTATATAGCACAATTCAACAGCAAGGTGATTCAAAGTGCTTTACAGAGACATTAAAGAACAGAAACAAATAAAAAGCATAATTTAAATTTTAACCTTAAAAGTAAAACAGTGCAGATTTGGTGCTTTATTCAAATGCAGCTGAGAACAGGTGAGTCTTCAACCTGGATTTAAACAAACTGAGTGTTTCAGCTGATCTGAGGCTTTCTGGGAGTTTGTTGCAGATATAAGGAGCATAAAAGCTGAATGCAGCTTCTCCAGCTGCTTGCTGTTTGCTAACATGACATCATGTGACCAATAACATGGCTGCTGTGAGGTCAAACAGACCAAGAAGAAGAAATTCAGGGTTTTGTTTGGATGTTACTGAGCACTGATTCATACTCCATCTTTGTGTGTGTCTGTGTGTGTGTCCACTCATATTCTGTTTCCAGTGTGTCACTGCAGCTAAACAAAGCACTTTTTCTATTTTACACAACTAAAAACACACACACTGACCCGTGGATGATCCCAGACCATTGTGTGTTTCTCTTCTTCAGCTGAATCCCGATTGGCTGAAGTTTTCAGGTGGCAGTCAGTGTGCGTGATGGATGAGCGGCAGAGGAGGAGACGAGACCACGTCTCAGTGTCTTCAGATGCCCTGGAGTCGTTTGAGTTTGGATTCAGATCTGTTAGAAGCAGAAACACGATGCTGAGGAGTCCCTCACTTACAGAGCTCTTCCAACATTTCATGTTTTGTTCTGTGGCGAGGAGCCGAGGCAGAGGTGGTTAAAAATCGATCTAGGAGGAACCCAGATATTCGGTCACGCTGAACTGTTTACGCGAGGTTTTGGTTGGTGGTTAAAATCCCTGCATGGCGTGGAGCTGACCGGGAGACGGCTCCTATAATTCAGGGGGTGTGTCCATCAAAGCCTTGCGTTTGAGTCTTTCGCCTTCCTTTCATGATTACTCAGACGTCGTCTGATGACATCAAATCAAATCACTTTTATTGTCACATCACATGTGCAGGCACACTGGCACAGCACATGCGAGTGAAATTCTTGTGTGCGAGCCCCACAAGCAACAGAGATGTGCAAACACAACAACACAAACGAGCAAAATACAAGAATGGCCAACCTGAAACTAATAAATATATGTACAATATATAATAGTATATGCATTTCTGGATGTGTATACTAAATATTTTCCTACGTGTGTGTGTGTGTGTGTGTGTGTGTGTGTGTGTGTGTGTGTGTGTGTGTGTGTGTGTGTGTATACACATTTTTACAAATTAAATAGTAAAAATAAAGAAATAAATAATAATAATAATAATAAAATATATAAAATATACAGAGTTGAATATGTGCAAAACAAGTGTCATTTATATACAGTATGGAGTGCATAATGTTGAAGTTCCAGTAGTGAAGCTGAGGTGTCTATGACGTGTTCAGCAGTCTGATGGCCTGGTGGAAGAAGCTGTCTCTCAGTCTGCTGGTACGGGACCGGATGCTGCAGAACCTCCTTCCTGATGGAAGCAGTCTGAACAGTTTATGGCTGGGGTGACTGGAGTCCTTGATGATCCTCCCCGCTTTCCTCAGGCACCGCTTCCTGTAGATGTCTTGGAGGGAGGGAAGCTCACCTCCAATTATCCGTTCAGAGCACCGCACTACTCGCTGGAGAGCTTTGCAGTTGTAGGCGGTGCTGTTGCCATACCAGGTGGTGATGCATCCAGTGAGGATGCTCTCAATGGCACAGTGATAGAAGGTCCTGAGGATGCGGGGGCTCATGCCGAATCTTTTCAGTCTCCTGAGAAAGAAGAGGCGCTGCTGCGCCTTCTTCACTGTTTTGTTTGTGTGTACTGACCACGTAAGATCCTCAGCCAGGTGTACGCCAAGGAACCGGAAGCTGCTCACTCTCTCCACAGCAGCGCCGTTGATGGTGATGGGGGTGTGTACTTCTCTGCACCTCCGGAAGTCCACTATCAACTCCTTTGTCTTTGCGACGTTGAGGGTGAGATGGTTGTCTTGACACCAGTGGGTCAGGGCGCTGACCTCCTCCCTGTAAGCCGTCTCATCACCGTTGGTGATAAGACCCACCACTGTAGTGTCGTCCGCAAACTTCACAATGATGTTGGAGCTGTTAGTGGCTGTGCAGTCGTAGGTGTAGAGTGAGTACAGGAGAGGGCTCAGTACACACCCCTGTGGAGCACCAGTGTTCAGTGTGATGGGGGATGAGGTGATGCTGCCCAGTCTGACCACCTGGCGTCTGTCAGACA
>NC_141351.1:26873513-26883513 GCF_057382095.1 Aulonocara sp. 'chitande type north' Nkhata Bay | reverse complement strand
TGAGCTTCCCTCAGCTCAGGGTCAACAAACTCAGAGTTGTAGTTGAGCCTGCTTCCTATTATCGGACTCAGGTGGGTCAGAAACGTAAGGTAAATCAGTCAGGTGTCAAGAGAGCAGGCCCCTGGAATCACACCACCCTGGAATCACACCACCCTGGAATCACACCACCCTGGAATCACACGAGCCCCTGGAATCACACCACCCTGGAATCACACGGGCCCCTGGAATCACACCACCCTGGAATCACACCACCCTGGAATCACATGGGCCCCTGGAATCACACCACCCTGGAATCACACCACCCTGGAATCACATGGGCCCCTGGAATCACACCACCCTGGAATCACACGGGCCCCTGGAATCACACCACCCTGGAATCACACGGGCCCCTGGAATCACACCACCCTGGAATCACATGGGCCCCTGGAATCACACCACCCTGGAATCACACCACCCTGGAATCACACAGAGACTCCGGCCCTTTGAGAACAAACAGCCTGAGAGTGTTTCTGTTGCTGTTTGTGGTTCTGACCTGACTGAAGATGCTTCTGAATATGAATAACTCTGACCTTTGACCTTTACAGCACACGCACTGTAGAGATTCTGATGTTCACTCTGGTTAGTTATAAATAGATGTTAATAACGGTCCGTCCGCCCCCCTGAATCACACTCGCACTGTAAACTCTGCTCAGACCGTTGTATCTGCCGCTCTGAGGGTCTCCCGTTGTTTCCGTGGTTACAGAAACACTTGGTATCTCCATAGCAACAGGCAGCAGGTCATAAAGCAGTGGAAAAAGTAATAAAGAGTAATGGCCAAACAGCAACTGAGACACCACCACAGAGAAGGTAATGTGGTGTAATGCACCAGGTCAGAGTCATCATCAGTCTGAGTTACAGGTTCTGCAGCTGAAACATGAAGTCAGCGCTGAAGCAACACAACCTGCAGTTCCTCCGACATCCAGCAGGGGCAGCAGTGAGTCAGTGGAGTCCCATGTTAAAATAAACCTGTTTACAGCCTGATGCACAAAATGTTTGGTCTCTATGGATCATTTAATCCTTTATAACACCTGATTTTTTTTAACTCAGCTGTCTGCTTTTTAAGGGGCGTGGCCTCTTTGATTGACAGGTGATACAGGTGGCTGTAGCAGCTAGCTGTCTGCTGGGCTGCACTGGACCTCTGGACCGTGTTTGTGCTGCTGGAGCCTTTTGGAGCATTTTTAATGACATCATGTGACCAATAATATGGCTGCTGTGAGGTCACTGTGGTAACAGAGCGTCCAGGAGCCACAAAGCTAAAGCTTCTTAATTCCAGAAACCATGTAAACGATTAGACTATTAATTACAAACTTACAGAAACAAAGATTGTATGTTTACTATTTAAATATATAATTTATCTGTTAGTCTCAGAAAGATAGTATTTAAAGGTGGAAAGCAGAGCGGAGTAGTGTGGGAGTAAGAGTGAGACTTTTCTGTATACAGAAAATCCATCCATGTGTGCTCGTGTTTCCTCACACCTCCGCTCATTAAACTGAAGGAAGTTTGAGCAAGTCTCTGCATCGCCACGGTAACTGCCAGCAACTTCAGGTGGATGACTTGTACCCATGGCAACCGCCTCAGTCTCAGCATCAGTGCTGGAGTTTATGGGATGGCTAACAGATTACATGTTGAAAGCGTCCTGATCCACACTGACAGCGTGAGCTCCCACGACCCCTAAAGTAACCTGAACCTGAACACTCATACCGACCCACCACCACGTACCAAATGCACCAAATACACCAGATCAGGTGCGTGAGCTGTGTCCAGAGGTAGTAAAACCTGGCAGCTCCTGGTCCTCGCTCAGACACTGATCACAGCCAGCGGGTTCCTCTCTTTCTGAAGTTTGATTTAATTCTGATATCAGAGTATCGCTTACTGCCTCATTTCTGTCCTCCTCTCATTGGCTCAACATTACGACTGTCTGGGGAATCAAACCTGCGTCATCTTGATGTCAGCACACAGATTTGAGACTCCAGAGAAAAAGGACCCAGTCCTACACAGTGATTGGTCTGTTTGAAATGACTGTGCTCTCTCTGGTATTGTCCTCTGCTCTCTGTAACTCAGAGTAAACCTTTATAATGAGCATAAGTCAATCTGATCCAGCAGTCCCTGAAAAATAAACGGCATCACATTTATGAGCCGTTTGTCGTCGTCTCCAGGTGTAATCGTTTTTACTATCAGCACCGAGCATCTCTGGCACAAACACTTCCTTCAGGCTGCATTAGATCTATTAGATATTCAGTATTAATGGATCGAATCACGACTAATTGGAGTCGAGGACGTGAGATGCACTCTGAAACGCTCTGCTGGTAACGAGCAGACAAACTGTGTTTAATGAGCTCAAAGACTTCCTGTTAAAACATGAGTCAGAGATGTGACTTTTAAAGAGCTGAAATCTGTTAACCAAATGAAGCGCGCCGCTGTTAACGAGCACGCCACTGTTAACGAGCACGCCACTGTTAACGAGCACACTGCTGCTAACGAGCACACCGCTGTTAATGAGCACGCCGCTGCTAACGAGCACGCCACTGTTAACGAGCACGCCACTGTTAACGAGCACGCTGCTGCTAACGAGCACACCGCTGTTAATGAGCACGCCGCTGCTAACGAGCACGCCACTGTTAACGAGCACGCCGCTGTTAACGAGCACGCTGCTGCTAACGAGCACGCCGCTGTTAACGAGCACGCCGCTGTTAATGAGCACGCCGCTGCTAACAAGCACGCTGCTATTAATGAGCGTGCTCCCGTTAACAAGCATGGTGCTGTAAATGAGCATGCACAGCGCTGGTAATGCACAAGCCACTGTTAACAAGCACACCACTGCTAATGTGCGCTTCACTGTAGATGAGCGCGCCACTGTTAACAGCCACCTGCTATTAATGTGTATGGCACTGTTAATGCGCACGCTGCTGTTAATGCGCACGCTGCTGTTAACAAGCTGGACTTTAAGCAGCTGTAATGGTTCATGTTACTAAGCAACAACTTTGCCTCAGGGATTTCTGGAAGAAAATTCTTATGAAGAAATTTCTGTGCAGAGTGTTTGACACAAAACTTTCATCACATGTGTGTGTGTCATTTTCAGACCACACACACCATCACTGGCTGTACACACTGGAGTGTGTGTTTCCACAGCAGCCACAGATCCTTCCCTCTGCATCCTTTCAGGATGTTTCCTTTAACTGAGTCAAAGTGACGCGGAGCTGTCGATGCGCTCATGATGCTAAATGTGTGTTTTGTAGCTCTGACCCATGTGAAGCTGTGGGCCATCGACCGGCAGTGCTTCCAGACCATCATGATGAGAACCGGACTCATCAAACACGCCGAGTACATGGACTTCCTGAAGAGGTGAGAAACTGCCATTAAAAGTCGATGACAGAGTCAACAATGCCAGAGTTTAGGAAAAGTTTTACAAGTAAACCCAGAAACCTTCTCAGGCTTACAAAGCTTATTTTGTTTATTAATTGTATTTATTATTTATTAGTCTGTTAGTCGGTGAAAGTAAAGCACATGTAGGTAAACTTCAACACAGCTGTCCACAGATGTGTCTTAAGGAAGGACACCAACCAAGAGTCCAGTTTCCTGTGAGAAATACATTCATTCATTATAAATGAGAACATTTCAAAACTAAAATGGAATAAATATGTTGATGTATTTACCAGAACAATTCAGGTTGTAATAATATTCACATTATGAATAATATAAATGTGATAATATAAATATATACTATAACATCAGTGAGAAATAGAAAGAGTCTCATAACGTGATCGTATTCTCGTCTTCGCTGTCGTCGGCTCTTCTGTTTTACAGACTTTAAGTATTTTTGTAGCGGTTTGTTTGAATCAGCGGAGCGATCAGAAGCTCAGCTGAAGATTAAAAGTCTGTGCTTTTTGTATATGTCACAAATACTCACCGTCCCTACACAGTGGTTACTCAGAGTTGCATTATTGGTCCTCTGGTCAGACAAACAGACTCCGTGATGAGGAACATGGCTCCATTCATCTCGTATTTATTATCTTTTCACAACAAACTCCAACTTTTGAGTTTGAATCATTCCTGTCTGTGTCTGCAGCGTTCCCACCTTCCAGAGTCTTCCTGAGGAAACTCTCAGCAAACTGGCGGATGTCATGGAGGAGGTGAGTTTGTACCCGCCCCCTCGTCTTCTTCTGTGGGAGTGGGCCTGTAAATACTCCAATCAGATGCTGTCTTCTGGGTTTAGACTCATTATTCGGATGGAGAGTACATCATCAGACAGGGAGCCCGAGGAGACACCTTCTTCATCATCAGCAAAGGGAAGGTCAGTCCATCCTCCTCTTCGTCTTCCTCTCATTCGTTTCCTAGTGACTGATCTGCCCGCTCATCCTCATCCAATACATCCTCACAGGTGAATGTGACCCAGGGGGATTCAGCCACCCAGCAGCCTGTACACCTCAGGGAGCTCGTCAAGGGAGACTGGTTTGGAGAGAGAGCACTACAGGGGTAAGGTCACGTGACCCAAATATGTTATTTTATTACGTTAGGCTGGTTTAAAATTCGCTCTGAAGAACAGAAGGTGCGGCTCAGTTCACTCTGACGGCCCTGAAAGACGTCAGCTCACACAGACAAAACAAAATGTTTTTGACAGTTCATCAAACCTTCTGTTTGTCAGGGGCAGCCAGTCAGAAAAGGGGGGAGGGGCTAAAACGTTTGGTTTTAGACTGAGGGTGACGTGAGATGGGAGGTGGGAAGGAGCAGAATCAGTGTCCAGATGGTGGCGCTGCAGGGAGGATGATGATGTCACCGACATGTTTAGGATTCTGTGGGCTGCACCTTCACACACACACACACACACACACACACACACATCCTGTAGGTATACAGGTGAAAGGTCATTCAGGGTGGACATACTTCAGCTCCTCATAACGCCGTCTCTGAGTGAGTTTGACAGGAAATGAGGTCACCGGGAGCACTTTAATGGGACGCTTGTTTCCCATCTTTGTGAGGACCGGCTGCAGCATGTGGACGTCCTGTCCAAATAGATTTCATCTCAGCTAAAACACCTGGAGGAGAATCTGGCGTTGGCGGCTCAGAAGCTTCGAGGTGGAGCGAGATGAGGCGTGTCGGAGTCCGCACATGTGAAGTCGGAACATGTGTGCGCTTTGCTAACCTCCTGCCATCATCGCAGCTGCTGCTAATTGGTTTGAAGTGTTTCTCTGTTTCCCCGCGGAGCGCCGTTCACACACCGGCCCATCTGCGAGTGTCTGTATCAGTGTGAGCGCCTCGGTCTCAGAGCTTTTCTGTAAAGAGCTGGAAGGAGCTCACACTGACTCATTTATTCAGACAGCAGGAGGCTGAAGGCCACGCTGCAGCTTCACCGCAGGCCAAAGTCCACGTTCAACCTCGGAGGACTCACCTGCATCGCTCCGTCATGTGGACCAACCCAACACAGCGCAAGCGTCACCTTTTTAAAATCAAAAGAATTAAAGGTGCAAGCTTTCTCATCTGTTGGGTATTTGTGGCCCGAGGTCGTCGGTTTGATTCCCTTTGCGTTGAAGCGTCTTTGAGCTGCACGCTGAACCCTGAAAGACATAATTCAAAATTCCACAAGCAACAAATTTCATAAAAATTCAGAAAAAGACAGATGAGAGGTGGTGGAGCTGGATGGGTTTAAGTACCAGGGGTCAAAGAAGTGCTGCAGGGTGGAGTGGGTGGAGACAAGTGTCAGAGGTCAGAGGGAGAGCAACATGAGTGAAAGGGAAGGTTTAAAGATGGAGGTGAGCTGAAAGTGTTCAGATGTTCAGTGAGCAGGAAAACAATGGTTTGGTTTCTGAGTTTGTTTCCAAATTAACACGTGAACCAAACTTGAAGCTCAAGTGAAACATGAACAAGAACAGGTGTGTTTTCCTTCTTGACCTGAACCCTGTTAGGGAGCGGGCGGCCATCCCAGAACCAATCAGGAAGCACCAGCACCTGCCGGTCGACTGACCTCAGCGAGCAGCAGGACATGAAGCTGTCTGGCCTGATGGATGTTCAGGGGGAAGCCCCTCCAGCTGCTGAACGTGAGGGAAGGCTGTTAAAGTGTGAGCTGCAGTCAGGAGTCCAGCAGCAGTATGAAGCAGCCCGAGCCGCGATAAAAGCTTCTTACTCGGTCTGTCAGGGTCTGCTCTGCATGACCGATCCATCCGTTTCCCCCTCGTTAGCCTCGAGCCTTGAGGTGTCACGCTCTCACGATTCCCACCGTCCGACAAACCTGGGAGCAGAGCGAGGTCTCCTCCATGACAGATGCCTCTAAAGGATCTGTGAGTCGAAATGAAAGCAGTGCTCGTACAGGAAAACAGCACTTCATTCATATTTCATTACACTGGTGCAGTCTCGGAGCCACTGCTGTGCAATCAGCCTTTTACCTCAGCATAACGTGTGTGTGTGTGTGTGTGTGTGTGTGTGTGTGTGTGTGGTCCACAGGGAGGATGTCAGAACAGCCAACGTGGTTGCCACGGAGCCGGTCACCTGCCTGGTCATCGACAGAGAGTGAGTCGTTACATTTTGTTCACTCAAACTCACCTGTGCGTGCTGCGGTGGCGCTCGTGTGTCACCTGAGCAGGTGAACCTGTCGGCCGTTTTTCCTCCTTCACAGCGCCCTCACTTTGTGTCTGACTGTTTAAACACACAGAGTGGAGCTGCAGAGTGAAGCTCCTGCTGCCCCCTGCTGGGCCTCACAGCTAACTACACACACAGCGCAGCATATGAAGCTCTTTTCTTTTCTTTTCTTCCATAAAATGAGCTCAAAGAGAAAAAACAAACACAAAGTGCTGATTTTTAAATGAGCACACAGGTGTTAAACAGTTTGACTGCAGTTTGGGGGATTTTTATTCCCAGTGGTGGAGATGATTAACAGGAACTTACAGACAAAGAAGCCGGAGCCCCGTCTGGGACAAATGATTTCACACTTTCTTTCTGTCATGAAATTAGTACATGAAAGTACCCCCCCCCCCCCCCCCCCCCCATAATTAAAGCTTTCAGTACTAAGGTGCTAAATGAATTAGCTCATTATTTGGCTGAGGTGGTTCACATGATAAATGAAAGTGATTGTTTACCTGCTAACGCTGGCTGTGTTTCCACACAAAGTGCAGATCGTACTGATGTCAGAGCAGTGAAAGCAGAGCTTAGCGACAGATTAGCTGCACGCTAATCTTCCATCAGCCTCCCATCAAAGTCCAGAGGTTCATCAAAAATGCACATGTGCAAACACGATGCTTGACAAGCTTAGTGTTGTCCGATTAACAGGACACAGACACAACCACGATGACATGAACCCCACACGGAGTTCAGCGGCTCCATAATCAGGTGGAGTTCATTCTTTTTTCTTTTTTTCTTTTTTGTCTGTCCCGTTTGGATCTTTAGCATCAGAATTGTTGTCTGAAGGCCAAGAAAGGCCAAGAAAGGCCGAGCGGATTTACTTTACCAAGTGGATCATCATGGCCTTGCCATGTTGGTCCATTTGATTGAACTTTATTATAATTATGTATTTATTTTATTTTGTTTTCAGTTGTTACAAACGGGACAGACATGACTGGGAGACAGAATGAAAGAAAGAGAGGGGAGAAGAGACGGTGAGAAAGGGGGGAAGAAACATACATACATGAGCGCCCAGCCCCAGTCGACAAGGACCACCAACACACCAACATCTGAGGGCATCAGCCACCGGCAGGGAGTGTGGTGAGGGGAGATCAGCCTCCGTACTTTGGATGGCCTGAGATGTTCCCAGAGAGGTTGAGTCTAAGACCCAACCTGACATATAGACACAGACGAACAGGCGCACGCGGACACAAACGTGCATTCCCACCCCATATACACAAACAAACACTCGGCACTCACCCAACGTGTAGACAGACACAAACAGACACTGTGCACACAGTCGCACTCCCCAAACATACCGTATATTCCATGTGCAGGTACCCCGCCCCCAGAGGGGCAAACCGTACCTGGACCCAGGAGGTGTAACCCTTCTCTCTGGGGTGGAGGAAAGCGGACCACCTCCTTATCTGCAGTAGCAGGGAGGCCCCGCATCCCAGTCTGACGGTTAACAGAACCGGGGTGAGTGAAGACCCCAAACCTCCCTCCGCCCGCTCATATGTAGTGTTGCTGCGTGCTGTTCTCAAGTGCATTTAAAACACAGGACGGCATGGTGCTCCCTGCCAGAGAGCAGCACGGCTCCTCCCGAAAACCCTCAGTGTGTATATGCATTTAAAATTGAGGGCTGGGCACCAGCGCCAGAGGTGGGTTTGAATACACAGACCGTCCTCTGGACGCGGTATGACGTGCCCACCCCCAACGCCCTATACAGTGGGGCAAAAAAGTATTTAGTCAGCCACCGATTGTGCAAGTTCCCCCACTTAAAATGATGACAGAGGTCAGTAATTTGCACCAGAGGTACACTTCAACTGTGAGAGACAGAATGTGAAAAAAAATCCATGAATCCACATGGTAGGATTTGTAAAGAATTTATTGGTAAATCAGGGTGGAAAATAAGTATTTGGTCACCTCAAACAAGGAAAATCTCTGGCTCTCACAGACCTGTAACGTCTTCTGTAAGAAGCTTTTCTGTCCCCCACTCGTTACCTGTATGAATGGCACCTGTTTGAACTCATCATCTGTATAAAAGACACCTGTCCACAGCCTCAAACAGTCAGACTCCAAACTCCGCCATGGCCAAGACCAAAGAGCTTTCGAAGGACACCAGGAAAAGTATTGTAGACCTGCACCAGACTGGGAAGAGTGAATCTACAATAGGCAAGCAGCTTGGTGTGAAAAAATCAACTGTGGGAGCAATCATCAGAAAATGGAAGACATACAAGACCACTGATAATCTCCCTCGATCTGGGGCTCCACGCAAGATCTCATCCCGTGGGGTCAAAATGATCATGAGAACGGTGAGCAAAGATCCCAGAACCACACGGGGGGACCTGGTGAATGACCTGCAGAGAGCTGGGACCAAAGTAACAAAGGTCACCATCAGTAACACACTACAACGGCAGGGAATCAAATCCCGCAGTGCCAGACGTGTTCCGCTGCTGAAGCCAGTGCATGTCCAGGCCCGTCTGAAGTTTGCCAGAGAGCACATGGATGATACAGCAGAGGATTGGGAGAATGTCATGTGGTCAGATGAAACCAAAGTAGAACTTTTTGGTATAAACTCAACTCGTCGTGTTTGGAGGAAGAAGAATACTGAGTTGCATCCCAAGAACACCATACCTACTGTGAAGCATGGGGGTGGAAACATCATGCTATGGGGCTGTTTTTCTGCCAAGGGGACAGGACGACTGATCCGTGTTAAGGACAGAATGAATGGGGCCATGTATCGTGAGATTTTGAGCCAAAACCTCCTTCCATCAGTGAGAACTTTGAAGATGAAACGAGGCTGGGTCTTCCAACATGACAATGATCCAAAACACACCGCCCGGGCAACAAAGGAGTGGCTCCGTAAGAAGCATTTGAAAGTCCTGGAGTGGCCTAGCCAGTCTCCAGACCTCAACCCCATAGAAAATCTGTGGCGGGAGTTGAAAGTCCGTGTTGCTCGGCGACAGCCCCAAAACATCACTGCTCTCGAGAAGATCTGCATGGAGGAATGGGCCAAAATACCAGCTACTGTGTGTGCAAACCTGGTAAAGACCTATAGTAAACGTTTGACCTCTGTTATTGCCAACAAAGGTTATGTTACAAAGTATTGAGTTGTATTTTTGTTATTGACCAAATACTTATTTTCCACCCTGATTTACGAATAAATTCTTTACAAATCCTACCATGTGGATTCATGGATTTTTTTTTCACATTCTGTCTCTCACAGTTGAAGTGTACCTCTGGTGCAAATTACTGACCTCTGTCATCATTTTAGGTGGGGGAACTTGCACAATCGGTGGCTGACTAAATACTTTTTTGCCCCACTGTATGTGTTATGAGAGTATGAGTAATGTGGTCGTCAAGGGAGGGG
>NC_141351.1:26863513-26868513 GCF_057382095.1 Aulonocara sp. 'chitande type north' Nkhata Bay | reverse complement strand
ATTTCCACTGGACCAATCCATCTTTATTTATGAAGCACTTTAAAATAGCTAGCACAGGACCAAAGTGCTGTACAGTAAACAAGTTAAGCAATAATAGAATAAAACAAAACAGTAAAAAATAAAACACATAAAACATAAAACAGACCTATATTTACACAAGATAAAACAGCATAGAATCAACTAAAACACCTAAAATAAAAACCAACAGGTCAGAGTGAAGAGGTGGGTTTCAAACCAGGCAGAGGAGAGGCCTGTCCGAGGGCAGGTCGTTCCACAGGAAAAGCACGATCTCCTCAAGGTTTACGCCCAGTCCTGGGTGCATGCAGGCGCAGCTGACCTGAGAGAGAGCAGGTGGGTGTGTGAGGCTGTAGCAGCTCAGAGAGATACAAGGTCGGCACCGTCTTTTGGATAAGGGCGTGAGACAGCACCTTGGGGAAACTTTCAGCTTCGCCAGGCTGCCACTCTGGCGGCACTTATGCTGGAGGTGTGGAGCTGGGACACGGCTCCAATATTGCCCGATCTTTGGCAAAAAGTCGGAGATCCAGTAGTTTGGCGATCATACACCAAGAGAGAGTTGACATTTATCACAACAGTCAATAAAATCAGCACAAACAAGCATAACACTGGCAGTGACAGACGGCACACACACCGGCGCCATCTTGGACGTCTTGTCCTTGTGTTTCTGGGTCCAAACTGCTGCTTGTTGCTTTCCCTTAGCAGCTGTTTGACCATAAAGGCCTGATTCATGTGTCTGCTACCGGAGCTCTGTGTGGCATCTCTCTGGGCTCTAATCTGAGCTGGTAACTTGTGATTTCTGAGGCTGGTGATGAAAGTATCCTCAGCAGCGGAGCGGACTCTTGGTCTTTCCTGGGCGTCCTCGTGTGAACCAGTTTCATCGTAGCGCTTGATGGTTTTTGCGACTGCACTTGGGGACACGTTCAGAGTTTTAATAATGTTCTGGACTGACCGAGCTTCAGTTCTTACAGTAATGATGGACTGTGGTTTTCTCTTTACTTAGCTGATTGGTTCTCTCCATAATATGTTGTCAAATATGGCTGCCAGCTGTGCACCAACCTGACTCTGCACATCACACCTGATGGCCCCAACGTCATTAAGAAGGCAAGAAACTCCACAAATGAACCCTGACAGGCTCACCTGTGAGGTGAAACATGTCAGGTGACGACATCATGAAGCTCACTGAGAGAAGGCCGAGGGTTTGCAGCGCTGTCAACAAAGCAAAGGGCGTCTACTTTGAGGAATCTAAACTATAAGACATATTTAGAATTATTTATTATTTTGTCTTTGCCACATAATTCCACATATCTTATGATTTATCTGATGTTTTCAGTTTGTATGTGTAGAAAGTAGTAAAAATAAAGAAAAAACATTAAGTGAGAAGGTCTGTCCAAAACTTCTACTGCTAATGTCAATAAAACCTCATTTATTTTTTCAGTTGTACAAAAAACTGAAAATCATAGACCACAGAAATGTTTCCCTTCATGTGTGAATGCATCCATGAGTTAAAGATGATGTTAAGCTTCCTCTCAGTCTATGAGAGCAGCTTAGCATGAACCTCAGAGTAAAATAATCCTTCTTTATCTCATGCAGAGCAGCCTCTGTTTACGCCATCGTTTAATCACCAAACATTATATATTTTTATTTTACTTCTTATCAGAGAATAAAGGTGCTTCTTTCCATTACCAGACTAAATACAGCTAAGTATCGTAGAAATTCATTGATACTGTAAATATTAATAGAGATCAAATGCAGTTATACTTATAAAGACCTTGTTCTGCAGCGTGACACTAGCTCTACTTTAAACTGAGCGCTTTTCTCATCCTGTGTGTTAGTTCAGTGTTCTGCTCAAGGGCACGTCAGCGGGGTGAAGGTGGTCTGGATTTGAACCTGGCTGCGAGCTCTAACAGTAAATCTCTTACTTAAGACCTCGCACTAATTTTAGAGTGTTTGCGTTGTTTCGTCCCGAGCGACCAGCAGCAGCTTCTGTTTCTGCCGTAATCTGATTCCACAGCTTCCAGGAACTAGTCAGGCCCCTGTTTACACAACAGCACAGCTGCAGAAGCATATTTCATTCAAATCTGGCAGACGAGCGAGGCTCGCCCCACAGGTGAAGGGCAGAGCGCCTAAACAACCTGAGAAGTTGAAACTTTTGCGTCCTCTGGTTTAGAGGTCGGGACAGTCTGTCCTTTAATAACTGAGCTGCGTTTACAGGCGAACCTCTCAGCAATGTTTCCATGCGCTAAAAATACTTGAGCAGCAGCAGGGTCCTCCTGCAGGTTCTCCTCTCAGCTCATTACGCCCTGCGGGATCGGCCGGAGCAGACGCAGACCTCTCAGAGGCTTTCCTCCTTACACTTCACTTTGAGCATGCTCAGTTGGGCTTTTTAAAATCAGACGCCACAAAGTTGGAGTCCAGATCCTGGATCTGTGTGTGTCATCCACTGAGGTGCTGAGCTTTCCTTTGAGGTGATCCTCGGATTCACGCGGTGCTACAGGGTTCAGGTTTGTTTGTAACCTTGATGCACGAGGAGCTGGAGGATCTAGCAAAGTCTCCACACCTGTGGTACCACCGGACCTCCAACGCCCGCTCCTGTCCTCACCATGTAATCTGGAGGTGGAGCTCTTCCTTTGAGACGGCTCTGTTACGGACACTTTGCCGAACGTTCTCGTGAAGACTGAAGACAAGTTGTTTGTTCACACGTTCGTAGTTTGACCAACATCAGATTCCAGACTCGGTAGAAGTCGGGCAGCTTACGAACTCCCCGTCAGCGCCATCTGGATGATTCCAAACCAACATTCCTGAACAAGTGGATTTACTGTTCAAATAAAGTTTGGCGATGAGAGAGCCGATTCCCGTCCCAGCGAAGGAGCAGAGAGAGCGGCTCCCCAGCCTCCCTGCTCCTCCCTCCTCTTTCTCCTTCCCCATCATCTCGTACTCCATCCAGACATCAAAGAAGTTCCCGTTCTTCCACGTGGTCAGATGCTGCAGGTAAAACCATGTCCCTTGTTGGGAATGCCAGACAGGATTTAGCATGGGAAGCTAAAGCTGAACCCCGGTGTTTCGTCCCGGGATCGATGTCCTGTGTTTAGTGATGTGTGTTTTTGTTTCAGATACGAGGCGGAGAACGCCTTCTTCTCCAGTCTGAAACTCACTGACTTCAACATCATCGACACGCTGGGAGTCGGAGGCTTCGGACGCGTCGAACTGGTATGATCTGACACTTCAGGAAATTAGATTCATCTGTGCATCACTGAGAGTCGGAGGTAGTTTTATCTGAATGTGTGGATGCAGACTCACTGTGGAAGGCCTGCCACAACAAAAAGATGGTTTCTGTGATGTCACCTACACGTTTGTGTCAGCCTTTTCTTTGGAGCCATCAGTAAGTGGACGAGAGGGCGGAGCTCTAAGCTGTCAGATAATGCTTGCTCGTGTGCTTTGATCGTCTTCATACACTGCATCACAATGATGTCCCCAAAATCCTGAACTGGAGCTCCGCCTTCAATTGGTCTGTTAGTACGGTGACCTCACAGCAGCCATGTTATTGGCCACATGATGTCATTAAAAAGGCTCCAACAGCACAAACATAGTCCAGAGGTACCGCTCAGGTGAAGCTAGCAGCTACAGGCACCTGTGTCACAATCCACCTGTCAGTTAAAGAGGCCACGCCCCTAATAATGCAAACAGGCTAGCTATTCGCAGTATCTTACCAGTAAAATATCTGTGCTGGTAACTGGACACCAGTCCTCATGTGATTCAGGCTCTGCAGGTTCACAGAAACCTCAGAGTTTCTGTCCAGCGTCGCCATCGTCCTGCCGTCCTAATAAATCTGTCAGGTATCAAACATGTGACCCTGGCCTCAGGGCGCCTCACATCATAAATTCATCCACAGCTTTATCTGATTAAAACAGGTCATAGTGAGAAGGTTTGAGGTGATGGAAAAATGTAAGGGGGGGAGGGCGGGAGGCAGCGGGTGGTGCAATGCAGCTCAGGGAGTCGAGTTTCTCTGCCGCAGGAGGCGGGGCCTGAAGGTACTAAAGGTCGAAGGGGAAGCCCTGCGGAGGGTTTGCCCAAAAGCAGGAAGGAATCCCCATTCAGGGTCTCCCACCGTTCCCCTGGGGATATTTTTGGAGTGTAACTCTGCTCCAAGGAAAAAGCAGACCTCCGACCTCCCGACTGTCTCACCGCAAAGACTACGAATCATGTGATGCCTCAGAGCCATCAGCGTACCCACCAAACAGCTTCAGGTTTTATCACAACCTGCGTGGTTTCTAGGCTGAGTGCGAGTTCTCGTAAATCAGAACAGAAAAGTTGTTTGTGTTCGATTTCACTTTATTCTCGTGGACCTGATCAGGAACATGGATCCACGGTGACTGACCTCATCCCACAGTCTGTCTCCAGACGGCCTGAAACCAGCCAAGCACTGCACAGATGCATTAGAGAGGAAAACGAACCCCAGTTTACTAACGTTCAGTTTACCGTTGTCTTCACTGTGACTCTGACTCTGTTCAGTCCTTCAGAACTAATCAGATCAGTTGTTCCTGAGGTTGTTAGAAGACTTTAGTTTACAGGTTGGACAACATGTCCGAGTTTCCAACAGTCTCACAACGAGTGACTGCAGCACCGACCGAGCAGACCATCAGAAATACGGCAGCTAATGGCAACGAGCGGGACATAACCATCAGCAGTGCAGAGCGGCTGAAAGCTGTTAAAGTCACGAACGACCGACTGACCCTGGAAGCAGCTCAGCTAAACAGTCCTTTATCAGAAGTGAAAGTTTTCCCGTGTTTGTCTGAGTGAAAAAGCTTCCAGCTGCTGCTGTTTCTCCGTCAGCACCGATGGTGTCGGTTACCGAGGAGGGGGTGACCTCTCAGACATGTCGGAGTAAGAAGTCAGGACCGTAATTTGAGGAATCGGTCCAGGAATAGAGGATTGTGTCATCGCCTATGAACAGCACACAGCGAGGTGTTTACAGCGAGAGCATG
>NC_141351.1:26778513-26858513 GCF_057382095.1 Aulonocara sp. 'chitande type north' Nkhata Bay | reverse complement strand
CCTTTCCTTGGTCGAACTGGTCAAGCTGGTCTCTGCTAACAGGAGGAACCCACCCACCATCACACCTGAGAGCAGGAAGCTGAAGCAGTTCAGGCATCAAACAAACTGCCTCTTAACATCACACGTTTGTTCTTTTTTCATATTAAGACAATGTAGGATGATTTCTCGAGGCACTCGGGGCACGAAGTCAGTCCTACAAACATCTTTTGCTTTGAGGGTGATTTTCAGCAAATAGATAAAAGCATGTTTTTAACTTTTACAACAGAAATGATGTCAGCTTTTAGAAACCTGTCGGGACCCCGGGAGGTTAACGGTACAGCTACAAAAAAGGATCTACAGCATAGAAAAAGTCAGTGATGCCTCTGAATATCTCATGAACCCAAAGAAGCCTGATTCCTTGTTTGGCTACAGATGAACTTTGGTCATGTCCCTCCAACAGAAGTCAACGACCTGCGCAGCTCTATCTTTATGTGCCATTTACTGCTGCAAGAGTTTCTGTCCCATATGTTGCTGTAAAACAACTTCTTTCAGCCCTCTGAAATCAGGAAATGAGTTTGATTAACACATAAACAATTTCTCGTTACGTTAACCGGCTGCTCCTTCAGCCTGTATACAGCAGCCAAGACTGTGCAGTAACTTCATCCACACAATACAGAAGAAATAATTGGATGTTCCTTAGAGACAAAACAAATGCCTTGAGTTAGTGACACCACACAGGCCTTTTTGGATCCTCATTCAACCGACACGTTTCACAGGAAGTGATGTTTACCATAGATCTGATGTCTGCTTTCATCAAAGATACCTGACATCTTGACAGTTCAACAAAATCATCCCAAAGTGTTTCTGGCAGCAATGAACAAGGCTAGATTACCAACCTACCAAAGTGGGGAACTTCTCCAAGGCCCCAGGTCCTCCGTGGTTCCACAGACCGAAGGACTTATTTATGATAATTACTTTTAGTAACGTCAACACAAGGTTACCCTGTGAGGACTTAAACCAGAAGCCCTCCTGCATACTTCCCCTGTGACAGCATCACTTTCACAATCCGAGAACAACGTCGAGTCATCCTTCCCATACTTCCTGAAGACACTGAAGGCATCATAGTCCTGCTTTTCCTACAAGTGGAAAACTTGTGCTTCTCTCAAGTGGCCTTGATAACTGACAGTTGAACTTTGACCCCCTCAGGGGGAGATCACTCTCCTACTGCTTGCTGTTTGATTAGGTGGTAGATTTGGAAGGTTCTGGAGACCCTCACAGAGGGCTGGAGGACGGTTATGTTCCTCTGTGGCGTGAAGAACCGCACCGAGTGAAATAAAGACAAACTGAGACCGAACACACAAACCTGAGGTCACCATGATGCCTTCACTTCCTGGAAAAGCCCAGCACAGGCTACTTTGTGGAAGTCTGACTGTGTGCTGTGTTCATTTTCTGGAACTTCAGATCCAAAGACGGATAGAAAGAAAACAATGCTGGGCGTAGTAGCGATCTTCACCCCCAAAGGATGACGGGGTAGTGATGCAAACATTTCTTTAAGCTTTCCTTTCTGTCATTCTTTATATTGTGAGTCTTTGAATTGCTGCATGAGAACTGATGTTTTGAACAATTTTCCAAGACTTCCTCCATGTTTTTTGGACATGAATTAGACAGCGTGCTTTGATTTCTTCTGAGCTGTTGGTCTGAAGACGTTTAAAACTGTGCAGGTTTCTGGAGTGTTTCCATTTTTTTGCAATGCATCAAAACCTTTTTGTTCAGAACACGTTAGGATGACGCGTCTACGACTTGGCGGTGGACAGGTGGAGAAAAAATAGCTTCCGTTACGTCTTCATGCTGACAGTAACTCCGTCACAAAGTGGACCTCTAGTATTGTTGAGTTGATGAGTCTGCAGTTTGTTTGCTTCCAAACATGAGATGAAAAGATCAAATTTGCAGTAATTTAAATTTGTACTGATGACGTGTTTTTGTGGCCTTTTGTAAAAGCAGCTAACAGTCTCCAGTTTGTTATGAAGTCTTTATCTTCAGCAGTCGGATTTCGCTGTGGTTTTTCTGTAGAATGATCAGTGATGTGACGTCTGTGAGTTCTGCATGACAACAACAGTATGTTCAGTTTTCACCGGCAGAGGGCAGCACACAGTCAGACTTCCACAAAGTAGCCTGTGCTGGGCTTTTCCAGCAAATATTCCAGTGGAAAAACATGAAGGTGGGAGTCCAGTGAGGGATGGAGACCTCACTGATGGTTTCTGGGATGTGGAGAACAACACCACCTACGAGCCTCGCTAATTATCAGTAATTTCCTATTATATCTGAGTAGTTTGAAGTGGAGGACGACTTCATAGTCTAAAAACCTCAAACTAGAATTTTCAATCACAGGTCATACTTTACTCAAAACGGAGAAATATCTGTTTCCTCTGACTGACTGGCTCCATCTGCTGGACAGAGCTAAAATACTCCTGATGGGGACAATCAGAGTCCGACGACAATAAAATGCACAAAATAAATAAGACACGTATTTGGACCAGAAGGAGAAATATTCATGTTTATATCAAAGTCATGATGCTTTGTGTTTGTGTGATGAAGCTCAAGTGTCATTGGTTTATTTGTATATACTGGGGATATTGTGTTTTGATGATGTTTTCAGTTGTTTGTTATTATTATTATTATTGTTATTATTACCTTTGCTACAGTGGCTGTTGCAGTAGCTGAAGAAGCCTTCTGACTCTTTCCGTCTCTCAGTGGAAAAAGCTTTACGGTGATGACTGTTAACAGAAAAACTCTTTGCCAAAGCTGCTCAATCTGTTTAAAAAATAAAAGCTGTAAAAAAACAATGTTTCTGTTTTTTATTTATAAAATGAAGCAAAAGAAGAAAATGACATTCAAAATTCTGACGTTGTTCCAGCCCACAACACAATAAAATATATTATTAACATGAAATATGGGAGTGTGAGGAGGGTGCACAGGTACTGGTGCATTTAAACACCTGAAGGAGGCGCAATGGTGCTTGTGCGTTTGTGAGTCCACACCGGGGTAAATGAGCCTTCAAGTGTAGCGCTTCATGACACCCTTAAGACGAGATTTCCAAGCGAGACGTGGCTTCATGGCAGTTATCGCCAAGTTCTCAGCATGAACAATTAAGAATACTACATGTGAATCCAGGGTTAAATTACATCTTTATTTAAAGTGAGAATTACATTCAGGTAGAGATCACATTTACAAAGCACGAGGAAGACAAAATAAAATGTATGAACAGCAAAGTTCATTAGTTAAAATACACATTTACAAATGTAGGTAACATTTATAATGTCAAGAAGCTGAACATTTGTTGCTTTGAACAATAACTAGATGGATGTTAGTGAAACAGTGCTGAATTATTGATCGCAGCCAAAATAAATTCATCATTAATTATTAAATATCATCCTAAAATCACAAGTCAGGAAAGGCAGGGCTGGAAGGACAGACTCGAACCACAGACCTCAGAAACTGAACAGCAAAGAGATGGGTTTGCAACTTTTATTTTGAAACAACCTCCGGGTGTTGTCGCCTGAGGTTGTAGATTTGTTTTCTTCCAGCAGTCACATTTCTAATCAGTATGAAATATTAAACACGTGACATGATCCAACAACCCCGCTGATCAGCGACTTTATGTCGGTAGAAAATTGAAAATTGTTGAGTTGGCGACTTTTAATTTGAAGGACAGTACCGTTCTTCCCGCCGTTTCTCCTCTGTGAGCTGATGATGGCCGTATCAGCGGCGTAGTGAAAGGCACGGGCGCGGGTTTCCGAGCAGATGTAAAAAATAAATGAGATTCGCGAGCTTTTCTGGAAGTATTAGGTCATATTCTGTAATTCGGCCAACAACACATCATCCATCTGAGAGCTCCTCTTTAAATACAGCTGCCATTTTATCCCCGCGTTTTCCCGCTTCTCCCGTCTACACGATGTGGACGGAGAGCGCTGCAGTACCACTCTCCGCCTGAAGTGAACAGAATGCCTGGGTGGGGGCGCTGTTTCACCAGATCATGACAAAAATAACGAGTAATACATTTTATGAATGGCATTTTAAAATGACCGATAAATAAATAATTGCGAACGCTTCACGACCGTGCGTGTATTCCTCGCGCCAGTGACCATGTTAGTCTCCTCTGTTTCGTTCCCGCGTGTGTCACAGGCAGAAACACGTCACCTGTGGGGCTACTTCTGTCATATGTAGGGGCGCAGGTGACATGCAGCCCCTACATATGACTTACTCACCGGTTTAAAGTTTGCAATTGTTGGGGGCGTGGCCTCTGTGACTGGCAGGTGTCGCCATGGATGCAGGATGATACAGGAAGAGGCTGACGAGCCTCCGTCTTTTATGTACAGTCTGTAAACGGTCGCGGTGTGAGCGCCTGACACGTCAAACTCGTACAGCATGCAGTGTTTCCATAGAAACGCTGTGGGGACGTGTCACTGCGTGTTCAGTTTTTGGATGTGTGAGGAGAAGCACGTAACTGCTCCTCCTCTCCTGTTTTTATGAATGAGAATTAAACACGTACTCACACACGATGATGTCAGCAGGAAGCCCCTCCCCCACCGATGCGGGAGAAGCCTCATGACCAGAGAGAGAGCGGCATCCTCCTGTCTTCAGATGTCTCTCACCCAGCCGTCTCCTCCTCAGGGGGAGAGAGAGGGCAGACATCCCTCTCCCCCTCCTCCTCCTCCTGCATCCTTGCTCCCTCCTCTCCTCACGAGCCTGAGGATGAGTAATCCAAGCAGGGAGGAAGGGCGAGAGCTGCAGACGGAGTGAGTGAGGGAGGATACCAGCATCATCATCATCATCATCAGTGAACGTGCAGAGGCAGAGGATGAAGATTCAAACCCGTCCTGCAGGTCTCTCACTGCTGAGCGGCGTCCACCCGGGGATGGCTAATTCCTGGAGTGGGAGAGAATCAGCGGAGTGAATATTTCTGCATGCTGGTGGATTTCACCTGCACTGGCTAGCTCCTGGAGAATGTGTGCATTTGTCTGTACGTGACTAATATCTGGAAGAGCTGGAGGGAGACGTGTTTTTCTGGATGGTGCTGGTGTAATTCCTGGAAGGGAGGCTCATTGACTTATGCTTTAAAACTGTGGGATAAGACTGTTTCCTGAACACTAAGCCCCCGCTCTGTGCTTCCACATGTGACGTATCAGAGATCTGGCTAATATCTGGAGTCTTTCATTGTAACAGTGCCTCACTGCCCTACATTCACCTCACACACACAAACACACACAGACACACTGCGCCTGGAACCTGGTTAATCTCTGGACCAGCGTGTCTGGCATGTTCTGCTTCTGCCTGCAGAGTTCCCTGCAGAAGCTCCAGGCTCTGGAGGTGGAGGGGGGGACATCGCTGGGGTCATCCCCCGAGGAGAGCCCCCCTCCTCTGGGCAGCAAGGAGCAGAAGAGCCCCCGTGGTCGGGCCGAGCTCGGAGGGAAGGAGGCGAAGACGCTGGCGCTTTGTCACGGCGTCCCTGCAGACGAGAACAGCCCGCCAGGTATACACACACCTGTCAGTCTGTGTGTGTTTATAAACTGTTGTTTTGTATGTGTGTGTGTTATCATTGGAGATGATCCAGACCCTGTACGCAGACACACACACACACACACACACACACACACACACACACACACACACCTTCCAGTTTACCTGCACACGAAGCATTAGCTGAGATAACTGTTCACACACTGTGTGTGCGTGCGTGTGTGTGTCTGTGCACGCTGCTATTACAAACAAGCTTCTGTGAATTTACAGAAACATTTGCACAAAAACTTCATTTCTACAGTCAATAGTGAAAAATGGAGCTTGTAAAACTTAGAGGAATACAAACATCCATCATTCCCTCACATCCAGTGGGCCGGTTTAGAGTCTTTAGCGGGCTGATTCAGGGCCCTGGGCCTTATGTTTGACACCTCTGCTACATGTGGTTCTCAGTTGGGTCCAGAGGTCCTGGAAGGTCGTAGCAGTGGTGAGAGTGTTATTTTAGTCATTTTGACTGTTCGGCAGCTGCAGGCTTCTCGGCATTCTCCGAGTTTCAAACACTTTTTATTGAATCCGCTGAAAACAATAGAAACAGGCAGCAGACTGAGCTTTGGCATTCGGACCCTTGTTGGAGTGATGATGACCGTTGACAGCACAGAGGAGCAACGCAGTGATGGAGCGCGCCGTCGATGAATGGGCGTGACAGAGTTTTGATGTTCTGAACTTCCTGTCCTGATTCTCTAAACACGGAAACTAACCTGTTAACTTCCTGTCGTTGGCCTAAAACAGCTGTAAAGGTATAAGCGGGTAGGATTGTGTCAGCACGATGGTATCAGCTGTATGATGTCACAGAATTAGAGAGTTCAGCTTCACTGAAACACGGCTGAAGGTAAAACTGGATCAGTGTTAACAAATTTCCCACGTGTGGGACTAATAAAGGTTATCTTATCTTATCTTAGTGTTCGATTAGCTAACTGTTCCCACAGCTGCTCAGCGTTAGGCTGCAGTGATATATATTTACATACATGTGGTTAATAAAGCAATTTAGAGATAATTATAGTTACTGTAAGCTGACAGCACTGCTGGGAGGAGGAGGCTGACCTGATTGTGTTTTGTGTGTCTGCAGAGCTGCTGACGTTCCTGACCAGACCGCCACAGTCCCCGCGACACCCGCCGTTAACCGCCATCCACCCCGGCCAGCAGCCCCCGACCCCCGACGTAGTGACGCCGCCGAGCCCCCACCACTCCCCCTACTCTCCTCAGAGGAGCAGCCCCGGAGGTGAAGGTGGACACGGCTCAGATGGAGGCGGAGCTCTCCTCCAGCTGCTGGCGGGAGGTGCCAGCCCCCTGCCCTCCCCCCGCTGCTCCAGCCCATGTCAGAGGTTTAACTCGGACCCGGACTCCGCCCCGTCGCCGCCGTGCAGCCAGCAGTACATCCTGTGAGTGCTGCTCTGAGGGGGGCGCTCTGATGTTCATCTGGACTTCCTGCTTTGTTTTCCTTTAAATGATGTCTGTGTACGTTTATGTCTGCTTCCACGCGTGCTGCACAGCCTGGATCTGGACCCTGGTGGTCCTGGATCTGGACCCTGGTGGTCCTGGCTCCAGGACCAACTGGACTCTTTGCTCTGGTTTCCAGTTTCAGGCTGCTTGAAGCTGTTTTGTGCTCGATGTCATGTGATTGGCGGGGAGAGTGCAGTGGAGTGGTTTGTGTTTGACCTGCATTAGTGCGGCTTATATAATCCGTCCTTCATCATCATCGTCTTCGGTTTGTGAGCCACTGCCTGAAGCTGTGACCCAGTTTTCTCGTCTTTGTTGTTTCACCGACAGCTACTTCCTGTCTGTGTCTGTGACACGCTGGCGTTGGATAACGTGACGGTTCCCGCGTTCAGGCTCAAAGCCGTGTGTGTCCTGCTAATCTTAAAAATGTTAAATCTCTTTGATAAATATATCTGGATATATCCCTGTGGGGTGGTGGCGTGCTCGTACCCGATGATGCCCGCCTGCTGAATCTGAGCGCTGTGTTTGTGTTCAGGTGTCGGGGCGACAGGACGCAGGACTCGGAGGGCGAGCGTCCCTCGTCCGTGCCCTTCCTCACGAGACACATCCAGACCCTGAAGAAGAAGGTCCGCAGGTTTGAGGACCAGTTTGAGCAGGAGATGAACTACAAGGTAGATCCAGGAGGGGGCGCTGTCAGACTCACGGCACAGCGTTAAAGAGTCGTAAACGTCATCGCTCTTTACTGCATCATTTGATTTCTGTCGTCTTCTGTTTCAGCCGTCCCACAACGACAAGTACTCGAACCCGGAGATGATCCGAGTGATGGGCGAACTGGCCAAGGCTCGCAAGCAGCTCAAAGGTGACGGTCGCAGGCTCGGCTCAGGTTCAGCGTCTGTTGTGGGCGCAGGCTGCAGCCACGTGTTTGACAGCAGCAGCTGGAGTCTCAGTAAACGTGCTCATCAGCTGAGCTGCGATCAGGCTCCTGCCAAACTGACAGTAAAACTGTGACCTCTGTGTTTCTGGTTTCAGTTCACTGACTGCTGAACTGGTTCATGGTAATGTGTGACTGTGTTTCCTCTGCAGAGCTGAGACTCAGGCAGTCGGTGTTCGAGTCGAAGGAGCAGGAAAGCGCAGACGTCTGCAGGTAACCGACTTCACTAACCCTGTGCTGACTCAGTAACTGTTCGAGTAGTTTGTGCGCAGAGTTACTGCAGCAGAGCTGGAAGGTTTTAACATGCTGCCTCTGCTGGATGCTAGAGGAACTGCAGGCTTTGGTGCTTCAGTGACGGCTGCCTGTATCCTGCAGGTACGGCGCGGGGCAGCAGGGGGCGTCGGAGCACAAACCGGCTCTGGAGGAAACGGTGGAGTCCCTGTTCAGGCGGCTGAGAGAGAAGAGGCAGGCGCTGGGTCTCCCTGACAACATGAAGGTCGGTGCTCGGCTCTGAGTGAGCGAACGCTTCGATTCATCAAAGGAATCAGGTTTCATTTTGTTTCACTTTGAATGTTCGTTATCACGCGCACAGACTCGACTCTGTTAGAGGTCAACCAGTCCCATATACAGGATCCGGTCCCATCCTGGCCTCAATGACTGGATCCGATATCGGGGAGAAATAAAAATGTAACCTGATCCAATAAATATCACAAACAGGAACTCCGCCTCCATTACAGACAGTAGAGATCGACAGACCACGTGACTTTCGCGCGTTGCATTGTGGGTACGAGTGCAACAAAATCAAAACACTGCATCAAGCGCCAGCATTTCCAGCACCGGTAACCATTACCTCTGCGGTTTAATCCCCACTTGCATTTTATTTGCCCCAAAAACAGTTCTGTACAAAACGACGGAGAACTCGGCAGCTCCGCACGAAGACAGACGTGACGAAGAGTCAAAGAAAGTACGAGGAAGAAATCAAAGGAGTGAAAGGGTCAGACCCACACGAGCACAGAGTGGAGTAAGGACGTCAGCGTGCTGCACAACTTTCATCACGTTTATTATTATATGGTCCTAAGTGAGAGCGCACACACTCACAACATGTTTGGTAGCATCAGATCCTGCAACAAGCCCAGCTCCAGTTTACTTTGGTGGTTTGGACGACTCCATCTCACAGCTGCTGTTACAGGCCAACGCATCTATGTGTCGTTTCAGGTTGTAGTGTTACACAACATTTTCAGATCCAATAGAAATAAAATAAGTGTTTGGTAATTCATTCAATTCATTGTCTTTATTTATTACTGGCATCATTGTTTCATTCTGTTACAGAATCTCACAGCAAAGAGGCAACATTGTAGAAATCCATCAGCTTTATTAGCTGCTTCGCTGAAAAACAAATCAACAATGCAAAAACAAAACATCAAACAACAAACTGAGACAGTATCACTTGCTTCATACAACACTTGGGCGCATATATGCAGACGTGGCTGTTTTGATCTCGCTCTCTCTTCACCAATCAGATCTGGCTGTGGTAGCAGCTTGAAACCCCGGCTGATAGAGGGGCCCAGTCTGGATCGCATCCCAGCATTTTGTAGGCTGCTTTTCCTACAAAGAACAACAAACATTAGCCCGCAAAGCCACAGTGAACAAAGCAGCAAAGCAACGAATTCAATTCAAATTAAGACTTATTTGTAACCTACATCACCAATTATGATAAATGGCGTAATAACTACAACAGCAGACTGACCTCTGTGGGAATGCTTGGAGCAGACTGACCTGTGAGCTGCAGCGTTCTGGGACGTTATATTTGCTCTTCGAACGGCTGCAATCCAGGCCGTCCGTCGCCTCTTTGTTACTTCGGAAACTCGGTTTGAACGATTTTTCTTCCACGACGGAATCCGATAACAACGATCTCTTTACCGTCGGCTTCCCGTGGCTGTCATGCGACCGGCTGTTGCAGCTAATAACACAACAGCTTCTTGCCATTTTTTGTTTCTTTTTATCGCTGTGTGACTGTTTTCACGTGAAAGCCTGCGTGCGCTAGTACCGCTTACCACTCGTACCCACAATCCTTTGCGGTTTTACCCCTGAATGACGTCACATCTCTATTAGACGTGGAAGTAGTGTCGTTACATTAGCATTCAGTTTGAGGGTTACAACAGGAAGTTATATATTTGTTGTTCTCTCGTGACGGGATTATTTACCAAACGACTGATGATGATTTTTATCCTCCTGTAACTTTGCTGTACAAAGAGCTCAAACTCCAAAGTTTCAGGAGGAGTGTTGCTGAACTAAAAATCAAGAATGTGGGGTCCTGTTTGGACAGCCCGGCGTGTGCGCCCCACGCAGGGGAAACAAACCGGCACGACGCCTGGCCAGTTTCATGGCTCGAAAAAACTATGAAAAACACTTTTTTCAGTCTTTAGTTTTGTACAGAAATGACACAAAATTCAGTCTCAGGTTAAAGGTGATAGAAACACTGACATCATCCTGATCAAACATGAGTGTGTTTGTTTATTGGCTTTAAACTCTGTTTATGTTCAGCTGTAAGTATAAAAGGCTCCATTTGACGTTTTTGAGTGTAAACATGGTTTATAACAAAGTTTTTGAAATCTGCATTAAATTGCATTTAAATGACTTTTTGAATTTTACTTTAAGTCCTTCAAGTTTAAATACAAACATCAGTTTGGCTGAACTGTGAAGTACTTTGGGTGCAGCGTATGTTTGTTTAATAAAATTATAACAGAACAGCTTTAATGTTCTGTTTCTTAAACTGGAGCATGAAAAAACAGCGTTATTGATTGTAACTATATCAGGTTCACATCCGTATCAGCAGATATCCAATTTTCTGATATCAGACGTATGTGGTGCCATCTCTGGACTGTGTGCAGGAGATGACTCAGGCTCAGATGGTGCTGGAGAAAATCACTCTGCAGAAATGTCTGCTGTACTTCGAGAGTCTGCACGGCCGGCCGGTGAGTCCTTCCCCACACACACCCAGCAGGATCGAAGCCCCTCGTTTCCAACGCCGTGTTTTTATTCTCCAACTCCACGAGAGGAGCTTATTGACACTTTGTTGTGTCCCAGGGAACGAAGCAGGAGAAGAACCTGGTGAAGCCTCTGTACGACCGCTACCAGATGATCAAACACTTGCTGTGTGCCAGCCCCACCATCAGCACTATCGTAAGACGCACACCTGTCGTGTTTTAACATCAGCAGCAGCGATTTCATACGTGCGAACTAAACAAAGTTTCGTCAGAGAAAAACGGAAACGTGGGGTTTATCGTCCTCCTGCTGCAGCGCCACCTTCAGGACAAACTCACTGTGACAACAGCAGCTTTGAGTTGTTTATGTAGTCGAGATGATTTTACATAAGAGCTAAAGCTTGATGGCGTTTAAGTACAAGGACGCTCTGTTTCTGTCTCAGGAGGAAGAGGATGGTTCTGATGAAGACTGCGTGAGTTCGTTGGCCGTCGATGAGCTTCCTGTCCCGCCGCCGCGCAGACCGGCCCAACCAGCAGCCGGCGAGGAAGACAGCGACCGGGACAGCGACCCGGCCTTCGTGTCGCCGTTAGACGAGGTGAAAGCCGTCCGGCAGCAAGATGCTCTCACCACAGCGAACCTGCACGAAGCCTCCAGGTGGGTGAAAAGTGACGTGCGGCGAGGCTTTGAAGCGTCTGTGACCCGAGCCGGTGCCACAGACGCGTCCGGTGCGTCCCAACGCATCTGACCTTTTACTGTTACACGGCTGCTAACAGGAAGTTTCTACTCAGCAGCTCATGAAACGTGACAAACACGCAATAAACACGTCTGAGTGCTCACCTGCAGCTGGTCTGTGCAGCTCCTGCAGCTTGGTGTGACACGATGTTTACGTGGACGTGCTGCGGTCAGACGACGAGTCCTGCAGGCGTAACTGCGCCTGCCAGACTGAGCTCAGGGTCCTCACAGTCAGCCTGCAGCATGGCGCTACTACAGTCTGTATATAAAAGATGGACGCAGCTCCTTCTGAAAAGTCTGCACTCTGTCTAATGACCAGCAGGGGGCGACTCCTCTGCTCAGCTGATCTGAAGCAGAGGAGCGTGATTGGCCATGAAACACCTCGACGGAGCCGCGTCCATCTTTCGTGTGCAGTAAATCGCTCGGCGGCCGGTTTTCAGTTTCTGTTCCTGGGTCCAGGTCTCAGCTGCTGGACTGTCTGCGGGAGACCCGGGCCGAGAAGAAGGCGAGGCGGAAGGTCCTGAAGGAGTTCGAGGACGAGTTTTATCGACAGACCGGAAGGTGAGCACAAACTTTACTAACAACAGGAGCTTTTAACGCAGCGGCAGCTGGTTTTATTCGATGATTATACGAGCGACGTGTGCGGGCAGCAACCTCGTTAACTCGCTCCTGTGTTTCCTGTCATTTGTGCTTGTTGGACAGAATCTGCCAGAAAGAGGACCGAACGCCGATGAAGGAGGAGTACCAGGAGTACAAACAGCTGAAAGCCAAACTGCGCCTGCTGGAAGTCCTCCTCAGCAAACAGGAAGTCGCCATGTGAGGAAAACCCGAGTTAAACCGAGCCAGCATCACTTCTCCCAGTCCGGAGGGAAACTCGTTTTCCTCACACGTTGAGCTTTTTCATATAAACTGAATGTGCTCGAGTCCAGGTGGAAGCTGTGGCGATAGTGGAGGAAGCTAAAAATCACAAAGTGTGTGTTTGTTAACCATGTGAAACACACTCAGGAAAGCAATAAGATCAACAAACAGCAGCTCGGCGCTGAAAGACGGCAGAAACCTCCTGAAACGTGCTCATTGGACACAAACCAGGAGGGCGGAGTTTAGCCGGCGTCACGAGACAAAACATCAGCTGTTTAAAGCGACCGCGTTCTTCTGCTTTATGGTGTTTTGCAGAAATTCCACCTGAAATATTTAATAATCAAATGATTTTATTGATATTAGTGCTGAGCTCAGTGAATTCAACACGTGTTGAAATCAAACAATGGAAAACGACGTCTCTCTGGAGGTGAAATCTAGTCTGTCAATCTTTCAGCGTGTCGTCGCGCCTGATCGCACGTCAGAGCTACAAACTGCATGTTCGTCCAGAGGTGGAGGCTGTACAGGTCGACACCACCAGGAGACCCGGAGTCGCTGCTGAACGCGACTTCTTCAATCATTCATGATGAGTTTTAGCACTGAAGCTACCAAAACGTGTTCGGGTTAAGTTCACAGAGTTAAACACGCGCGGCCATTTTTGGTGAGCGCACACTGAATCTTCTCATTTCATTGGTTTCTTTTGTTCTGTCAGTTTCGCTGACATCTGGTGTGTGTTGCCGTGGAGAGGGAGGAAATGAAGCGTTTGCGTCACTGAAGCGGGACGTTCAGGCGTCACTCGTGCCGGTGCAGATGTATTTAAGTCAGAGCGCTTTATGCTGAAAAAGGACATTTAAGTTTTTTCAGGTTGCTGTTGTAGCGACGGGTCGCTGCTGGAGTCTGTCGCGGTGCAGGCGCATGCAGGCGGTGCAGGTGCAAGCAGGCGCATGCAGGCGCGTGCAGGCGCGTGCAGGCGGTACAGGCGCGTGCAGGCGGTACAGGCGCGTGCAGGCGCATGCAGGCGCGTGCAGGCGGTACAGGTGCGTGCAGGCGGTACAGGCGCGTGCAGGCGGTACAGGCGCGTGCAGGCGCATGCAGGTGGTGCAGGCGCATGCAGGCGGTGCAGGCGCATGCAGGCGGTGCAGGCGCATGCAGGTGGTGCAGGCGCATGCAGGCGGTGCAGGCGGAGCTCCTGTAGAAAAGAGAGCCTGCAGGGCAAGTAGCTGAAAACTGCAGCGCTCTTTAACATCAGAAGAAACCCCGCCGTGTGCGTTCGAGGAAACTCTCAGAACAACCGAGCGAAAAGCTTCCTGATGTTTTGCACGTTACACTCTCAGCGTGTCGGCGGCGTTCCCGGGATTTAAGGTCAGTATTCAGAGCAGAATTCAGCCTTTCCAAACACTTCTCCTGAAACGTGAGATGTTCTGTGTTTCCCCGACGTCTCTGGTGAATCGTGTTAATGTTGTCGTTTGAATCTTAAAGCCGGCTGAGGTTGAACCTCCCGCTCTGAACGCTGAGTGCACGTTAGACACACAGGCTCTGCTGTGGTCATCAACTCTGTCCCGTGTTGTGCAGTCCTGGTTGAAAAGCATCTATAAAGACAAATACTGAATAAATATTTTTGCTACCAACGCGACTCCAAATGTTTGTGTCGGTTTCTCTTTGTCTCTCACAGAGTGATGCAAACCTTCACACAGAACGTTTAAACGCTTTATTTGGATTTCACATATAGTCTGAGTTATTTTTCGGCACATGCAGCCTCTTAAAATCTGATGAGTCCTGGAGGACTTGGCGCTGGATGGTGGTCGGCCGTGTCGTCTCAAACCGCTTCACTCGTAGTAGAAGCTGGCGGTGACCGCGAAGACGTCCGACGAGCCTTCGTACGGCGTTATGACCGGCTGCAGGCCTTTCAGCTCTTTGTAGTGGCCAAAGTGTTTGATCCTGTAGGAGCCCGCCGAGGCCGTCGGGGGAATCTGCCACTCCACTGTGGCGTTGCTCTCCCGGTTTGACCCCTTCAGCCAGTGAAACCTGCAGCAAGACAAGCGACTTTAACTCCTCAAAGGACCCTGAGTTAAAAGAGGAACGTCTGCAACCTGACTTTAGTTTCTGTTTGTATGTTTTGTGATTACAGCTCGTGAAAATCAGAAATCCAGGTTCCAGAAAATTTAGACTTTGTGTTCTTTCAGAGAGGACACTTAACCTACAGGTAGACAAAGGTGCCGGGTCATCTGCTGGTATTGGTACTGGTTGCCGATTCCACCTTCTCACAGTGCCCAATACTATCAAATAGCTTGATGATATTGTTAGTGTTTCTGATTGGTCAGGAAACTCACCTGACCTGAACCCTGCAGACACAATCAGAAAGTCTGGAGTGGACGAGAAACACTCGACCAGCTCCAACCAAAGCAACCCGAGCTTCAGTAACCCGTCAGCAGCACCGCAGGCTGACGAGGTACTCAAACCAAGTACTGAGTGTATAAATCCTTTTTTGACCAAAGGAAATATTCTAAAAATCAGGTTTCTGCTGAATTTCATGAGCTGTCGACCTTTTTTTAAAATAAAATTACAGAAGAAGGTTTTTTTGTTGTTTTTAAAATCCTGATCAGATTTTTGAGATGCACAGCTACACATTAATCTACCTGGTCTCCCATGATGCATCGTTGTGGACAACCTCCCAGGTTTCTGTTCTGTTGTCAAAAATCTCAACAGTGACAAAAGTTTTATCCCTCTGCAACAAACGAGAGGAAGAGGTCAGAAAGACGTTTCAAGTATCCTAACAATGCTAAGCTAACAGTGGCTGAAACACTAGGATACAGGTGGATGAAGAAGAAGAGTTCTTACAATATCTCCAGAGTTTCTCGGGTTTCCTGCTACAAACGTGACAGTCACAACATCACCCTGAAAACCACATTAAATATTTAAGACTCATTTTGTCCACATGCACACAGAGCGGCGTCATCAGCGTGGACCCTGAGGAACACAGTAAGAGTGTTTCCTACCTGTCTATAAACGGGGTAAACCTGCTCCAGGACGTCTCCAAAGCTCATATTCTCAGGTTTTCTGTCAAAGAGCGCCAGGGGCACAAAATTAAAGAGGTTCTCTGTGAAGAAGGGAGGCTGAGGGCCGGCTGGCAGCTCTGAGACTCTGTCCTGGAAACACGATTAATGTCAGCAAGCAGTGTTACATAGGATTGGCTTCACACTGCAGTGAGGGTCTGCTGTTGACTGTTTGCATCCGACTGGCCCTGGCTTTATGAAATATTTCTGCTGCAACCTCATTCATTCATTCAGGAGTCTTTATGTGTCACATGCGAGTACAACACGCAGCGAAATGTGTCCTGACTGATGGAACCTTTTCACTGTTTCATCTGTTTCCACCTCACATGAAGTAAAACATGTTCAGAATATGAGTTTGACGGACGTTTAGCCGTCTGACTTTGGTTCAGTTTCATGTTTTATCTCCATCATCTTTATATTTGGAAAAGATTTTCCTGTGATTTTCTTTTGTCTAGAGTAAGTAACATGTAAGCAACGTTACAGAATAATTCCTGTGATGAAATATTCTTCTGCTCGTGTTTCTCTGGCAGAGAGAGAGAGTCGGTCTCACACTGCAGCTCGTTTCAGATAAACTGGTGAAAAATCTGCTGTTTAAACTGAGCTCTGTGGGCTGACCTCGTTTTCTTTCACTAACTGTTCTGAGGGAAACGTGACCCCGTGTTTCCAATGTGCTCATGAATGCTGATGAAAGGTGTAATCCATCCATTCCCACCTGAGCAATGGCTCGGGCCAGGCCTCGATACTTCTGCAGGTAGGCACTGAGCGTGTGCGGGCCGTATATGGTTGAAGCGCCTTCATACCGCTGCACCTGAAAAATAGACAATCAGACTAAGTTTCCACCCTGCTAAATGTCCATTAATATATACACACACACATATACACTGAACAAAAATATAAACAGCACTTTTGTTTTTGCTCCCATTTTTCATGAGCTGAACTCAAAGATCTGAAACATTTTCTACAAACACAAAGGAGCCATGACTCTCAAATGTTGTTCACAGATCTGTCTAAATCTGTGTGAGTGAGAACTTCTCCTTTGCTGAGATCATCCATCCCTCCTCACAGGTGTGTCAAGGCGCTGATTAGACAGCATGAATATTGCACAGGTGCGCCTGAGACTGCCCACAATAACAGGCCACTCTGAAATATGCAGTTTGATCACACAGATGTAGCAAAACCAGTCAGTATCTGGTGTGGCCTCCATTTGCCTCACGCAGGCAACACATCTAATGGAGATGTGTTGCCTGCGTGAGGCAAAAGGTGTGCAATGGGCATGGAGTTGATCGGGTTGTTGATTGTGGGCTGTGGGTCCACTCCTCTTCAACACTTGTGCAAAGTTGCTGAATATTGGCAGGAACTGGAACTCGCTGTCGTATACGCTGAGCGCCCCAAACATGCTCAATGGGTGAGTATGCCGGCCATGCAAGAACTGGGATGTTTTCAGCTTCCAGATGTCCAGATCCTGGCAATATGGGGCCGTGCATTATCACGCTGTAACATGAGGTGATGGTCACGGATAAATGTCACAACAATGGTCCTCAGGATCCACCGCCACCACGGGCCACTCAATCCACAACGTTGACGTCAGCAGACCGCTCATCCACACGAGGCAACACAAGCTGTCTGCCATCTGCCCTGAGCAGTAAAATCATCTGTGAACAGGACACCTCTCCAATGTGCCAGACGTCATCGAATGTGAGCGACACTCGAGTCGGTTACGATGACGAACTGCAGTCAGGTCCGGACCCCGATGAGGACCACGAGCATGCAGATGAGCTTCCCTGAGACGGTTTCTGACAGTTTTTGCAGAAATTCTTTGGTTATGCAAACTAATTGTTGCTGCAGCTGTCCGGGAGGCTGGTTAGCACTGTTGCCTCACAGCAAGAAGGTCCTGAGTTCAATTCCACGGGCAGGCCAGGCTCTTTCTGTGTGGAGTTTGCATGTTCTCCCCGTGTTTAAGTGGGTTTCTCTTCAGGTACTCCGGCTTCCTCCCACAGTCCAAAGACATGCAGTTTGTGGGGACAGGCTAAATAGAAACTGCTCATAGGTGTGAATGGTTGTCTGTGTCTATTAATTAGACAATTGATTAAAAATCTACGAACAGATTAATGAAGAATGAAAATAATCGTTACTTCCCTCCCTGCTATGAAACTCATGTTTAGATGTGATGATAATCTGTTGGCATCACAGGAACAGTGTAACCACCACAGGGACACCTTTAAAAGTTTGTAATCATTTACACAGGTTTGCTTTCCACCGTCTTACTAATTTTACTCTGATATTTCATTTAAGTAACTGAGTACTTTCTCCAAATCTGACTGTTTTATGTCCAGTTGATCTTATTTAAACACTGATTTGGATTTTACAATTTAGCAAATGACTCTAAAAACTACAAATCCCATGAAGTTCAGCAGATGTGTACCTGGTACTCTTCATAGGTGGTGATGTAATGAGTGTACACGTTACTGAGGCCGGCAATCACCACCTCCATGTCCTTTAGAGTTCCCTCTGACTCCAGCTCCTGGCTCACAGTAACAACAACACAGTAAACACACAGTTATAATCCGAGATGGGCAGCGTTACTGTAATCCGATTACTTTTTTCAAGTAACGAGTAAAGTAAGGGATTACTATTGTAAAAACGGTAATTCGATTACCGTTACTTTCCCGTAGGAACGCTGCGTTACTGCGTTACTGAAACCGTGATTTTTTGAGAGAATGTCTCATGACAGTGACGTAAGCGAGTGCGACGTTAGTGACAACAGCTGTGTGCAGATCAACAATGGATCACATATCGAGTGCAGAGAGAGTATGAGCGTGCAGCGTTTAAAGCGTGGAAGTACTGACCTTACTTTGAGTTTGATTCCATAAAAAGTGACAAAAACATTAGTGTCCGCTGTGCGTGGGAAGAAAACTTCTTTTTACAGCGAAAAAACCCCTAAACTTCCAACAAGCACCGAGTAGCTACGACGTAATGGGAAACTCACAGAGAAACTCGCGGATTCTTCCACTGACCGCGGCACACCTGCACCAGGGTAAACCTCCGCCTACCCCACTCCTGCTTTACAGGTGAAAATAGAGCAACAGGACCGCTGAGTCTTTGACTTTATTTATTTTCTGCTGTGTTTTACTTGCATCTATTTGAAAGACTGAGTGTAAACACAAAAAACATTTTATTTTATGAGCTGGAATGTGCAGAAAATAGGTTTAAATGTTAAACAAATTTCTTCCAGTCAGAGAATGTTGCAGATAATTAAATCTTTGCTTGATGCATAAAGTTAAAAGATTAAAACTAATAAAACAAGTTTTAAAAAGAGACTTTTCCATTTGATTACATTTTGTATGATGGATTATGTAGAAAAAGTAGAATTGGGCTGAAAGATCTATCACTTTATCAGCTACTCAGGTTGTAAATCGTGTTTTTAAAAAGTAACTAAGTAATTAATTACTTTTGAAAATAGGTAATCAGTAAGTAAGCACCGAGTACGCAACAACGTAATGGGAAACTCACAGAGAAACTCGCTAAACTAATTAGTTACTGATTACTTTTTTCAACACTTTTTACACTGGTGTTATAACCAGTGTAACTTGACCAACACTGGTTATAACACGGTAACAACATAGTGATGTGACCTGTGAAGATTCGGTAATAAGAACTGTTTTCATATGAAGTGTTGATGTGTCGTTTCTCACCCCTTTGATAGCTTCTCGTAACCTCCGCCCTGACATGGTGCTGTTGAAGAAAAACACACATATATATGCAGCAGAGTGTTATTACTGTGTTATAAGCAGCTGTGTTATCATTGGCTGCATTAACAGCTGTCGGTAAAACGTCGTTACGTCATTTCTCCAGGAACAGCTACGACAGCCACAGAGCCGATGGTGATCATCTGAACGTCGACGATCTGAGGATGCCAGGGCAGAGGCCAGTTCATCTGCACAGACAAACACACCACGACAGCCTCTTTACCCGTTTTATTTTATTCAATCCACCTCTCAGGTTTTACCTGCTTCTAGTAGATTTGTTCTGAGCCCTGTTCTCTTTAAGCCCAACTTTCTTTTGAGCTAGTTGGACCTCACAGTCCAGATTTACAGTCCAGGTTCTTTCCTGAAACTTAAAGTCAAGCCTGTGGGGAGCTGGATGAAGCATCATAACCTGTGTTAGTGTCAGACTGTAGTGATACACTGACTGTGGGTCATTGTCTGACGCGATAGCATAAATGTTGGATCCATGTTCATCACAGACTGTATTTTGTACGTGTGAGCCTCGCCTCACCTCCCCTGTGCTGAACAGGATTGGTTTGGGATGATGACATTCCTTCGTCTGATTGGACGGTGGGCCAAGCAAAGCGTCTCTGATCCCATCCCAGAAGGGGTCTCCTTCCACAGCGCCTACATGCACAGAGATACGCAGTCAGGTTATCACAGCCCGTCTCAGCAGGCTTGCAGCCCAATGTGAGCTGAGGGACAGAATCACCTTGGGTGAAGTTCAGGCCTCCGCCTCCATCTGTTGTTCCTGCTGCAAAGCTGTGACCCAGAGCTGGTTTACATGTGCTCGCCTGAAACACAGACAGCGTAGCTTCTATGTGAAACAGAAGCAGGAACGTGCTGCCACAGCTTTTCTCTGTGAGGCGTTTTTACCCTGTGTTCACATTAAAAAGAAACTAACACATTAAAAGAAGCTGAGTTATCTGTTAGGAGCTGCTGTTTGTCCCACACATCGCAGAACAAGAGAAAACATGTCTGTAAAATGAATGAATGAAGAAACGATTAAAAATTTGTTCCTGGGAAACATGACATCAAATTTTAATTATTATGAATAAAATTTCTAATCTAAATTTCTTAATCTGTGTGTGTGTGTGTGTGTGTGTGTGTGTGTGTGTGTGCGTGCTGACCGTGTGTGTCTCATTGATCTGAACAGTGACATCAGTCATGTTGACCCACTGATGAGCATGATGAATAAAGCCGGTCACCTCCTCGACTGCATTTGCATACAGCTCCTGCAGGGGGCAGCGCAACAAGCACACAGTCGTGACTTTGTCACTCGTGGGGATGCTAATGGAATTCCTTTCAGGTTTAAAGGAACATTCATGAAGCAAAGACAAAGTCAAGACAGAGAAACAATGAATATTTGGAGGGTCTGACTTTTGTCCCCATAAGCAGTGAGTCCCCACAAAGCTCCTAACCGACACACGTCCCGATATGGCAGTGAATACAAGCACAAAGCTTGTCAGATTTTTTTATCATTACGTGACGCTGTGTTGTTTTCTGAAACGAGGCACACGTACCTTGGCTTTCAGGTAGACGTTGTGTCCGATGATCCGAGTGCTCTCAAACATGTCTTCTCCAGGTCCGGACGCCAGACACATTGCAGTCTGGCAGACACACATTTATCGGTTTCCTTCTGCAATTTATTAACTATCTTAACGAGTCTGTGTGTGTGTGTCTGTGTGTTGTGTATTTACCCCTCCTATGGGACAGGAGCTGTTCAGGTAGTCACAGGGCAGCCCAGTGTTCACACAGTACGGTCCTCTGGTGTTCGGAGTGACGTCACCGAGGTTACTGGAGGAGAAACCAGCAACGAAACTTCCCTGAAACACACACACACACACACACACACACACACACACACACACAAAGAAACACTTTAATTATATACCCAAATAAACCATAACGAGTAAATGTTCAGCTGGAAACTCGTCTTTCAAACACTTTGTTACCAAAATGACCAAAAATGCAAAAAAATAATTATCTTGTTTTATCTTCTGGTTTCTGGTTTTTACTGAGTTTATGTTAAAAATCACAAACTCTGAGACTGTGGTCGGGCTTTGATGCAACCTCTTCAGGTTACCTGTCCAGGTAGCCCTCCGGGGTTCTTGTCCTGCTCCAACAGGTAGGAGGCGTAGCCCATGTTGTCGCTGCTCACCATGCGGTTGGTGTAGTTCATGCTCACCGCGTGGACAGCAAACCAGCTGTCAGCAGCAAAGCTCAGTGAGAATAATGATGGTAACAAACGATGGCAGCATTATTGAAGGAGTGCTGTGTGCGTTTGTACCTGATCATACCGATGCCGTCTCCATCCTGATCGGTGAACTTCAGCACCAGCACCTGTTTGTCGGTGTTCCACTTATACCTGAAAGATCAATAACATGAACACCTGATCAAATCAGCCAATCGCGTGGCAGCAGTGCAGGTGAAGATCTGCAGATGTTTCCAGCAGCCTGTCTCTGTGAGAGTTTACGAAGCTTTGAGCTTTACAGAGGAGAACATGTCTTCAGGCTGTAAAGCCTAGAACGGCTCTCCTTATGCTGTGGAGCTGATCTATAGAAGCGACAGCAGAGCTGCAGGGATGTACTGATAGAAACAAACCGATAAATCATTCATTATTATCTACCTGCGCCTCTCCTCCTCGGGGTTGTTCAGGTACGAGTGAGGACTTCTGTTCAGGCTGCTGTCGTCCAGCTCTCCTCTGTTCCTGTAGACCCTGCCGGGCTTCATGTTATTGTGGGCTATGTCTATACTCTGGAATCAGGGTTTCAATTATGAGTACACAGTTCATCGGTACGACCTTACCCTGACAGATAAACATTTCTAATAAAAGTAATCATGTAAAAGTGCATTCTCCATCCCCCCTGAACTACCCAGTGTGTCTTTGCTGGGTAGAAGAATAAGAACTGATTAGGAACACATAGGAATGTGTGGGAGTTTACTGTGGTCCATCAAAAAACACACACACACACACCTTAACAATGCCGTTGACCAACGGCTCGATGGCAGCCTTCATGTAACCGCCTGTGATCATGAACAGCGTGTACTGGAAATATCCACCGAGTCCACAGTGAGTGTGAGTCCCACTCAGAACAACGTTGTCCTGCCGGTATAGATCCCCGTACTTCACCTGCAGTGCCTGCAGAACCTGCACACACACACACACACACACGTACTGCTTTGTGAAGACCTCTAACATGAGACACACTGGTCCCCACAAAGACAGATGTACAAGTCAAGCACACACAGCAGCGATCAGAGGATAATGTCTCCACACATTTGTGAGACCTTTAAGACTCTCTGATGATGTCGATGCATCATCCTTGAGAACAATAAGAACAGCGGTGAAACTACAGCGTGAGGTTAGCTGAGGTAACACCCAGCAGGGGCGGGGGCTCCCAGCGCTGATCCCAGACCCAGATAAATGGGAAAGATTGTATCAGGAAGAGATTCAGTGTAAAATCTCTGATAAACATGCAGGTCATAAAGAAGAAGTCCATCAGAGGGACCGCTCAGAGTCAGAGAGGCTGACATGGTCTGAGCACGTGCAGAGGAGGGAGGGTGGAGGATGGAGGCAGGATGAGGAGAGGAAGACCTCAGAGGAGATGGATGTAGTGAAGGAGGACATTCAGACGGTGGGTGAGAGAGAGGAGGATGCTGGGATAGGAGGAGGTGGAGGCAGATGATCTGCTGAGGAGACCCGCTTCAGCCCAGAAAGTAAAACTTTGAATAGAGTGTGTGTGTGTGTGTGTGTGTGTGGTCACCTCGAGTCTGAGCCTCTGTGAAACCATTCCTATGTCTGCCGTGACGAACACCACCCTGCGCTTGCCGTCATCGACGATGAAGGCTCTGCTGTACAAACGGGTGTGTATGCCTGCAGCCGTCTGCTGAGGGTTTGCATAGCCCATCTAAACACACACATTAAAACCTTCTCAGCAGGTGAGATTAATGAAGTTTCACAGTGATTTCACAGTTGTTTATGTTCCTGTTAAAGTGTGAGTGGGCAGCTCGCGTCTGCAGGATCACAGACGTTCACACAAATGTGACTGTGGTACCTGAACACACACACATTCTCACACAGAGTGTGATCTGTGTGTCTTTGCCTTCTACGACGATGAAAGTCATGCTGGCTATAGGATGTGTTTCATGCCAGAACCCAGATTACAGACAAGGTTTTACAGACGATAATCCTGCTGCTTCCAACAGACTCTATATGTTCCTATTCACTAATGTTTTTATGACCGCTCAGCGTTCGGCACTTAGACCATAAAGATTATCAGTCCAAGCACACCCAGTCGAACCGGAGCGGCAGACTTTGGAGTTTGTTCTCTGCAGGTCCTCTGCTGCTGTTTTCATCTGCACTCATTTACATGTCAGAGTTCTGGGTCTGCTTGACAGGAAGTTCAGAAATGTTTACGGCTGGATCCGCCCAATTCCCATCGCCTGTGGTTGGTTGAAGTTGAGGAATGTCATTCAGTTGTGAAGGTCCCAGGTGCAGCTTCCAGTGAGCAGCTCTGATGCTGCTGGAATCAGAAATAGTTTAAATGGCAGAGATCGGGTGGAGGTGGGCTGCAAAGCGGCTTACAGAGGCAGCAGCAACTACTGACTATGAGCGCCACCAGCTGGATGTGTGCTGACACTGAGATCATCTCTTCAGAACGAGAAGTTGTGCTCGTATATTGTTAACGTGGAAAAAAATGAACAGTAACTTGGCTAACTGTTACTTCCCCAGCTGTTCTCTGAAGTTCTGAAGAAGAACTCCAGAGAACAGCTGTGACCCACCTGCAGGAGCCCGGAGAACTGTTGCTCAACAGCACTTTAAAAATAACCACAAGGTCTGTCTCTGTAGAAGCAAAGCATAAAGAACTGAGCTGTGGCTCAAGACTTTTGCACAGTTCTGTGCACATATGGGTGACTTCATGTTAAACGCAGCACGAGTCCCTGAAGGCAGCATGAGTGAGTTTGTGGTACTGACCATAGGGACATCAGCCGGCGGTCCGGTGCAGTCGGCTCGGCCCACGCCGATCAGGTAAGGTGTGTGCTGAGGGGGCGGAGTCTCTGGATCTGACAGGACGACAGATTTGAATTCATTACGACCTCAGATGTTGGTAATATTTTCATACTTTAGATCTGCTGTGACAACACTGAGAATGAACCTGATTCAGTGTTTTATAATCAGACAGCAGTTTGTGCCACAAATCACTGAATCTGACCAATCACATAAAAGCAGAAGCTCAATCAGGAAGTAAATTGCACATCTGTGTTCATGTGGCGCTCTTAAAGGTGCCGGTCTGTAAACATGGGTGTTTAGGATCGTCCCCATAGTAACAGTTGGTCGGGCGTGTCGAGCCGTTGGATGGTCAGTTTTTCCTGCAAATGTTTTTTGCTCCTGAAATTTGAATCATAGCTGCTGAAACATAAAACAGACATTTATGCACGAACAAAGTTTCCTATTAACTGTTATGTTGATTAGCATTAACAAGCACTCAGAGGACAGCTCCGCCCTCACCTGACCCTAACCTTTGACCTGTGACCTTGTGACTAAAATGGTGCATTTTATCTTTGGCTTCTATAAACTGCACAAACTTGAGGTTTTAAGATATATTCATGCAGTGTGCGATTATGATGTCATATTAAAACAATAAAAAGTGCTGGTCAGCTATCTCAACGCCCTTTCATACGACATTGACTCCATATGGTTCTCAAGGTTTTTCCAGGTCAGTTTTGACCTTCGACACTAACAATGAAGGTCAAATGTTTGACCAGCGTGGGCACTCGTGTCCCCGGGACCGTTGTGGTGAAGATTGAAGACAATTCTTAAAAGATTGTGGGTAACACAGTTTTTACTCATTTTCATATTTGCTGTGACCTTTGACCCTGACTCAATATCACCACAGTGAAATCAGCTCGAGCTGTTGTTGGTATCTACCATCACACAAAATGTTTACATTTTATCTTGAAAACTGAGGACGCTAGACTGCTAACAGACAAACGGACGACCAGAACCAAGGACGTCCGTCCTCCAAACACGCTGTCGGAACAAAGTCGACAAAGCTCCGAGTACACGACAGCATGAACATCTGAGGTTTTATCGAGCAGTTTCTCACCTGCGTGCGTTTCCCTGGTAACGTACAGTACAACCAGCGAGATGCACACGCCGGTCATAACGACGAAGATGACGCCGAGCGTCACTTCCAGAGCTGAAAACCCACAGCACAGCGACTTCCTGCTTCCCATTCTGTCTGTAGGAAACACACTGAAATGATTTCACCTTTCAGAGCTTCATATCATCAAAAACACGATAATACAAGAAGAGGAATTTCAGAGTCGGATCTTCTCAACATGTTTGAAGAAATGAATCATGGGAACAACAATCCGTCTGTCTGATGACTTCAGAGCGGTTGATGCTCATCAGGCTAAAGACCAGAGTCCATAAATCTGCCTCAGACCTTCATCAGGTTTTTCCATTAAAGGTCAGACAGCCAGAGTCCGTCCACGAGTAGAAACCAGCAGCGAGGTTTCACAGATCAGACACTTCGGATCATTTTGCTCATTAAATCAATCAATCAATCAATTTTCCTTCTGTTTGTTTACTTTGTTTCTCTTTTTCTGCTTTTTGGGGAAATATAGAAAAGAGTTCACAAATGTTTCCAGCTACACATGGAAGGAAACTTTATATGATTTCTTTGATTTATTTGTTGCAGATGAAAATGATTATTATCTTTTAAAGCAGGTGACCGTCTCTGAGTCTCCGTCAAGCTCACGTCTGACAAACGCTCACATTCAGGCGCGAGACGAGCATAAAGACACGACTCACCTGGAGTTGGAGCTTCTGAGAAAGTGTCTGTTCTGACAGTCTGACAGCTCAGAGCAGCTCGGCTCTTATCTCTCTGATAAACACGAGTCTGCAGGTAAAAAGCTCCAAAGGTTAGCACAAAGGTAAATCACAGATGCTGATCGGCGATTCCAGATAAAAACAACCTCGATGGTAATAAGACAATAAATTTGTTCCACCTGTTATCAGACTGATACTTTGAGTTTGATCTCTCAGCACCTCGAAAACAGCCGTTGAACTTCTCTCGGCTCGAGGATCGCTCACCTGCTCGTAGGACAGACGGTCTTCTGCAGAACCCTGAGTGATCTCAGAACCAGAACCCGGTGCAGCAGGGAGCCATGAGGTAACACGCCTCAGTCCTAATCCCGTCATAGCTAGAAGCAGCTGAAGCTCATGTAAAGGTAAACGTGACAACATCACAGTGAGCTCTTCAAATAACAGGGTGTCCAACATGGGGCCAGGAGCCCACATCTGACCTGCCAAAGGTCTAATGCGGCCCAGCAGATGGAACCTCAAATATTTTTCAAGAAAACACGTTTCTGCTCCTCGTGTAATAACAGCTGGGGTACTACTCGAGCCTTACACTGCAAGGGAGCTAACATATATCTATTATATACAGGAAGAGGGTGATAGACCATCTGAAGCAGTTAGAATGAGACAAGGCTGTTGACCGGACCTCATAGCACAGGCTGTACCCAGGGGAGTCTACACCAAGTCTGTATGGTTCACTGAAGATACATAACCAGGAAGCACCTTTAAGACCGATTGTCTGCATGATCAACTCCGTTACCTGTAACATCTCCAAGTTTCTGGCTTCAATCCTCAACCTGCTGGTGGACAGCTCTGAACACCACATCCAGAACTCTTTGGATTGTGTTGAGAAGGTGAGAGATGTCATTATGGAGGCAGATGAAACCATGGTCTCGTACGACGTTACATCTCTCTTCTTTAACCGGAAGGTTGCCGGTTCGATCCCCCAGCTCTCTCTGTCCTGGTCGTTGTGTCCTTGGGCAAGACACTTCACCTACCGCCTACTGGTGTTGGCCAGAGGGGCCGATGGCGCAATATGGCAGCCTCGCTTCTGTCAGTCTGCCCCAGGGCAGCTGTGGCTACAACCGTAGCTGCCTCCACCAGTGTGTGAATGTGAGAGTGAATGAATAGTGGTGTTGCAAAGTGATTTGGGTGCCTTGAAAAGCGCTATATAAATCCAATCCATTCACTTGCATCCCAGTCACAGAAGCGTTGGAGGCAGTTCGTAAGAGATTACAGGATGACCCCAACCTCAGCAGCAGGACCGCTCTCAGCATCGACAGTGTGTGTTTGAACTGTGTCTTCATTCCACCTACTTCACATACAAGGGTCAGTTCTACAGGCAGAAACATGGGTGTGCCATGGGCTCCCCAGTTTCACCCATCGTGGCCAATTTGTACATGGAAGAAGTGGAAAAGAGGGCTTTGCTATCCTACCCTGGAACACCACCAAGCCATTGGTTCAGGTATGTGGATGACACCTGGGTTGAAAATCAAATCTCAGGACGTGCCACATTTCATGGATCACATTAACTCGGTGGACCGACACATCAAATTCACCAGGGAGGATATGAACAGTGGCAGGTTAGCCTTCTTAGACTGTGAGATTTCCATCAGTAATGGGGGACATCTAAAAGCTGACGTGTACCGTAAACCTACACACACGGATCAGTATCTAAGGTTTGACTCTCATCATCCACTGGAGCACAAACTGGGCGTCACCAGGACGCTACAACACAGAGCGAACACCATCCCCACTGACACAGCAGCCAGGGAGGCAGAAGAACATCAAGAAGGCCCTGAGTAACTGTGGTTATCCCAGCTGGACTTTTGTCAAAGCTGGGAAGGCTCCTAAAGAAAGCTGCAGATGATCCAGGAGAGAAGGACAACCGCTGCCCACCTGTAGTGATCCCGTACGTGTCAGGAGTATTGGAGCAGCTGAGACGCATTTTTTCTAAACACCGGGTCTCTGTGGCTTTTAAACCCCAAAACACGCTGCGCCAAAAACTGGTCCACCCCAAGGATCGGGTCCCCCGACACAAACAGAGTAACAGAGTGTGCGCTGTTAAGTGCAGGAGGAGTGCCAGGATTTATACATCGGGGAAACCAAACAACCTCTGGCTAAGAGGACGACACAACACAGAAGAGCTACCTCACCAGGCCAGGACTCTGCAGTCTATGCACACCTACAGGCCAGTGGACTCTTTCAATGATGAGGATGTAACATCCTGGACAGGGAGGAACGCTGGTTTGAGGGCGGAGTCAAGGAGGCCATTTACGTGAAAAGGGAAAGACCATCTCTGAATGGAGGAGGGGCCTAATGGTACAACTGTCACCATCTTACAATGCTGTGATTGCAGCCATTATAGCAGTAATATTATACTGAGAGATAAGGTCTGTAATCAAAGGAAATGCAATAATACAGCAGTGTAAAAACAGCTGGAGCATGCGCTGCCACGGCACAGGCTGTTAACGAGTTTCACGGTTTCTGCTCTGCACGTTTGTTAATCACATCAAAGGATCACTTGGTGTCGCAGCTGTCTGTAGCTGGGCTGTCATAAAGGTTGGAGAAAATAAAGCATGAATGAAAAATGTGTTTATACACCAGAGGAATCTAAACGATCCTCATCAACACTCATAATTACTCTGAAGGACAGAAGCCATAAAGCAGACATGTCACAGGTGTAAGACACACAGAGCGCGGTGAACTCAGAGCTGCAGGGCAGAGTGGGAGTGTCGGTGGACCATAACATTACCTCTGCTGTGCTTTCTGTGGAACAGCAGCCGTTATTCCAGGGAACACTGAGGCGTTCCCACACGCACATCATGGGATGTTCAAACTTGTTTACACGGGTTATGTCACGTTAGAATATGATGGTTAAAAACTAAAAAACAAAGCTAAACTTACTTATGAGAACTATGTTAGGACAGTTTATTTATTACAAGTATGCATATCTAAGAATAACTTGATGCATCTGACTGTTTACAAACTGACAAACATTTCAAGTTCTACTAAACTAAAAACAATTTGTGGTAACTTTTTTTTTTATCATTGTTGAAATTTCTAGAATAACACTTATATTAATATAACACTGAATGCAAATATGAGTCATGTTTGACCAGGACATGTCCTTCAACGCACATATTAAACAAATATGTAAGACTGCTTTCTTCCATTTGTGCAACATCTCTAAAGTTAGAAATATCCTGTCTCAGAGTGACGCTGAAAAACTAGTTCATGCATTTATTACTTCCAGGCTGGACGACTGTAATTCATTATTATCAGGAAGTCCTAAAAACTCACTGAAAAGCCTTCAGCTGATCCAAAATGCTGCAGCAAGAGTCCTGACAGGGACTAGAAAGAGAGAGCAGATTTCTCCTGTTTTGGCTTCCTGTTAAATCCAGAATTCAAAATCCTGCTCCTCACATACAAGGTCTTAAATAATCAGGCCCCACCTTATCTTAATGACCTTGTAGTACCATATCACCCTATTAGAGCACTTCGCTCTCGCTCTGCAGGCCTACTTGTTGTTCCTAGAGTATTTAAAAGTAGAATGGGAGGCAGAGCCTTCAGTTTTCAGGCCCCTCTTCTGTGGAACCAGCTTCCAGTTTGGATTCAGGAGACAGACACTATCTCTACTTTCAAGATTAGGCTTCAAACTTTCCTTTTTGCTAAAGCATATAGTTAGGGCTGGACCAGGTGACCCTGAATCCTCCCTTAGTTATGCTGCAATAGGTGTAGGCTGCCGGGGGATTCCCATGATGCACTGGGTGTTTCTTCTTCACTCACTATGTGTTAACAGACCTCTCTGCACTGAATCATATCTGTTATTAATCTCTGTCTCTCTTCCACAGCATGTCTTTGTCCTCTTCTCGATTTCCATTTTGACTTTTAACGACCGAAACTCTGGCAGAAACACACAAAGGTCTTTTAAGTAGATGCCTAATAACATAATTTACACTTTGAATATCTTCTGTGGGCTCTGAACAACAGAATCCTAGACACATCAGAACATCAAACAGTTATATTGCCATCACTGTTATAATCTCACAATGAAACAGTCTCAGATTTAATTATTCTGAAACTACGTTTAGGCCTACCACAACGTTGTTTTATAGTTACTGATATCATCAATATAAACATATTTATTGTTCTGTCACAAGTGCAGTCTCTAGTTGAAACAACACATTTGTTTTTCATTCCAACACAGGAGCTCGAACTTTGTAATATTTGAAGGATGGCTTGTTTCCAGTCCAGGCATTACTGCCTGAATGACTGTCATGGATCGAGGTGATGCAAATGTAAGTGCAGAAGAAAGTCTTTAACTTCCCTTCAGCACAGTGGCAGTGGATGTGGGTTGGAGAGTCAGTGAGCTTGAACCTGACCATCTTCACTGACCATTTGTTTTTTGTTTTGTCTTTTGGGGGGTTTGTTTGCCTGTCCCATTTGGTTCTTTAGCCATCAGAATTGTTGTCTGAAGACCAACAAGGATACTGTGAGATTATTATATTATCTTATGCCATGTTATACCCCTAATTAAAGATTGTGAAATTATTATGTAGTTTTAGTTTGTAGTCCTCTCCGTGAATCGCTACCTTATCGTGGTGGAGGGGTTTGTGTGTCCCAGGGATCCCAGGGGCTATGTTGTCTGGGGGCTTTGTCCCCTGGTAGGGTCTCCCATGGCAAATTGGTCCTGGGTGAGGGACCAGACAAAGAGCAATTCAGAAGACCCTTATGAAGAGAACATCGAGGGAACAGTTTACCCCTCCCGGGATAGGGTTACCGGGGCCCCGCCCTGGAGCCAGGCCCGGGGAGGGTGCCCGAGGGCGAGCGTCTGGTGGCCGGGCCTTTGGGCACAGCCCGAAGAGGAGACATGGGCCCATCCTCCCGCAGGCCCACCACCCGCAGGAGGCGCCATATGGGTCGGGTGCATTGTGTGCCGGGTGGCGGCCAGGAGCGGAGGCCCTGGCGGACTGACCCCCGGCTGCCAAGACTGGCAATAGGGACATGGAATGTCACCTCTCTGGTGGGGAAGGAGCCTATGTTAGTGCATGAGGTTGAGACGTACCGGCTAGATATAGTCGGGCTCACCTCTACGCATGGCTTGGGCTCTGGAACCAGTCTCCTGGAGAGGGGCTGGACTCTGTCTCAGTCTGGAGTTGCCCCTGGTGAGAGGCGGCGGGCTGGGGTGGGTATTCTAATATCCCCTCGGCTTGCTGCCGGTACGTTGGGGTTTTTCCCGGTGGACGAGAGAGTTTGTTCCCTGCGCCTTAGGGTCGGGGAACGGGTCCTGACTGTCATCTGTGCTTATGCGCCGAGTGGCAGTTCAGAGTACCCAGCCTTCTTAGAGTTCGGAGAGGCCATGGAAAAAGACTTTCAGACTGCCTCGAAGAGATTCTGGCAAACCGTCAGGCGTCTCAGGAGGGGAAAGCGGTGCTCTACCTGCACTGTGTATAGTGCTGGCGGAGCGCTGCTGACATCCTTAATCCCACTGACACGTCTTCCGAGGAGGAAGCAGAGTCTGGGGATGAGGGGAATGACCCGCCAATTTCCGGGGGCGAGGTCACTGAGGCAGTTAAACAACTCCTTGGTGGCAGAGCCCCTGGTGTTGATGAGGTCCGCCCTGAGTTCCTGAAGGCTCTGGACGTTGTAGGGCTGTCCTGGTTGACACACCTCTGCAATGTTGCGTGGAGTCTATGCCAGGGTGCTGGAAAGGAGAGTTCGTCCGTTAGTCGAACCTCGGATACAGGAGGAACAATGCGGTTTTCGTCCTGGTCGCGGAACACTGGACCAGCTCTTTATCCTCTCCAGGATACTTGAGGGTCCATGGGAGTTTGCCCAACCAGTCTACATGTGTTTTGTGGACTTGGAGAAGGCATTAGACCGTGTCCCTCAGGGTGTCCTGTGGGAGGTGTTGCGGGAGTATGGGGGTGTCTGGCCCATTGCTACGGGCCATTGGATCCCTATACAACCGTTGCAAGAGCTTGGTTCGCATTGCCGGCAATAAGTCGGACTCGTTCCCGGTGGGTGATGGGCTCCGCCAGGGCTGCCCTTTGTCTCCGGTTCTGTTCATAATTTTTATGGACAGGATTTCTAGGCGCAGCCAAGTGGCGGAGGGCTTTCGCTTTGGTGGCCTCAGAATCTCATCTCTGATTTTTGCAGATGATGTGGTTCTGTTGGCTTCATCGGGTGAAGGCCTCCAGCTCGCACTGGAACGGTTCGCAGCCGAGTGTGAAGCAGCGGGAATGAGGATCAGCACCTCCAAATCTGAGGCCATGGTTCTCAGCCAGAAAAGGGTGGAGTGCCCACTGCGGGTCGGGGAGGAGTTCCTGCCCCAAGTGGAGGAGTTCAAGTATCTCGGGGTCTTGTTCGCGAGTGATGGGAGAAGGGAGCCGGAGATCGACAGACGGATTGGGGCTGCAGCTGCAGTAATGCGGACGCTGCACCGGTCCGTCGTGGTGAAGAGGGAGCTGAGTGTAAAAGCGAAGCTCTCAATTTACCGGTCGATCTACGTCCCTACCCTCACCTATGGCCACGAGCTGTGGGTAGTGACCGAAAGAACGAGATCGCGGATACAAGCGGCAGAAATGAGCTTCCTCCGAAGGGTGGCTGGCCTCTCCCTTAGAGATAGGGTGAGAAGTTCGGCCATCCGGGAGGGGCTCAGAGTAGAGCAGCTGCTGCTCCACATCGAAAGGAGCCAGCTGAGGTGGTTCGGGCATCTGACAAGGATGCCCCCTGGGCGCCTCCTGGGTGAGGTGTTCCAGGCATGTCCCACCGGGAGGAGACCCCGGGGCAGACCCAGGACATGCTGGAGAGATTATATCTCTCGGCTGGCCTGGGAACGCCTTGGTGTTCCCCCGGATAAGCTGGAGGAGGTGGCTGGGGAGAGGGAGGTCTGGGCCTCTTTGCTTAGGCTGCTGCCCCCGCGACCCGGCCCCGGATAAAGCGGATGAAGATGGATGGATGGATGGATAGTTTGTAGTATTCTCCTGAATTAGAAGAAGGTGATAACTATTACAGTTATTAAACTGATTTGTATTAAATTGCTGATTCAGTGTGAATGAATGATATTGTTTATGATGCATTATACTGCTGAGTTATAAGAAATACTGTTTGCAGAGAGTCAGGACTTTGCTTTTTCTGATAGTAGAGGAGACAGAGAGCACATCACCCCCACCGTTGTTGAAGGCAGACAAAATAGGGAGCCAAGGCCATAAGTCAGGAGTTAGAAAGAATGTGAATGTTTAGGTTTTTACGACTAGGTGGGGGCCAATAGAGGCTATAAGAGTTTGAGTAACCCTCCACCAGTTTGAGATTTGCTGTGACCCTCTTCGTGCATGTCTCCCCATCCGGATGGTTTATGCTCATAAAGTGTTGTATTGTATGGAATAAAAGATTGTTGATTGAGCATTTATACACCGAGTATTGTCCTTCCTCCAGTCCAAAGATCGAAAGAATTGGGAGGATTTAACAATACCCAATCGATTTACTTTGCCAAATGGAGCATCACAGCCTTGTCGTATTGTTCCATTTGATCGACCTTTGTTGTTATTATTTATTTTATTTTATTTTCAGTTGTTACAGACGGGACAGGCATGACTGAGGAATAGGAAAGGGAGAAAGAAAGATGAAGGAAAAGAAAAACTGAAGGGGAGAGGGACAGTGAGAAAGGGCACTTAAAAAGAGAAAGAAGAGAAAAAAATCTCCTGGATCACCTGTTGAGAGAAAAAGAAGAGAAAACAAGCAAAAAACCAGAGCAACACACTAAACACAACACCATCACATTAATCTAGCTAAGTGTAAACAGCAGTAAATACTGAATATTGAATGTTGTTGTGTAGCACGCAGGACAGACAGCGCACAATGTGCTTGGAAATAGCACCAATAGAGGTGTAGTTTATGTCTATGAACAGTGAACACCCGTGTGCACACCTGTGTGGATCAGTGCACTTGTATTCAAAAGGTTTCCCCATGTAACGGTCTGCTAGAAGATGTAGAGAGCCATAGCCCCGTCCCCCAGGGCATGAAGCAGGCATAAAGGAGATCCAGGCTCCAGACATCCAGAGGCCCCAGAGGGTGAGAGCCCAAAGAGGAGCACTGGAGGGGCACCCGTGCCACCCTCCTGGGAAGAGCTGAGGAGAGCCCCAGATGAGGGACCCAGTAACCATCTGTGACGGAGGGCTCATCTCTCCTGCTGCAGGCAAACAATCAGATTTTTAGATAACCAACTTATTTCCTTCCTTAAACACATTTTTCAGCATTTACTATAGAACACTCCAATTTAGACTCAGGCTCCCTCCCCACTGGAGAGGTGACTTTCAATGTCCCACTTGTCAGTGTGGATAGCCCTGACCACCACCCCACACACAATAATGTCATGAAAGCATACTTTTAAAAAGGGCTATGCAAACATGGACAATAACTTTCGCTCTGATGATCTGCAGAATAATGTGGGCACAAAACAAATTTCACTGACTTGCAGACTTCACTATATGCAGTGCAGACAGTGTGGACCCTCTAAGTCTGTGGGATGTGATTTTTGAATAAATGCAGACCAAACTGTCGTTGTTTGTATTTACTTACACAGCATGTCTTGTAGACTTAACTGGGGTCATCAGCAACAGCAGAAAGCAGTCACATCTCAGGTCTGATAACAGAAGACAGGAAAAGATCAGGAAAGAAACGACGGCTCAGGTGAGCTGCTCTGTGTTGGTATAGGGCACTGAAGATGATAACAGTGGGTGGTACAGAGTACAGCATGTCCAGAGAGACAGACTGACTCTTTTGGTGGTCTCTGTGTCCCACAGTGTCCCACAGTGTCCTACAGTCTCTGTAGGATGACGGGAGGAGGTGAGCTGCACGGAGGTGTGTGGGACTGCACTCTGATCTGCTCGTGCATGTGCACGGATCAGGATCATTACTGAGATATTTCCATGCAGCACTTTCTGGAAGTTTTCTGAAGAAATCAGATCTCTCAGCAATGATAACCACACAAGTCGACACACATTACAACACTCCTTCCTTAAACTGACTCTTTAGTTCAGTCAGGTGCTCTGCCATGTTTGCTTTATGGTTTCGTTCCTTCAAAGGTGAACAGACACAGAGGGAGTGATGTAATCAGAGCTGCAGGGCACTGTGGGAAAGCCTGGGACCAAAACATCAAGTGCAAAGTTCCTGAGAAGGGATTTGATCTGATCTGCTTTCTGTGGCACAGCAGCCGTTATTCCAGGAAACACTGTAGGTGTTCTTACACTCACAACATAACCTGAAACGTTCAAGCTTGTTTACGCAGATGTTGTTTTTTTTGTTTGTTTGTTTGTTTTTGCCTATCCCGTTTGGTTCTTTAGCCGTCAGAATTTATGTCTGAAGGTCAACAAAGATGACCAACGGATTTACTTTACCAAGTGGATCATCACGGCCTTGCCATATTGGTCCATTTGATCGACCTTTGTTGTTATTATTTATTTTATTTTATTTTCAGTCGTTACAGACGGGACAGACATGACTGGGGGATAAGAAAGGGAGAAAGAAAGATGAAGGAACAGAAAAACAGAGAGGAAGTGGGACAGTGAGAAAGGGCACTTAAAAAGAAAAAACATCTCCTGGATCACCTGTTGAGAGAGAAAAAAAGAGAGCAGCATAATAAACATAGTACCATTGCATTAATCCAGCTAAGTGTAAATAACAGTAAATACTAAATAATGAATGTTATTGTGCAGCACGCAGGACCGACAGCGCACAGTGTGCTTTGAGGTCGCAGCCAGGAAAGGTGTAGTTTATGTCTATGAACAGTGTGTGGATGAGCTGAGGAGAGATCCAGATGACGAGTCACCCAGCAGCCATGGAGCAGAGGCCAGAGGCAGTTGCAGTGGCGTGCCTGCGAGCTCTGCCAGCAGCCAGCAGCACCAGAGTGAACCGAGCCCCAGGCCCAGAGGCCGAGGGCCCCCCACCCCCCTGGAAGAGGTCCGAACAAGCCACGGGTGCCAGACCCCGCCAAGCAGCCACCGGGAGTGAACCGGTACATATATGAGCGGGCGGAGGGAGGTTTGGGGTCTTCACTCACCCCCATTCTGTTAACCGTCGGAGCTGGGGGGCTGGGAGGAGGTGCTGGCCGTCAGATTGGGGTCCGGGATGCGGGGCCTCCCTGCTACTGCAGATAAGGAGGTGGTCCGCTTGCCTCCACCCCAGAGAGAAGGGTTACATCTCCTGGGTCTAGGTGCGGCTTGCCCCTCTGAGGGCGGGGTTACCTGGACCTGGGATATAGAGTATGTTTGGGGAGTGCGACTGTGTGCACAGTGTCTATTTGTGTCTGTCTACACGTTGGGTGAGTGCCGAGTGTTTGTTTGTGCATATGGGGTGGGAATGCACGTCTGTGTCCCCGTGCGCCTGTTCGTCTGTGTCTATATGTCAGCTTGGGTCTTAGACTCCACCTCTCAAATTCAAATTTTATTCAAATTTTATTTGTCACGTACACAGTCATACACAGTACGATATGTAGTGAAATGCTTGGACAACTGCTCGTGACCTAAAGAAAACAAAAAAGGAAAAGGCTCTCTGGGAACATCTCAGGCCATCCAAAGTACGGAGGCCTATCTCCCCTCACCACACTCCCTGCCGGAGAACCACCAACACACCAACGACTGAGGGCACTCAGTCGTTGGTGTGTTGGTGGTTCTTGGTGTCTGGGGCTGGGTGCTCATGTATGTACCAACTCACTCCTGGTGGCCGATTGGCGGGGTCTGGCGCCTGGGCCCCTTCCGGGGGGTGGGGAAGGGGCCCAGCCGGGGCTCGGTCCTCTCTGGCACAGCTGGCTGCCGGCAGAGCCCGCGGGCACACCACTGCAACCCCCTCTGGCCTCTGCTCCGTGGCTGCGGGGTGACCTCTCATTTGGGGCTCTCCTCAGCTCTTCCCAGGAGGGTGGCACAGTTGCCCCCCTGGTGGTCCTTCTTGGGTCCTCGTACTCTGGGGCCTCTTGATGTCTGGGGCCTGGACCTCCTCCATACCTGCTTCATACCCTGGGGGACGGGGCTGTGGCCCCCCCACACTCCCTATCAGATCGTTACATGGAGAAACCTTTGGAATGCAAGCATGCTGATCCACACAGGTGTATTCACAGACGCGGACTACAGCTTTCTTGGCTGCTGCCTCAAAGCACATTGTGCGCTGTCTATCTTGTGTGCTGCACAATATCGTTTATTATTTAGTAACTACTGATATCTACTGCTAGCTAGTTTATTGTGATGGTGCTGTTTTTTTTATTATGTTGCTCTTTGTTGTTTGCTTTCTCTTCTGTTTTTTTCTCCATACAGGTGATCCAGGTGTTTTGTTTGGTTTTTTGTTGTTTTTCTTTCTTCCCCCCCTTCTCACCGTCTCTTCTCCCCTTTGGTTTTCTTTCTCTCCCTCTCTTTCTTTCATTCTTTCTCCCTATCCCCCAGTCATGTCTGTCCCGTCTGTAAGAACCGAAAATCAAATCAAATAAATTCATAATTATAATAAAGGTCAATCAAATGGACCAATATGGCAAGGCCATGATGATCCACTTGGTAAAGTAAAGCCGCTTGGCATCTTTCTTGGCCTTAAGACAACAATTCTGATGCTAAAGATCCAAACGGGACACAAAAAAAAAGAAAAAGAAAAAAAAGGAAACACTTGTTATTACACCACTTATCATTATTGCATCACTAACAGACTCCAAACTGTGCGAAAATCACAAAGAAAAGGAGGCTTTCTCCAGAATACCACACCCTGCACAGGACCTGTTGAATAAGAAACTGAAGATAAAAAAAGGTGGACGTGTTCAGGTGGGTCTGAGGAGGGAGGCGTTCGTTATCAGCTATAAAATAACCTGCAGGTGTGACGGGACTCTGCAGCTACGAGCCAAGAAGACTGAGGACTGCACACCTACAGCAGGTAATCAGGGATGCTCTCCTCTCACTCACTCTGTCTTCTGTACAATGAGATGATTTCATTTGACTCTGACATGCTCTTCACGTTCTAAATAGTTTCATCGTGTTTTGGTAAATCAGGTTGTGAAAATTGTTTCATCCCACTTTCTGCAAATTCTGACTCACTAACAAGTTTTTACTGCGATTCACTCGTGACACATGAATCAGAAACACAACTACAGGTGTAAGTCTTGAAACTCGGCGATGACGTGATGATGGAAGTGATCCGAGAGGCAGAGAGGAAGAAAAAGGAATCTGCTAAAAATAACGAATAAAAAACTGAGAACAATTAAATTAAGCCTGAATATTGAGTTTTGTATTTCTTTCTCTCAACTCTAAACACAAAATTCAGTATTAAAAATAAATGTTCAAATCATAGTTTCCCATCAAAATAATAATAAGACAAAAGCAGGTGGAATGGATCAAGGAAACATTACTTTGTGTGTGCAGAAAGAGGAAGAGGACACTTTTCACATGAATAAATCATATTTTGAGACATGTAAGCATCTTATTGTCCATGTGATCTTCCTCCTCCTCCTTTATCTACCTGAGGAATCATCCTTGGAATTATATCAGGTTCATCTCATCAGTCTCGAGTGAGCAGTTTTGATGCACTGTGTTTAAGAACGACCTGGAGGACGTGCCGGAGAGATGAATCAGTTTGGAAAATGTGTTTTGTAGTCACAAGAGATTCACTGAGATCTGCAAATTTTGTCTAATGAGATCAAAACCATTTAAAGATTTAAACACTGACTGATGCAGGAACCTGTTTCAGGACCATGGCTGCAACCATCGTGCTGTGATGTCACCAAGATCAGAACTTCGCCATTGTTTTTCAAAACATGAATGTGGATCAATGTGTGCTGCTCTAGATGGTTTTTAATTTGAAAAGAATGCGATGAACTGTGCTGCACGACCAGTTTGGAAATAAATAAAGAAATATTTGGTTTTGATGCATTTTGCTGGATTGTTTCTCTCAGGTTGGAGACATGGCCTCAGATCAGGTGACGGTCGCTGCTTTGAGTCGTCCCTTTGCTTTGGGGATGCTCTACGATGCAAGGAGAGATAAACTGAACACAGGTAAGTGTGAATATGAATGAATTACTCACTGGAATCACTTCTGCAGGAGCGTCTTTATACCTTGACTCTGAATAGTGGCACAGATGGCTTCCTTTAGCCTGTTGAATGAATAAATGAAGCAGTTGTTTTAATAGCTGCTGTGTCACAGAGTCTTTATCAAATGCAGCAGAGTGCAGGTCTGGGCAGGATCCAGACACACGGTCATAAATATAGCAGGATGGAAAATCAGCTCAAGGTTCTGGACATCACGTCTTCTGTGGTACATTTCTTCATCAGTGTTGTCATACTGGAGCTGTTACTGGTATTAGTTGTGACAGCACCAGAGAAGGGCAGTACGGTAAATAAACGGTAATCCAATTATGTTTTTCAAATAACAAGTAAAGTAAGGGATTACTATTGCAAAAAAGTAATTAGATTACAGTTACTTTCCTGTAAGCCTGCTGAGTCTTTGATTTTATTTATTTCCTGCTGTGTTTGACTTGCATCTATTTGAAAGAGTGCAAACTCAAAAGATCGTTCTCTTATTTTATGTGCTGGAATATGCAGACAACAGGTTTAAATGTTAAAGAATTTCTTCAAGTCAAAGACAGTTGCATATAATTACATTTTTGCTTGATGCATAAAGTTAAAAGATTAAAACTAATGAAACAAGTTTTAAAAAGAGACTTTTTCATTTGATTACATTTTATATGATGGATTATGCACAAAAACCAGAATTGGGCTGAAAGGTCTGTAACTTGTGGGGATAGGTTAATTGGATAATCCAAATTGCCACTAGGTGTGAATGTGAGTGTGAATGGCTGTCTGTCCCTGTGTGTTGGCCCTGCGACAGACTGGCGACCTGTCCAGGGTGTACCCCGCCTTTCGCCCTATGACAGCTGGGATAGGCTCCAGCGCCCCTGAAAAGGATAAGCGGAAGTGAATGGATGGATGGATGGATGGATGGATGGTCTGTAACTTTATTATGTATTCAGGTTGCATATAATGTTTTTAAAAAGTAACTAAGTCCCTAACTCCCAAGCTTGCAGATCTAACTAAATTAAACCATATCCCACTTTTAAAGAAGGTAGAAGATGATCTGGCTAGATGGAAATGTCTACCCATATCACTCACAGGAAGGGTTGCCGCTATAAAAATGATGGTCTTACCAAAAATAAATTATTTATTCTCAATGATCCCAACTAAACCGCCACAAGATTGGTTCAGATCTCTAGATTCATGTATGTCCAAATTCCTTTGGAAAAATAAACCCCCACGTATAAGCTTAAAAACACTACAAAAGACCAAGGATAAAGGAGGACTAGAACTGCCTAACTTTCAGCACTACTTCTTAGCCAACAGGCTTCAGTTTATCTCAGGATGGCTAAAACACACCCTCTTAGATGAACCTTGGCTAGATGTAGAACAGACACTTTGCAATAATCTAGAGATTTCAGATCTACCATTTATCAGCTCAAACATCCAACGACATGAATGCTTTAAAAGCATCAACATCAGCTCTTCTCTGACAGCATGGTGGGAGTTTCTAAAATTGACAGCGTCTTCATTAATCCCATGCAAACGTACACCTATCTGGAACAACCCTGACATATTACAAAACAATAATATGATAAACATTCCAGATTGGAGTGGTAAAGGAATCAAATATTTAGAACATATACTAGAAGGAACAGAATTTATTTCATTTGACGGACTAGTTACACAATATGGGATCAACAAGAAAAGATTTTTAGAATATCAACAAATTAAATCCATAGTAAAAAAGAAATTTAAACCGGGTCAAGTTGAACTACAAACACCACCAAGTGTGGTTCAATTTCTTACTCTTAAACCCCCAAATTACTATCCAAAATATACAGAATGCTTTCTAAAACAGATGAATCAATATCACTTCCTATTGCAAAATGGGAAGCGGATTTATCAGTTAACTTAGACCTAAACTTCTGGTCTCAGATTTGCTTAAAAACCTTTCATCTAATTAGAAATCCCAGTCTTCAATTAATTCAATACAAAATATTACATAGAGTGCACTATACAGGTCATCGGATGTTCAAGATGGGCTTTACGTCTACCAACAACTGCTCACACTGCCAAACCAATTCACCGGACAATTATATCCACGCTCTTTGGTTCTGTCCACCAGTTCAGAAGTTTTGGCGCGAGATATGTGAAGACTTATCAAAGTGTCTGAAATGTAACATTCCAACTTCCCCCTTAGTGTGTTTGTTGGGCAGCTTAGATAATGTCACTACAGATAAGAATATCGCCCATATGGTTTTCACTGCCCTATGCATAGCCAAGAAAACAGTCCTCATGAACTGGAAAAATAAAAATTATCTTAATTCTAACCAATATAGAAATTATCTATTAGATTACATTAGTCTTGATACAGCCTCTGCCACCACATCAGATCAATTGCTCTGGGCTCCTTTGATCAGCTCCATCACCTAGTGGGGGTGGGGGGTCATAGTTTGGTCCCGCCTTCAATGTTGTGATTGGTGTGGGGGTAGGGACAGGCTTAGGGCGTCGGGGGGTTCCCCATGAGCATCTTCCTTGGGGGGCTCAACCCGGGGTAGCGGTCATGGCCTATTAAGGGCTCTGTTGGCTCTTAGGTGACGGTTTCCTCGCGGCTGCGTGCAGCGGGGCTAGGGGAGGGTCTGTGCTGACGGACGTGGGTTACTGACCTGGTAGCCTGGCTGCCCCTGGGTGGGTCCGGGATGGGCGTGAGGTTCTGGGGGCGCTCCGTCTCTGGGCTGGGGCCTGGCCCTGGCGCAGGGTGCCGCCAGTGCATCGAGCCATCCGGGGGGGCTCTTCAACTGGTGGGGGAGATTGTCACATCTTGCAGGAGCTTTCTTCTCTTCAGGAACTCTCTCTGCAGGAGGGGGAGATACAGGAGAGGTGGAGGAAGATCTCAGCCTGGGTGTTTATTGTCTTATGTAGTCTGGAAGATGAGTGGATGGTGGGGTGGGTGCAGTTTTCTCTGTGGTGGGGTTGGGTGGACTGTCCCGGGCTCTGTGGGGCCGGGCGGCGCTGCTGCACTGGGCCCGGTCTGGATGGGCCTGGGCCCCCTTTCCATGGCGGGTCGCGGAGTATGGGGGTGCCTACTGGGGTCAGCGGGGGAGCTGGCCCCAGGGAGGGGTCACTTGCCCCTCCCTTCCTTCCCTCCCCATCTCCAGCTGCCTCCCTCTTCCCGCTCCACCACAACCACCCACACATGCAGGACCTTGGAGTAGGGGTGTGTCACCAGGGTGCAGAGGAGCCCCCCCCCCCTCTGTCCCCTTCTGGCTGCCTCTGCCTCAATTTTATCCCACAACTTAGACATTCACATTACTCACACTCTCATTACACATACATATAGGATCTTGGGGGTGGGCACGATACACGGACTCCAAATCACCATCAGGGTGTATACCCCACCCCTGGCGTCGTTGCCCACCTCTCAATTTTAAATACACGTAGACATTGAGGGCTAGCAGGAGGGACCATGCGCTTACCTGCTGCTCTCTGGCAGGTAGCTCCAAGCCCTCCTGGGTTTTAAATGCACCTTAGAACACACATGCATCAACATTACAATGAGTGGGTGGAGGGAGGTTCGGAGTCTTCTCTCACCCCCGTTCTCTGCGACCTGCTGGAGCGGGGGGGCTAGGAGGAGGAGTTGGCCGTCCGACTGGGGTCTGGAGTGTGGAGCCTCCCTGCTGCTGCGGAGTCGGGGCGGTCTGCCTCCCCCCACCGCAGGGAAAAGGGTAACACCACCTGGGTCTGGGTGCAGTTCCCCCTCCAGGGGCAAGGGTACCTAGACCCGGTTTGTAGAGTACGCTTGGGGAGTGTGATCGTGTGTACAGCGTCTCTTTATGTCTGTCTCCACGTTGGTTGAGTGTGGAGTAAGTGCATATGAGAGCATGAGGGTGGGAATGGATGTTTGTGTCTGTGTGTGCCTGTATGTCTGTGTCTATATGTCAGGTTGGGTATCAGACGCCACCTCTCTGGGGACACCTCAGGCCCTCCAAGGTTTGGAGGCCTATATCCCCACCACCACTCCCCCTGCCGGTGGCAGATGCCCTCAGACATCGGTGCGTTGGTGGTTCTTTGTGTCCGGGGATGGGCGTCCAGGTACACACCGGCTCACTCCTTGGCGGCCGCTTATCGGGGCCTGGAGCCTGGGGCTCGCTCGGGCCACTTCGGAGGTGGGGTGCCCCCGGCCTCTCGGCCTGGGGCTCGGTCACTCAGGCACGGCTGGCTGCCGGCGGAGCTCACGGGCGCGTCACTGCAACCCCCCCTGGCTTCTGCTCCGCGGCTGCTGAGTGAGCCCTCATCTGGGACTCTCCTCAGCTCTTTCTGGGACAGTGGCGCGGCTGCCCCTCTGTTGGTCTTCCTTGGTCTCTTGTGTTCTGGGGGCCTCTGGATGTCTGGAGTTTTGATCTCCTCCATACCTGCTTCATGCCCTGGAGGACGGGGCTGTGGCCCCCCCACACCCTCTAGCAGATTATTACATGAAGGAACCTTTTAAAAAACAAAAAACAAACGCGTCCATGCTCACAGGTGTACACACGGGTGATCACACCCACAAACTACACCCTTTTTGGCTCCTACCTCAAAGCACACTGTGTTCTGTTGATCTTATGTGCTGCACAATAATGTTTAATATTTAGTATTTACAGTTATATTCCCATATATCATTGTGATGCTGTTTATTATGTTGCTGTAGTCTTCTTCTGCTAGTTTTCTTTTTTCGTTCTCAACAGGTGATCCAGGTGATCGATAGATGCATTTTTTGTCTGCTTATTTAGTTGGTTTTTGTTTTTTTGCCCTTTATCCCCGTCCCTCTTCCCCGCTGTTTTTCCCCGTCTTCCTTTCTCCCTTTTCTTTTCCTCATTCAAGTCTGTCCCGTATCTAGCAAGTGAAAATAAAAAAAGAAATAAAATAAACAATAAAAGGTGACTCAAATAGACCATTACGGCAAGGCTGGGATGGTCCATTTGGTAAAGTAAATCCGTCGGGCATCTTTCTTTGCCTTTAGACAACAATTCTGATGCAAAAGAACCAAACGGGACAGGCCAAACAAAAAACAAAAAGTAACTAAGTAACTAATTACTTTTGAAAAAGGTAATCAGTAAAGTAATGGGATTACTCTCTTGGAGAAGTAATCGGTAATTAGTAACTAATTACTTTTTTCAAGTAACTTGACCAACACCGGACAGTACACACATTCAATTCAATTCAATTCAATTTCAACTCAGCTTTAATCATACAGTCCAAATCACACCAACAGTCGCCTGAAGGCGCTTTATGTGTAAGGGAGACCCTACAATAATACATACATGAATTTAGAATTTAGTGCTACATAAATGAAATTAAAATGAACAAAAGATGACATGGCCAGAAAAATGCCCAGAACACCTCACCCAGGAGGCATCCTGGGCAGATGCCCGAAGTACCTCGACTGTCTCCTTTCAATGTGGAGGAGCAGCGGCTCTACTCGAATGACCAGCCACCCTTGGCAGAAAGCGTATCTTCTAAACTTGTAATCACGATCTTGTTCTTTCAGTCACTACTCAAAAGTCCTGATTGTAGGTGAGGGGAAGGATGTGAATCACCTGGTAAATCGTCAGTTTCGCTTTAACGCTCAGCTCTCTCGGACCACTGACAGTGTAGCATCCTTATCACTCCAGCCGCAGCACCAATCCGTCTGTCCATTTCCCGCTCACCTTTCCCCTCACTTGAGAGCAAGACCCTGAGATATGTTCAAACTTAAAGATGTCCACAAGTACACCTGGCACCAGCTGTCCTGACTAGCAGGGCAAGCTGTGAGGAATTTAATGAAGGACCCAAGATGCAGGCAGCTTTCAGATGCAAGTGAGTTTTATTAGGGAGGTGAAATAAATAGAAACGCAGTAGGCATGAAACAGAACCCGAGGATAACCTAAACTGAAGTAAACTAACAGCAACAGCCCTGAAAAGGAGATGCAGGGAGACTCAGGGAAATACACAAACAAACCTGCAGAGCACACGAGAAAACACAGGGTTGAAATACACACAGGGCAATCAGGGAAGACAGGAGGGAGGCACAACTGGGATTAATTGGACATAACGAGACAAGGGGAAGCAAAACTACAAACACTGACAAGAGAAACGGACCTTCAAAATAAAACAGGAAACACACCAACAAAACTCTAAACACGCAAACTTAACACAGACTGGGGAGACAGAACATAGGAACACGAAACATGGAACAGGAGAGCACAGAGGACACAAAACACTAAGAATAATTACAAACAGCCCAAAATAAACAAAACCACAGAATATTAATAAATGTAAACAGGAACACGGAGTCCACAGACTCCGGACCATCACACCAGGACAGTTTGAATGTGGATATCCTGGAATGAAAGCTGCAGTACTGTGCTGTAAAACTGAGTGTCTGCACATTATGCCCATGTCCATTTTAAAGCTATAATTGGAATATGCTTCAGTTAAAAAACAAAACTTTTGTCAGTGTCGAGGGCCGGTGTCCTGCAGGGTTTAGATGTGTCCTTGATCCAACACAGCTGATTTAAACGGCTAAACGACTTCCTCAACATGTCTTTAAGTTCTCCAGAGGCCTGGTAATGAACGAATCATGTGATTCATGTGTGTTGACCCAGGGTGAGATCTAAAACCTGCAGGACACCGGCCCTCGAGGCCTGGAGTTCCCCACCCCTGGATTATAACATTACATCTAAACCTGTTTTTAAACCAGGCTTTAAAAAACTCCATACAAGCTTCCATTGGTACTGCAGTTCCTTTCTTGGCACCCTTTACGGGGCGACCGTGGCTCAGGGGGTTGGGAAGCGCATCTGTAACCGGAAGGTTGCCGGTTCGATCCCCGGGCTCTCTGTCCTGGTCGTTGTGTCCTTGGGCAAGACACTTCACCTACCGCCTACTGGTGTTGGCCAGAGGGGCCGATGGCGCGATATGGCAGCCTCGCTTCTGTCAGTCTGCCCCAGGGCAGCTGTGGCTACACCTGTAGCTGCCTCCACCAGTGTGTGAATGAATAGTGGCATTGTAAAGCGCTTTGGGTGCCTTGAAAAGTGCTATATAAATCCAATCCATTATTATTACTATCACAGGGCTGGCTATCGATTTCGATTTCTATAACTGATTCGAGTCAGATTCACAGAGTCGTGAGTTGATTTGGTTTTGACTCAGACAGAAATATCACATAGATATAAAAATGTGGATACGTATAAACCAAAGCTGACACTGTGAGACTTCATCAGAGGTGTGAGCATCACAGCAGAGGCCTCTGTGTCAAAGTAACTGAGGATAAAACACAGAAAAACATGAAGGAGATTCTCTTGTCCTCACTTTTTATAGCAGATAACCTTGAAAATATTCTGCAGTAGAACAAAAACTAAGAAAACCATGAATCAGCAGGTGAGCATTACCTGATGCTGCTGAGGTGACAGAGGTTTGATTAGAGACACAGCTAAGAGTTTTGCAGTTTGGCATCATTTTAAAAAGTTTACATTTCTTCAGTATTGAACAGCAGAAAGGAGAATTTCTTGTCAGAAGCTGTCAGCACTAAACACAAGAACTGTGAGATGACCCAAAAGCTTGATTCTGTTCATCTGGATATTTTCAGTGTCATCATCATCAGGTGACGTCTTCAGTCTCAGCTGACTGCAGGTTTCAACCTTATAAACAGGACATTTGTATAATGACTGAAACCACTGAAGGAACAATGGGCTGGAAGGTCAGCTCCTTCATCATTAATATGCAAATTGTCATGATCATTGATCAACAACCTCTAATCAAAGATCACTGATCAAAGACCATTGATCAAGGATAATGGTCGTTCTGTGGTGCATTATGGGTAATCTCGGCTTCTTACTGAGCGTGCTCCTGTGATTGCCCAGCATGTCATGGTGTGGGTGGGAGGTATTGTCCAGTATTGTCTTTATCTTGGACAACATTCACCTCTCAGACCCTAATGAGGGTGATGAGGACTCTGACTCATCACCCTCACCGATGCATCCAACCACCGCAGAGTCATCAGAAACCCTACTGATGATGGAGGTCTGTGTGCAGTGGCTGAAGTCTGTGGTGTAGAGGGTGGAGGGGGAGAGGACGGTCCCCTGTGGTGCCGATCACCTTGTCAAACACGCTATGTGGAAGACGCACATATTGTGATCTTCCTGTAACAACAGGTAACAACAATCCAGGACACCAGAGCAGCATCCACCTGCATCACTGTTAGCTGATCACCCAGGAGGGTCGGCCTGATGGTGTTGAAAGCACTGGAAACGTCAAACACGACCCTCACAGTGCTCCAGATGGGTGTAGGCACGATTGAGCAGGTAGATGATGGTGGCCTCAGCGCAGAGTCGGGGTTGGTATGCAAACTGAAGGTGATCCTGATGTGGTCTGATGGGTCAGAGCTGGTGCAGGACGAGTCTTTCCGGGGTACTGGTGCATGACTTGGGAAGTCAATGCCACAGGCCATCTGTAGCTCTTTTTCAGCATGAAGTCACAACGCTGCTCACTGAGCATCACTTCACTCCTTACCCTACCTCCAAAAACTCTTTCCCATATCTGCATGGTGTGGCTCATCAGCTTTATTCCTACTGAATCAACAGAAATGTTAATAATTTTTTCACAAAAACATTTCCTTTTTGTGTTTTCTGTAGATTTCACTCTGTGGGACAGAGAAACAATTAAAAGGTACAGCACTAGGCAGAATCAGGCCAGCACCACCTACGAAATTACTACATCAGACTCCATTGAGACCAAGTCTTCTCTGCTGGATGTAGATACATATTCTAAAACTAGTTGGTTGTGTGGACTGACTGAAAAGAGTGGGTCCTGCAGCTTTCTGAATGACAACAAGAAGTTCAAGAACCAGAGCAGAGTGACGCTTCAGTTCAAAGCTACGACTGCATTTGAACGGCTGGCAATGACTCACCTTGAAGCAAAAACCACACAAATACAAGACGTCATTAAGAAAAGCAACGCAACACACGTAGTCACAGGCATCCAATATGGGGCACATGCTTTCTTTGTGTTTGACAGCGAGAAGCTGGAGAGCAGCAGTGTTCAGCAGACGAAGGACCGCATGCAGGCAGCAGTTAAGATGATCATTGTATATAGTTCTGAGGCAAAGGTTGACGTCAAGCTGAGTGAAGAAGAAAAAGCTGTGACTGATAAATTCTCCTGCAAATTCTACGGAGACTTCATTCTCGACAGCAACCCTTCAACATTTGAAGATGCAGTGAAGACCTACTCACAGCTTCCAAAGCTCCTTGGAGGAAATGGAGAGAAAACAGTTCCTGTCAAAGTGTGGCTGACACCGCTGAAGAAACTGGACCCAACCGCTGAAGAGATGAAGGGAGAGATTTGTGTCGGGTTACTGAGGAAAGCTGAGAATGCTCTAGAAATCATCAAAGAAATGGAAATGAGATGCAATGACTCTCTGGATGAAGACGTGGTTCAGAGTTTTCCACAGATTCTCAAAAAGTTGAAGCGTTTCCAAAACCTCTGTGAAGATAGTGGAAAGCAGCTGAGACAGGCTATGATGGAGACATTCCCTTCCATTCTTGAGGGTAAAGATGACAGTTCACTGGAGAAACTCTTAGACGACCAGGAGAAGTCACCATTCAGTCTGGAGAACTTAGACAAGTGGTTAGATAATACAGAGAGAGAAATCAACGTCATCAGGTCCTGTGTGGAAGCAATGAAGGGGATAGAAATCACTAAAGATGAGTCCGAGTTCGACAGAGCGGTTCTTGCTCAGGATGTAGACGATGTCCTGAGCTTTGTTTTCACCTCTGTGGAAACTGACGACCCCTACCTGGACCAGATGTACAAACACTTGCGTTGTCATGACAGTTTCACTCCACCAACAAAAGACCACTGGTTCTTCTCAGCTGAAGTGGTAGCCAACCTGAGACAGAAAGCTGAAGAGTTCTGCAGCATCGCCAAAGGCCTGAAGAGCAGCAGCAGGTTTAGCTTCATTGTGGCATCAGAAACAAATAAGAAATACAAAGGAGCAACCATCTACCACTACAGGAAGGGCCGTCGGGTCACTGAAGAGTTTTCAAAGCCTGCTGTTCCTTGTGTCGCTTCTGTGAAAGACAGACAAGAACTCCTCTGGTGTAAGTCCATATTTACCTATTTGTTTTCATGTTCAGCAAAAATATATGCAATGCTACTAACCCGAGGACGAGTGGAAAATGATAAGGTGATTGGCTGGACTTTTTCTACGAGTTAATTCAATAGATTGTCAATGTTAGGAACTTTCATCGGTGTATATATAAATTTACAAAAGTGGGAAAATATCAGATATACTCAGTACTTTTCAAAGGTTTAAGCACCAGAGGTGAAGTACTGATTATACCTTCAGACACTGTGATGCAATGCAGTTATCAGTAATATCTTCATCAGTAACAGAATATTAGTAAGAGGAGACAAACGTATTCACTGTGAGTGTGCTTTACCTTTAAAACAAAACCTGCTGAGTGGACATCAGAGGAAATGCAGGACTTAACTTTGACACCATGTTTGAAACCTGGTGGCTTCTTGGTTCTCCTACATGCCTGATACAAAAGGCCAGGGTACATTTGCAATCCCAAATCTCACCACAAGAAGCCTCTAGACCCCACTCCTCTAAACAATGTGCTGGATGTGAGTGTGCCGTTGTAAAGTGGACTGTGTGGTAACGACTGCCGAACGGTTGTTTTTTCCCCTGTTGTTCAGACGCCTGTGATCTCACCTTGGACCCAAACACTGCAAACAACTACCTGATTCTGTCTGAGGGCAACAAGAAGGCAACGTGTGGAGCATGGCAGACGTATTCTGATTGTCCTGAGAGGTTTGATACAAAGACTCAGGTTTTGTGCAGGGAGGGGCTGACTGGGCGCCATTACTGGGAAGTGGAGTGGAGTACTGGTTCTAGTAATAACGTTGGTGTAGCTGTTACGTACCAAAGCATTGTAAGGAAGGGGAAGAGTGACGAGGCAGCGCTCGGTTGTAATACCAAATCCTGGTATTTTGGTGTGTACGAGCAAGAGCTCAGTGCTTGGCATAATGGTAAAGTGTGGAGCGAAAGTCTTCCCAGTACCGGCTGCAGCAAAGTCGGAGTGTTTCTTGACTGGCCTGCTGGCACTCTGTCTTTCTACAAAGTCTCCCATAACACACTGAGTCACTTCCACACCTTCCGCACCACCTTCACAGAGGCTGTGTACCCAGGCCTCTGGATATACAACACATCCAACTCTGCTGCCCTACGCCCAGTTTAATTAGAGCAGCAGAGTCAGTCACACAGAGTTAGAAACATTTAGTATCATGCTTTCGAAAAATACCTTTAGCTTCATTCTATCAAGCAAACATTTACATCTTTGGTGCTGGGATATTATTTCACGCACCAGCGAGATAAACCCTGCCTACCATGCTGCCGGTCTGCCCGGTAACAGCAGCTTCCTCCCGTCCCTGAACTCTACCAGACCTCAGAAGGTCCTCTGTGGTACCCGGTGGCCTAACCTCAGCAGCTCCTTTCAGCCTGCTGATTGTCTTGTTCTCACAGGGCATCACTTACAGAAGAAAACCCCAAACATGTACCCTGCTGGCCACGTAATGAAAAAGAAATGTGGACTGTCATTAGTCTGAGTTTATCTCGCTGCTGCATATGTTATTTTTTCTAGAATGATAGTGAACTGTTATACTGTTCTTGGTCTTTATCACAGCTTTATGACTCACATAGCATGAAATCATTATTAAGGGCTTTTATGGATAATTCAGTGTAATCGCATTATAACAGGTGTTACTGAGGGAATCTTATATTTACTCTAATACGTCATAATTAAATACTTGTTTTCTCTTATTAAAACTGCTGTTATCGTTACGGGGACGCTGGGTATGAGTAACACACTTAGCACGAGCAGTCTTTTAAAAAAATGTTGCTGGGGGTGGATTCCTGATGTGATGGTTTCAGTTTCTCTTACTTTGTTCAGTGTTTGCTGGGTTCTTATTAACAGTAACATGTGTAATGTACATTTAGATGCTAACACTGGCAGATCGAGGTCGATGATGAGGCAACAGGAGTCTGAGTCCTTTCTGTGAGCCAAGAAAATATCTCGAATCAAGATGTTCCCTGAGTGCAGATGCCTTATTCAACCGTTGAACCAAATCACTGTCATAATCATTTAAGTGCATTATATTTTTCTGATTTCTTTGTCCTAAAATAATCAATATGTGCCGCTCGGAAAAGCTCTGGGTAGTGTGTCAGAACATCTTCCTACCAAATTCAAATTCAAATTCAAATTCAAATTTTATTTGTCACGTACACAGTCATACACAGTACGATATGTAGTGAAATGCTTGGACAACTGCTCGTGACCTAAAGAAAACAAAAAAGGAAAAGGCTATGAATAAGATAGGAAATAAATATGAAAAATTAAAAAGGGTAAATTTAACTAGGAAGGAATAAAATATAAATTAAGGTTAAAAATGAAATAACTGTACAACACAAATTAGAATGAAGGGTAAATTTAACTGGAAAGAATAAGATAAAATATATAAATTAAAGTTGAAAATAAAATAACTGTACAACAAAATACACAATATAGAACTATATAAGAATGTATGAAGAAATATAAATAAATATATACACAATAACAGCAGCTGTACAAGTATTAACCGGAAATGAAGAATATAGTGACCAGTGTTGTGCAAAACCAAAGTCCAGAAAGTCCAGTGTGTGTGTAAGAACCATATGTGTGGGTCAGTACTGTGTGGTGGTGTGATTGAGAGACCGTACCATGACCCAGAATCCATCCCAGAGTCCCAACATGCTGTTAACGATTTCGATCCGTTCCTCACGTGTTAACCTCTTCGACATGTCAATGGCTGTGAACAAAGAGAAACTTGTAAATAACTCATGAAAGAATAAAGTTACGTTGAAACCAAGCACATCATTGTTTTTCTTGTGACATTACCAATAAGTGTGATGTGTCACATGACCCTCTTCCTATTGCAAAAACAAAAGTTGTATCCAAGATGGCCAATTTCTAAATGGCCACCATGGTCACCGCCCACCTTGAGGAGTTTGCCCCCTCACATGTACTAATGTGCCACAAACAGGACTTTAATATCACCAACCATTCCCCTGTTATTACGCTGTATCCATATAAATGGCCCACCCTGTAGATACACAAAAGACCCATGAATCTCAAATCTTCATAAATCTGTGTTAGTGAGAACTTTTCCTTTACCAAGATCATCCATCCCTCCTCACAGGTTTTGCTTTAAGGTGGGGGCAGAAAAGCAGTCAGTATCTGGTGTGGCCACCATTTGCCTCACACAGGGCAACACATCTCCGTTGCATAGAGTTGATCAGGTTGTTGATTGTGGGCTGTGGGTCCACTCCTCTTCAATACTTGTGCAAAGTTGCTGAATATTGGCAGGAACTGGAACTCGCTGTCGTATACGCTGATGCAACACAAGCTGTCTGCCATCTGCCCTGAACAGTAAAATCATCTGTGAACAGGACACCTCTCCAACATGCCAGACCCCATCGAATGAGAGCATTTGCCCACTCGAGTCGGTTACGATGACGAACTGCAGTCAGGTCCAGACCCCGATGAGGACCACGAGCATGCAGATGAGCTTCCCTGAGACGGTTTCTGACAGTTTTTGCAGAAATTCTTTGGTTATGCAAACTAATTGTTGCTGCAGCTGTCCGGAAGGCTGGTCTCCACCTGGTCAACCATCCTGGAGGTGAACATGCTGGGTGTGGAGGTCCTGGGCTGGTGTGGTTACATGTGGTCTGCAATTGTGAGGCCGGTTCAATGTACTGCCAAATCCTCTGAAACGCCTGAAGACGGCTTATGGCAGAGAAATGAACTTTCATTTCACAGGCAATGGCTCTGGTAAACATTCCTGCAGTCAGCATGCCAACTGCACGCTCCCTCAAAAGCTGCAACATCTGCAGCACTGTGCTGTGTGATCAAACTGCGTACTTCAGAGTGGCTTTTTATTATGGGCAGTCTAAGGCACACCTGTGAGGAGGGATGGATTATCCTGACAACAACTTCTCACTAACACAGATTTAGACAGATTTAAGAACAATATTTCAGATTCATGGGTCTTTTGTGTATGTAGAAAATTTTTCAGATGTTTGAGTTGAGCTCATGAAAAATGGGAGCAAAATCCAAAGTGTTGAGTTTATATTTTTGTTCAGTGTATGTGTAACTGTACCTGTGAGTAAACATGATTTTCTTTCTTTGGAACAGTTTAAAATAATGTCACAAATATTTGTTGTTTAGAAGAACTGTTACATTTTAATTTTGTGTTGTAAAAAGAAATGAATGACAGTTTCCAAATCACACCTGGAAAGAAAAGGCTTAACCTTCGACAGACGTCTGAGGTGATAGGATGAAGATTTCACCACCCCATATACGTGGCCTTAGTGCAGTGTCGATTTTTACCCCAAGATTAGTAATCGAGTTCTTCAGGTGAGGGGTCAGAGCAGCAAAGTCAACATCTGAGGTACCAGGGGAACAATTGGGACGGAATAAAATTGCCTCTTTTTCACGTTCATTAAAATGTAAAAAATTTAGGGCGATCCATGACTTAACTTCGCTAAGACAATCAAGCTGGAGTCCAATCGGGGAGCTATCAGAGTGACTGAAAGGTAGATGAAGCTGGCAATCGTCAGCATATAGATGAAATGAAACTTTTTGTTTTCTTAAGATCGCACTCAGTGGCAGGAGATGAAACAGTAATGGCGTAATAATAGATCCCTGCGGTACACCCCATGGCAGAGGGGCCACAGAGGATGAAGCCGAACCCAACTCAACACAGAAGCTCCTGTTAGAGAGACATGATTTTATCCATGAAAGTGCCAAGCTGGAAATTCCTACACAATGCTGTAGTCGAGAGATCAGCAGGTCATGATCCACTGTGTCAAATGCAGCAGTCATGTCCAACAAAACAAGCACTGCATGTTTACCAGTCGCTAACAAAATGACATTCATAACCTTTATGAGAGCTGTCTCCGTGCTGTGAAACGGCTCAAACCGGACTGAAGAGCTTCTGGAGTTTGAAAAACATTTAGATAGTCCATCAGCTGGGTGTGAACAATCTTTTCCAGGATCTTACTCAGAAAAGAAAGCTTAGACATGGGTCTACAGTTTGTCATAATTGAAGGGATGCGGGGAACTGCATGCTTAAACTCACTCAGTACTTGACCTGACAAGAGGCTGGTACTGATTAAGTTCAGAGCATGTGGTCCAACGGGAGGAAACACCTCTTTAAGAAAACATGGAGGAATGTCGTTGTTTGGAGAGCCACATGGTTTAGCATTTGACTCGAGCTTCTCTAGCTCAGGTAGAGCAACAGTTTGGAAAGAAATAAGCAAACTTGAACAAGGAACATGCACAGCTGGATCCACAGAAGATAATGTAGAAGGTCTTGAACTGGGTCGTCTGCTATGTTCATGTCATGTTTCCAGGTTCTTCTATGTATGCCAGGTCTCCATGTTCAGCTTCATAGCCAGATTGTGACACATTGACTCCAGAGCAGAGCTGAGTTTTCTGGATGAGACCCTTGCCCAAAAGCTGGGGGTCCCACTGGTTCCCCTCACCCAACTGCTGCTGCTCTGAATGGCACATGACTCAACAACATCACACATTGCACTCAGGAGATCCACCTCACTCTGCTGAGTAACTATGTTGAAAAGATCAGTTTATTTCTGTTTAAGGCGCCTGGTGCTCCCCTGGTGCTGGAGTATCTGTGGCTCACGCAGCATAACACTGAGGGCAGGGTTTCTAGCTGGAGTGGAGCCATGAGCATTGTGTATATTCATCTCATTAATACTAGAGTGCAATTATGAGAAGTCATGGGTAATAGATTTATTATTGATAATAGATATTAAATTAATCTGGAAACTTAATATTTGCATTTTTGCCCCTGAAGAAGGTGGAGCTGTAGTTTGTTACTGTGACCACTAGAGGGCAGCAAGGAATGACACAGGAGACAACAAGAGACGTTTGCTTCTCATTTATTATCAGCATGCATCTGATAATGATTCATATCAGGTATCAGAGCTTCATCAAACACACTCACAGTCTTTTTTTTTCTTTTTTTTTTTTCTAAATGACATCAGAAACAGCAGTATGCGACATTACGTGATGGCAGAGCTTCAGTTCATCCTTTGTCATTTTTTTTTTTTTTTTTTTTTTTAATAAATAGGACAGGGGGAATGAATGAGAGAAAGAGGGGGAGAGAAAGAAAGAAAACCAAAGGGGAGAAGAGACGGTGAGAAGGGGGGGGAAGAGAGAGAAAAAAAAAAAGAACTCCTGGGTCACCTGTATGGAGAAAAAAAAAAAAAAAAAAAAAAAACAAACAGAGGAGACAGCAAACAACAAAGAGCAACATAATAATAGAGAAAACAAAGCACCATCACAATAAACTAGCTAGTCATAGATATCAATATTTACTAAATAATAAACGATATTGTGCAGCACGCAAGATAGACAGCGCACAATGTGCTTTGAGGTAGCAGCCAAGAAAGCTTTAGTCCGCGTCTGTGAATACCCATGTGTGCATACCTGTGTGGATCAGCATGCTTGCATTCCAAAGGTTTCTCCATGTAATGATCTGCTAGGGAGTGTGGGGGGGCCACAGCCCCGTCCTCCAGGGTGTGAAGCAGGTATGGAGGAGATCAAAACTCCAGACATCCAGAGGCCCCCAGAACACAAGAGACCATGGAAGACCAACAGAGGGGCAGCCGCGCCACTGTCCCAGTAAGAGCTGAGGAGAGTCCCAGATGAGGGCTCGCCCAGCAGCCGCGGAGCAGAAGCCAGGGGGAGTTGCAGTGACGCGCCCGTGAGCTCCGCCGGCCCCCAGCTGCGCCTGAGTGACCGAGCCCCAGGCCGAGAGGCCGGGGGCACCCCACCTCCAAAGGGGCCCGAGCGAGCCCCAGGCCCCAGGCCCCGACAAGCGGCCGCCAAGGAGTGAGCCGGTGTGTACCCGGACGCCCACCCCCAGACACAAAGAACCACCAACACACCGACACCTGAGGGAGTCCGCCACCGGCAGGGGAAGTGGTGGTGGGTGGAGATAGGCCTCCAAACCTTGGAGGGCCTGAGGTGTCCCCAGAGAGGTGGCGCCTGACACCCAACCTGACATATAGACACAGACATACAGGCACACACAGATACAAACATCCATTCCCACCCTCATGCTCTCATATGCACTCACTCCACACTCAACCAACGTGGAGACAGACAAAGAGACGCTGTACACACGATCACACTCCCCAAGCGTACTCTACAAACCGGGTCTAGGTACCCTTGCCCCTAGAGGGGGGAACTGCACCCAGACCCACTCACAGTCTGACTGCTGCTCTGAAACATTCGTGTCATACTGATTCTGAAAGTTAAAGATGCTCTGAGAACCTCGACAAAACAGTGAAAAACTGGCATTACTGCTGGTTTATGTTTTAGTAGAGCAGTGATGTCAGGTCAGTTCTTTACCTGCTGTCACTGCAGTGAAATCAGACATTTTATTTTGAAAGGTTACTGGTGGATCCTGGCAACCATCTACAATCTGTTATAAGGCCTCCATTGGAAAATTGTGTATTTGATACTGGAATATGATACCAACATGTAATATGAAGATAACACGGAGTATTTCAGTGACCAAGTAGCATTGGGGTAAAAGTTATTGAACAGTGTTGGAGCAAAGTGAGAAAATTGTGATGGATTCAAATATTCCAGAAGCTCAAATGACTTCATCAAAACATGTTTCAGTCACATTTAATCAACACTAAATGCTCAAGTTTATTGAATATGAATCACTTGTGTTAATTTAACTCAACTGTTTAAGGTCCTGCCAACACAGAACATCTGTGTGCAACCAATGTCCACTGTTGAATGAAGTAAATCCAACATGCACACAGTATGTCATGTATGGATAAACAGGTTACACTGTTAAACTGTGAAAACACACATTAAAAATCTGCAACAGTCTCACGTTTTACTGTAACTGCTTCATATTGTGTGCTGCTGTAGTACAGTTTGAACAGCCTTCATATAGATTTATTTGGTTTAAGTTTCATACAAAACACACAAAATGTTAATGCATCAAATGAACAAAGTACAAATTTGAAAAGTCATGTGTAAAAGATTTATAGTTATATATTTAATAAACGCCTCTGTGTTTGTTCTGCGGATTTACTGCACAGGACGGATCTTCATGCTGATGGTCTTCAGGGAGTAGTCATGACCTTTCCACTGGTACCAGTCCACACCAACAGCATAGATAGTATCATCAGCCCCCCAACGATAAACCCCGTTAGGGTTTGCATTGTGACAGATGTTGTACCAGAACGCCCCCAGATATGTTTTTGCACAGTTCCCTGACCAGCTGTCCTGGTCTTTGTCAAATGTGGAGAACTTCTGTCCGTTGTGAGTACTCAGGGCATCTCCTGCAGAAACACAGATGAATGAGCCCAACATTACCACTAATCCCAGTCAGACTGGTTAGCAGGTGTACTGGGAGTGTTCTCAGTGGACCACAACCCAGACTGGACTCAAAGCAGGTTCAGCTCCCTGCTGATCCTGTATGTCTCCGCACCACCTGATCTGTGGTGGGATACAGCTCCAACCTTTTTATCTGTTTCCATGGAAACAGTCAGCAGAGCCCTCGGTGAGCGACTCCTGTTTGCACAGCACGAAGGTCACATGATGCTGTGATGACATCATCAGTAAATGGAACAGCTGGAACATCTCTGGAACTAAACTTGTTGGAGGTTTCAAACTAAGCTTAAACGAGGAACCAGATGTAAGACCTGACACTCATTCATCTTTCAGAGTCAGAGCAGAATACTTCCCCACCTGCCCCTCCGTTAATGAATCCAGACACGTGCAGTCTGTATCCATCGGACTCTGGATTGATGGAGAACGAGGAGTAACGGGCAAACGCCACGTTTCCACTGAAGTCCTCCATGTCGACCAGCAGCTCGTACCTTTTCCTCAGAGTGAGGTGGAAGAGACTCTCGAGGCCTATAAACAACCAGAAACATGCACAAGTCTCTGATATGTGAAGCTTCTCTGGTTCAACATGTGTCCACAAAGTCACATCAGAGTTTCAGCTTTGCACTTTGCTCACCGAGCCAGTACTCTCTGGCAGGGTTACCGAAGCCCATCTTGTATTGACTCCAGGGTCTGTAGAAGTTCACCGAGCCGTCCGTCCTCCTCTGGAACACCTGGGGACGAGAAGGTGGGTAACCAGCTGGACATACACGGCATTCAAGATTAGTCAGAACCACAGACAGGTACCACTAACGCCCTGCGACTTTAGTTTGGACATCGTGCAGACAGCTGGGCTGATTCCTTGTAGCCTCCAACAGTGAGTATCTGGAAGCCTGCAGCAGTGCAGCCAGACGCCTGTTTGCAGGTTTTCCCCACACCGCTGCTCCTCTCTGCTTATTACAGAGAAACTCTGGTTTTCTCTCAGATGACAGCAAACAGTACATTCACAGTCTTTTACACACTTTAACTGTTTCTACAGCACTGTATCCTTTCTCCACACACGACCACCTCATGTTCTCCACCGTCAGGTCATCATGAGCTTGTTGTGCTCAACACCAGGGTCAGTGCTGTTCCTGTTACTGAGCTGGTCACCGCCCATCCTGCTCCTGCACCACCTGACCTCCTCGTTCCTCAGGAGGAGACATTCAGGGAGACTGCTGTTCACATCAGTTGCCTCAGCTTGTCCTAGTAGGAGTTCCACCTCATTCACCTGCTACCGTAATCATCTGCCTTCCTGTGTACGACCACTGTGATCACCAAAGATGTGGGCTTCACAGGTAATTGGGAAACTTTCTGGAGGAAACCTGGTCTTGTTAGGAGAGACAGTTATGCAGACTGCACGTGTCCATCAAAACAGTGGTTTGCTGCATGTATATTTTAACTTTGCTTTTTATTTCATTTGAGGGAGACCTTCAACTCACGGTGTCTTTTTACAGAGTTCAGAATGTTTTCTTTCATAAATAAAATTTCACCAGCAACTTTGAGCATTAAAGGTTGCCAACCCCTGCCTTAGGGATGTCATTAGAAGACATAGCATACATTTACACTGCTATGCAGATGACACCCAGCTCTATCTGTCCATGAAGCCAGATAACACACACCAATGAGTTAAACTGCAGGAATGTCTTAAAGACATAAAGACCTGGATGGCCGCTAACTTTCTGCTTCTTCATTCAGATCAAACTGAGGTTATTGTACTCGGCCCTGAAAAGCTTAGAAATATGGTATCTAAGCAGATTCTTACTCTGGATGGCATTACCTTGGCCTCCAGTAACACTGTGAGGAACCTTGGAGTCATTTTCATTTCATTTTAAGTCATTCCTGTTAAAAGGAAGTTTTTCCTTCCCACTGTCGCCAAAGTGCTGCTCATAGGGGGTCAAATGATTGTTGGGTTTCTCTCTGTATGTATTATTGTACATACAGAGAGTCTACCTTACAATACAAAGCACATTGAAGCGACTGTTGTTGTGATTTGGTTCATAAATAAAACTGAATTTTACACACAAAATGAAAATAAGCTGGGAGTTCAAATACTCACAGTCCAGCGTCCATTTAGTGAGTCCATGTCACAGTACACCTACACACACACACACACACACACACACACACATTAGTGAAACATCTCAGTGTGTAATACTGATATCAGTTTGATTAGAAGTATCAGCAGGAACTGGTTGTAACTGGTCACAGTTTAACCTCCTACTGAGTGCTCAGCTCAGACTTTATAAATAAATTAGTATCATTAAACTGTAAAAGTATTTTATTAAAAACTATTTCATTTACATTTCACAGAATATTAAAATATTATTTTAAATACACTGAACAAAAATATAAACACAACTTTTGTTTTGTTTTTGCCCCCATTTTTCATGAACTCAAACTCAAACAATTTTTCTACAGGGTGGGCCATCTATATGGATACAGCGTAATAACATGGGAATTACGTATCGGTGTCGGTCTGATACTGACCTAAATCACTGGATCGGATAGCGGAGAGAAATAAAAAATGTAATCGATCCATTAAATATCAAAACGTCCCACACGGGTAACTCTGCTCATAGCCGTAGCTCGTCGCAGCAGTGTGGTCACGTGATAGAGCAGCTGTGTGTGTTTGTAGCCTCAAACCAGCATTTCATCTCTGAGGAAGTGATCCCAGAGAGAAGTAAAGCAAGTGTGCAAGTCCATCTCTGAGTGTTTGTAAAGCATTCCTGCGTTAAGTTTAACAACTAATATATGGAGCGACTGACTCTCTCGCTCTCTCTCCTGCTGCTACTCCAATCATGAAACTGATCAATGATCAGCTGATCAATGATCAGCTGATCGTCTCTCTTGTTTGTTTTTGGCCCACTTTGCACCAGAAAGAGGAAACCAGCGGCTGAACAACAGCAGCACGTTTAAGCTTGATCAGCTGTTGTTAGAATGTATTTAATATTACTTTCTACTCGAGGATCTTTTTCTACAGCTGACGTAACTGTGCAGGGGCGGATCTAGCAAAGTTTAGCCAGGGGGGCCGATAGGGCATTAACAGGGAAAAGGGGGCACAAAGACATACTTTTCTTTCTTATTCTCATTTAAAATGTCGAGCTTTTAATAAATAATTATCTGAATCTTACACCCAAAGTTTTAATCTGATGTAAAATGTATAGAAGTCCATCACTGCATATAGTAACTATTAAGTCTAATATACCCTAGTAAGCTATAGTACTTTTTCCTTTGGGAAGGTACCATCTGTGCCGTCTAGTGATGTGTCGATCACGAACGAAACGGCTCTTAGAGCCGGGTCTTTGACGTGAACGATGAGCAGAGGGGGGAGGGGCGATAATTACACTCAGTAGCACAGGAACAGAGCGGGAGGGAGAGAGAGAGAGCCAGGGACAACATCGTCACATTAGAAAGGTATAGTAATCATCCACAACTATTTTCAGTTGCAGATGATAAAGGATTCAGAAAGTTTATTCATGCAGGTCCATATGACAGAGAATCTTCTTTTTGTTTTATATTATAATTTATATTTAATTGTGTTGTTGTTTGCTGTGTTTTGTGTTGTTTCACTTTAAATTTGTTTAAAAGGAAAAAGCTGAAAATTTAAATGGTTAAAAGTTGAAATGTGAATAATTGGTTTTTGTATTATATGATTTATTTATTACATTTTATGTGGAGTGAATAAATAAAAGTACATTTACGGTGGCCCCTACAGACAAAGCACGTACAAAGCACAACAGAAGTGCTCCAGGATGCTAGGGGGCAGTGTTGAGCTTTTGTTACCTCGGGGCTACACAAGCCAGGAAGTACCATCGACCGGATTTGGTGTGGTAGTAACAGGTAAATGAACATATTTTTTAAATTATTTGAATATATATGAGTGCTTTTGTATAAATACATAAACAATACACACATGCTTTCAATTGTGTTTGTTTTTAAACTTGAGTTTGAACTCATACAAAATGCAGCAAGATATTTAAAAAAACAATTTTATTGATTAAAAAACACTATATCGGATTCATATCAGTATCGGACATAAAAAAGTGGTATCGTGCCATCTCTAGTCCAAACATCTTTAGCTGCTTTAGTGTGACTCTAGGCTAACCTTGATTTGTTAAAGTTAAGCTCTTATTTGTTAAATCCAGTTTCACAGACAGAGTTAAATCTGCGTCACTCTTTGGGACTCCACAGAGTCAATGAGTCTTTATTCTTGTCACCCTTAATTGTTGGATGTTTTTCATTTTATTCCTGTTTTGTAGCCCTTTGAAGAGAAAACTGTTGTGTTGGTTTTCTTACATTTTCTGTTGCGTTGTTCCGGGACAGGAAGTAAGTGTGTTGTTAGTTTAAGAGTTCTGGCTGTAAAACAAACCTCGTCAGGATTAGGATTTTATTAGGATTTTGTGTCATGCCGATACAACTAAACTGGAATTAATTAATGTGTAGTTTTAAAGTGATAAAGTGCTCTCACAGCAGAGCAGACTTTTAAATATTTAAGAACTAATATGACAAAGTGAAACGTGGTAATGTTGTATTACTGCAGTATTATGGGATTATTATACAAACTAAAGCTAGTGTTTAATTCTGGGTGGTTTATCATTATTATATTAATTATGGAATAAAAGTAGAAGTTTGATTATCAGAACCGTATTTGGCCATATTATTAGGCACATGTGAATGTGCTTTGTTTCATATAAAAAACAAGATTTCATGTACATTTAAACTAAAACAAGTATATTTTACTCTATTGTCTCATTAGAATGTAGTTTAATTATGAAAATTCCCATATTTTGACAAGCTGGTGAATTTGTGGTGTAGCTGTAGCTCAGGAGGTGCAGCAGGTCAGTTCCAGTGAGCTCCAGTTTACCTGAACAGCAGACGTGGCTCCGATGGGATAGATGGTGTACACGCCGCTGGGTCGGCTGCTGTCTTCGTTGTAGATGTCGCTGCAGTCCAGCGGGAGCACGAGAGGAGCACAGCTGCTCAGCAGAGGCACCAGGAGGAGGACTGACAGCAGCTGGAACAGACATTCGCATGTTATTCCAGCATCATGTAGAGCTGCTGCATTTCTGACTGTCACTCAGCAGCAGTGCAAACTCAACCTCAGAGCCAACGTTCTCCGATTTTATGAAAACATGGTGAAGATCAACAATTTAAAGAAAAGAATAAAAAAAGAAGATTTTGATTTTTAATCTAATCAAATATCAAATTACTGGTGAATGTTTCAGATGTTTGAAGTTCTGAGCTCACCTTCATCGTCATCGTTCTGCTGAAACGATCTGATGAAAAACCTCAAGTCTGGGCTTTTTATGTGGAAAGATTAATAATTAACTGATCCGCTCTGTGTGGTTCAACCTGGGTAAGATGACTGTATGTGATTTATAACCCTTATTAGCTCTGACATGGTCCTTGAGGACTTTGACTTATTGTCAAACTTGAGCTTTGAGTTAGATTAATTATTCTGGCACATTAGCACAGCCTCTGGATATCCACTGTCCTTCAGATCAGCCAAAACCCTGTCAGTATGTCGGACAGAAGCAAGAAACATGGGAATAAATTATCAGAATGATTGATCACACACGCAGAGCTTTACAATCTGTAAACACGTTCTAGACCAGAAGATAATGTTTGTGTTTTTCTTCTATCGGTCCAACAAAAACACATTTGTACTTCCTTGAGCGCTGCTATAAAACTACAACAATCAGCCATAAAGTCAGAATTAGTACTGAGTTACTGACACAAACAGCTCAGACCAGAGTCCTTAAAGAGGGAGTGTGTGGACACTGCAGGTTATTATAGCAGCACAAACACTGACTCATTGGTTGGTTGGTAGTCATTAGTGTGTTGTGAATGTGGAACACCAGACTCTTTCCTAAAGCTGAACCTGTTGTGGTTTGCAGTAACTGGGATTAAAGTGAAAAACACAAATAAACACATGAAGGTCTGAGTGGAAAGTAAACCACTGAAAAACAGAAAAACAGCACCCAGAACACGTGTGCTGTCAGGCGCAGGCCTTACTTTCAGTATCACACTACGTTATCTGTAATGTTTTGTACTGTGTGATAACTGTAAGGGAACAGATCAGTGCATGACTGCAGACCACGTGGGGCTGATGGTCCAGCCTCTGGCCCAGAAACAAACTTCCTGACACGTGCAGTTTGTAGAATCTGGGCCACCCGCGGTGAGTGTTATCATCCCGCCAAAGCGCTGTTATCAGGTGAAGTCATTCCTGGTAATGTTTGTGGGAAACACCTTCATGTACTTTCTGGAAGTCCACGTGTTGTATCGGCAGTCGTGAACAGGAAGCACATCAGAGACAGAGACCGTTTGCTTTAAGCCAAAGCAGCCGGACGACAGCAAGACTCCAGAGGAAGGAGTCATGGATGAATTAAAGCTTTGGGAAGAAACGCAGGAAATAAAAAGGCACTGCAGCAGTTTGAAGCTTGCACACACAAAATCAAGCAAAATGTCAGGGACACAGTAAGGCTGGACAATCAGGACAACAAACTGAAGACAAAAGCACAGAAACTTCAAGAAGCAGAACTGCAGACTGAGTCAGCACAGGGAGAACTGGCAGATTCATGTTTATCATAAAGCACCAAATGACAACAACAGTCACCTGGAGGGGCGTTATACTGCAAGATAAACTCTACAGGAGAAAACCCAACAATCACACGACCCCCAGAGCTGATCAGGGTGGGGCAGCCATCTGTGAAGGCGAGGGGAGGAGGGCAGAAGGAGGCAGGTCAAAGGAATACATACGCCCCTTCCATTAGTACCTACTAGAATCGATTCGGCACGGTTTGCCACAGTTTTCACAGTTTCCCATTAGGTCACAGTATCTGCTACTATTTTAGTACCTGCTCGGCCGGGTTCCAAGTGATCTGAGCAGGTACCAAAATGTGATGTCGTCCGACTGCATGCCACCGATTGGCTGGTCAGTGGCGTCACTCGATGAGTTGTGAGAGCTTCTCATTCAGGAAAATGAAAACTGCCATTTTTGGAACCCGACAACAAAGGAAATAACTCTAAAAACAAAACTGTGGTCCCCGAGTGAGACGAAAAGCCACAGACTGAGCAGCAGGTACATCATCGCCTCAACGTCCACCTTTGTTGTTGTCGTGTTGCATACTAATGATGTCACTGGATTCTCTGAGTCGAGCAGAGTAGGTACTAATGGACACGGGGCTATAATGATGCACGGCTGTGGATCCATCCACAGAAGAGGGGCCTGAAAACTGAAGGCTCTGCCTCCCATTCTACTTTTAAATACTCTAGGAACAACAAGTAGGCCTGCAGAGCGAGAGCGAAGTGCTCTAATAGGGTGATATGGTACTACAAGGTCATTAAGATAAGATGTCTTTACAGCTGAGCTCTTCCTTCATGTGTCTGAGAAGCTGACGTCGGTTGTAATGGCAGTGACTGCAACAGACCTGTGGTGGACCAGCTGCTTCCTCAGCTCTTTAATGAAGAGTCAGGATGAATAATAAGAACTTGGATACAAAGCACAGATATTTTACGACATTTTTCTCTTGACTGTTTTCACGGCTTTGGCCTGTAATTCGTCGTGCAGTTCTACCGGCAGGGCGGTTGGTGGGTGGAGTCATGCACCAGGTTTTACAATATCAGGCTACTGACAGCTGCACAGTCTCAATAATACAAACTTTAATCTTCAATACAATTTTAGTTGAGAACGTTGGACACTGATGATTGTCTCTGACCCCAGTTGCTCTGTTTATTATTATACAACACAAAGTAAAGTGAAATTTTATTTACTTTATTGTTCAGTTTATTATGTGATTCTGATCAAACGTGTCAACTCGTTCGTATTCTCAGTTTAAAAACACAGCAGCACTCGTTTTTCTTTCACTCAATAAAAAAGCAAAGATGGTAAATGGTCTGTATTTATACAGCGCTTTACTAGTCCCTAAGGACCCAAAGTGCTTTACACATCCACACATTCACACACTGGTGATGGCAGCTACATTGTAGCCACAGCCACCCTGGGGCGCACTGACAGAGGCGAGGCTGCCGGACACTGGCGCCACCGGGCCCTCTGACCACCACCAGTAGGCAACAGGTCAAGTGTCTTGCCCAAGGACACAACGACCGAGACTGTCCAAGCCGGGACTCGAACCGGCAACCTTCCAATTACAAGGAGAACTCCCAACTCTTGAGCCACGATCGCCCCATGACAAAGACAGGGAAGCAGAAAAAAGCTGTGGTAAATGGTAAATGGTGCCGATCCTCTGCCCCTTCCTCACCGTTCCTGAGGTTCGGTCCGGCCTCACGTAGAACAGCTTGAAACAAAGACCTGCAGGACGCAAACGCAACGCCTCGATCAGTGAATCAGTACCAGGATCAGTAACTCTGTTAGTGCTGGCTGCGCGTGATGACCCACCCTGTCCTGACAGGTTGATGCCCTCGTTGATGGCTGCCTTACTGGGGTCGGTGTAGACGGTCAGTTTCCCGTTAAGAGTCACGTCAAACGGAGCGTAGACAGCGGCGCCGTCGCTGCACTTGATGTCCAGCCCTTGGTGGAGTCTGGTCCCCCTGTAACCAGCAGACATCCAGCTGTGAGCAGCTGTGCCACATCGTCCACACCAGCCTTACAACAAAAACGTGATCTCTGAGTACCGTCCGGCTCCGTACTGTCCCTGTCCCCATCTGTCCGACGTCCTCCGGCTGTTGCTCGGGTTACTGCTGCACAGCTGACCGAACTTAACGCCGTCACACACCCACAAAACAGCTGGACACACACAGATTTAGACTTTTATGGACACAGCCTTGGGTTTTCAGTTAGGAGAAAATAAATAACCAGAATTATTGCATATTTATTCAGACCAAATATTTTCATATAAGTTAAAACACTAAAAGATGGTCTTTAAGTAGTTAAACTCAGTTTAGGACAAAAGTCTTCAGATTTTCTCTTTTATTCTAAAGTTTAACATTAATTAAGATTTTTAAGTTAAATAATTTGTAACGGTTCATATCATTACGTTACTAAATTTAATCATTTTATTCCCTTATTATTCAAATGCAAAGTTAAAAAATAAACTCAGATCTTCAAACAATTACAGATAAAAGTTTATGACATTTCTGAATAATCCCAAAACCTCGAGGAAAGTTTGATGTTTGCATTGTGGGGACCTGACGAGTCTCCCTGTCCTCAGTGAGTCCTTAAGAGCAGGTCCCCGTAACACCACAAAGGTAAGTTTATGTTTGTAACGATGAAAATAGTTTTTAAACTTTTTTTTAAGGTAGTTTATAAAAGAGACTGGAAATACCCTTCCGAATATGATCAGGGATGGACTGCAAAGTGCTGAGTGGACAGTAGTAAAAACCTAACGACATGGGACCTGTAAAGAGGTGGAGGGGAGCTCCCCTAGGCCGAGCAGATCTGCGGGTTTCACTGTGCCATTATGTTATTGTTAGTGCGTAGTATCTTTGTTTGTTTGTTTGTTTTCTTTTTTTTGTTTGTTTGTTTGTGTGTATTGCTAAATTAAAGTACCTTTTTATAAAAGAGCTTATGAGGTTCTCAGTGGCAGAATATAATCTGCAATAAGACGTTATTTTTTAGCAAAGCCAAAGGAAAATAAGAAGGTACAATCTGCACAGAAATGAACATTTGTGAGATATAGAATGAATTTTGATTTTACAAACTTTTCCCTTCCTATTTTTTTCTGTCTCCATATCAAAGCTGAATGATACAGGGCTGGCGGTCCATAAAGATGACTGAGGCTCAAATTTTGTATCTCTATATGTAATCATGGGAAAAGAGGGATTTGTGTTTGGTCTAAACACACCATGAGAGTGAAGCGATGATCATGAGTTGTTTGTTCTAATCTAAAGATTGTTTTTAACAGGTTTATCATCAGTGCAGAGCAGAAAACTCACCCAGTAAAACTACGACGTGTCTCATCTTCAGGTCTTCAGATTTGATTCAGATCCTGAGTTTCTGCTGCTTTTCTCTGTTTTCATAGTCTGAATTGTGGAAACACCAGGAAACAACCACGATCAAATTATTTCACAGGAAAAACATCTTCTTCCTTCTGTGAAGCTGTAAAATCATAATCTGTATTGTCTGAACAAAGTTCAAAGGTCAGAGCTGCCAGTAAGACATTAAAGTCGTGTAAAGTGTGCGGGTGGATGTGCTGCAGGAGGACATGGAGGACAGTTTGGTGCTCGTTACTCAGACTAGACTGAGAACAGTTAACCCTCGAGATAAAACCTTGGCCGTGTAAAGCTACTGTGAGCAGGTACATGCTAGCTGGCTCACTCTCCTGTCACGCATCATTAGTTACTTACCTTTGCTTGTTACAGTCACCTGGATAACGTGAACTTTAAGGTAAACCAGCCAATTAACCCCTCCATCCATCCAGGTGTGATTTTATTAGCAACAGCATTCATGGCCGCTGCAGGGTAGCATCGCCGCGCTGGGTGAACCTGCCACAGACACGAATCATCACATTGTGATGAATCAGCTGATCTCAGACCAGCGGACTTTTGTTCATCCTTCTCAGGATTCCCTTCATTTTATCAGTGGAGTCACAAAAGAAACCGGATCAGGACAAAACCACGGTCATGTCTGGAGACACCGGAGACACCGGGAACGTTTGCACTGGTGGGACGAACCTGTCCTTAAACCCTTTGACCCCTTTAACCTCACTCAAACAGGATGCAGCAGCTTTTGGACACACACATTTATACACAACATAACAGTCAAAGGGCTCAAACTGCTCCAATAATATGTCTGCATACACGACACTGCACAACCCCGCAGCCCACGCGTTGTTAATCAGTCACTGAAATGTGGTTGTGCACGGTCCAAACAGCACGACAAAGTAAAAGGATAGCGATGATGGCTCTTTCACAGCAGGAGGCCTGACACTGTTAACATTAACTGAGGAGGAGCCACACGACCAGCAGTAAGGCGTCCAAGGGGCCGAGTCACTGCAGTATCCACACAGAGGAGCAGGTTTTAGGGTTTTATTGAACTGCTCGTAATCAGACACAGCCGGCACGTGTCTGTGGAAATGTCACGTTTTGAACTTGGCCCAGTTTTTCTAACTCGTGTTCATCCTTCAGCCTTATCGTGAGCTGACTGAATCACTGATCTAAACCTGGAAAGCCGGATCACAACACCCCGGCTCACATCCTCCAGCGAAGGTGGAGGCCGGTCCTCTTTATTTCTTTACAGCTCTGACTGAGAAACAGAAAGAGCAGCAGACACTGACGTTATCCAGGAAAACACGTTCCTATTGTGCGTACACAGTTTGCAGTAAAGTGCAGTCACACGTGTACAAATGCACACGGATCCAGATGTGAGCTGTCTTTGCAGTTTGCACACATCCAATCCAACTTTATTTATAAAATCGAAGCTAAAGTTCTTTCCAGTAAAACACAGTAACATACACCTCTGTGGAGTGCGCAGGTGCAGAAGGCCTGCCAGGTACGTAGGAGCTCGGCCATTCGAATCTTTAAAAGCAAACATAACATTTTTAAATGAACTCTAAGATAAACAAGCAACAAGTGTTTGTCCCTGTCAGCAGGCGAGCAGCAGCATCCTGGGCCATCTGTAAGCGTCACAGTGAGGCCTGATCACACCGACATAACCTGCATCATTACCTGCATCAGCTGTGTCAACTTTCACTCCAAGCTTGGTGACGCTGGTCTGATGGTGCACACATGGCTCATGCACCAGGTGTTTCACAGGTGATCACACTCAGCGTGCTAATTGGTGGAGGGCTCCACCTGCTGGCCATCTGTCTCAGAGTGATAACACTAAACGCACCAGAACATTTGCTGTTGTCTGAAATGTTATTTGTGTGGAAACCAGTGAATTAATGAACTTTGTACATTTGATTATCACGACACATTCAGTTTCTCATCAAACACATTTCGGTCCTTCTGTCTCAGATCTGCCGGTTTTTGAAGAGTTATATTATTTATAATAAATATTTATATTAAATTTATATTAAATATAAAAGCCTTTAAATTTGTTTGATCTTATTTATCATGAAAAAAGAAAGAATCTGAAATTTGAGACAGACAGAAATATCGGAGGACTTTAAAAAACCACACAGAGTCCAGCAGGCCATTGTTTTCATTTCAATGTGTTTAGTCACAAAAATGGTGAAAATACTGGTTTTATTCAACCTTCATGCTCTATTAAAGAACACCGCAGACGGTCGTGTCTGTCTCAGATCTCTACGTCCTTTAAAGTTTGGACGTGGTCCCAGTCTTTGTTCTGGTCCCAGTCTTTGTTCTGGTCCTGGTCCCAGTCTTTGTTCTGGTCCTGGTGTATAGCACACCCCTCGGGTGTGACACACACTGGTTGCTGTGGAACACACTGTGGTCTCTCTGGTCTGTCTGACTGGAAATGCTTGTTTGCGTCACCCGACACCTGAGACATCCTCCCTTCAGTCAGCCCCACCCACCCCTAGCCCTGGGGGGAGGTAGGGTGTGGAGAACTAAGCGCTCCCTTCGCAGCAGTACTCTTTGCTGACTCTGCCGTCATCAGGTCCGGGCTGGGGGCCTCAGCGTTCACACAGTGTGGTTAATGATTGAGGGGGGGTGGGGGTGGGGGGGTGTCACTCATTGACCGCAGGAACTTTTAGACCCACAGACAGAATTAGGGTGGCGGGACTTCACTGTCACTCCACTGTCACTCCACTGGGACTCTACTGGGTTCGACTCAGAGGAAGTTGAAGGAGACTTTTAATCTGCTGGAGACAATCTGAGCGTCTTCCTTTCCTTCTTCTGTCCTTCTGCCACCCAGCTTCACCTGGCCGATCTCCACCCCTCATTGGGGGAGGGCTGAGTGCCCCTGGATACCTGATCACCTGCGGTCCAAGCCACACTTTTACCTTTGTTTTGCTGTTGTGAAGCAGCTGACCAGCTTCAGGTTTGCACCAGAAGCTCCAGGGTCAGCCACCGTGGTGAAGCTGCAGCGATGGCTGCTGGAAAGCAGCGGGACAGCCGGGGGGCGCCGCCGGATGGCGGGTGGGGGTGGGTGATTGTTGGATGCTGCTTCATGGTGACGGTGTGCACACGTGCAGTGACCAGGTAACGCACACACGCACATCCATATACTGGTCTTTATAGCTGTGTGAGGACCCTTACAGTCTTGGTGCACAGAGTGAGGGATCGTGGACGTCCACACCAACACTGCACACAGCCGTGTTAGTGTAGCTACAGATGATGGTGTCTGTTAGACTGGCTGTTATATCAGAGTTTACTGATTTGTGCAAACATAAAAGAGACGGGCAAGAATCGCTTCTGTTGTTTTGCATTTTGAGGTCACTTTGGGTTCATTATGGCCCTGATACACCTTTAAAGAGGCACCTGAGCGTGTATGTGGACATGTTTAAAGAGATCAAAACATTTTCAGAGACAAAATCTTCAGTGAAAGAAGAATCAAAGACATGCAGACAACATTCCTGTGACATGACTCAGTAACGAGGACTTCAGGCCAATTAGAGCGATTGCCAAACAGCCTTTAACCATTCAACAGAAGACGGTCCAGAGATCTGCCCTAAAATTAAAACCAGTCTTCTCACTGTGACACAGCAGCATGTTTCTCTTTGTTACACACGCAACAAAAAAGGAACATTGTGTACTACTTTTAAAAAAACCTGCTGGAGAAACATCTGCCAATTACTGAGGTTAATTATAGGGATGGGTCCCGGTATCATGGCACCGGTTCTGACATAAACGGTAGTAACCAGACCGAAAAGCAGCGCACATTTATTTTTTTTCCTGAGCTGTGATACACTTTGGATTCTAGCCAATCATTTTACGTTTCTGAGGATAGTAGGCGGGTCCAGGCACGTACGTTCTTTTAGAGCAGAGCTTCAGATTAAAAATGCCCAAGGCAAAGTCTGGCTGTACTTCACAGCAAAAGATGCAAACTCAGCAGCAACAAGTGCTTTAAGCTGATACTGTGATACTGTCAAAGGAGGTAACACCTCGAATCTGATGAAACACCTGGAGACGTATAGCATTTTGTTAAAAGCCGAGAAATGCGCCGTATTTGATAGCTTGCTGCGAGACCTCACACCGAGCGCATCTACTGCGGGTGTGGTGCCTGTTATCAGACCCGGAGTTAGCAACATCCCCCAAAAACACGAAGAATAGAGTCCTGGCCCCTAGCCCTGCCAGTGTAGCAGAAATGATGAGGATGATGATGCAGCAGCAGCCGTTCTTCTCTGCGTGAGTAGCTTAATGTTGTTCGTGTGTAATTTACGTTGAGTAGGCTAACCACGTTATTACATTAATGCATGTAAGGTGAACTAGCAAACATCATCATAGCTACATGCGGCTGTCTTCTTGTTTGATGGCAGATACTCCCTTCACCCTGGCCACAAAGGCTAAAATGACCAAAGAAAAAGTGGGAAACAGCTGAACATGAGAGGTTTAGGACAAAGTTTGTGTTTTTTTTTCATTGTTTAAGCACTGCTTCCAGCCAAGAGTGATACCATATATGCCCCATAGCTGCAGAAAAGGCTAACATTGTTATCTTTTTACAAAAAACAGCTGAACATGAGAGGTTTTTGGACAAAGTTTGTGTTCTCCATTCTTTAAGCACCGTTTGAGCACCGGCACCGTTTCAAAAGTACCAGTTTGATACTGGTATCGGATAAAACCTAAACGATACCCATCCCTAATTAATTAGTGACGTGGCTGCGTGTGAAAAAGCGTCTGAGGCCTGAAGCTGGGTGGCGTGAAGTAGGGGTTGGCGATATAAACAATATATGATAGAAACGATATAAATTTGGCCAACGACAGAGATTTTGACTATATCGTGATAGCGCATGTTGATGATGTCATCAAGCTGCGCCTGTTTTAGTCGAAAGCATCGCAGCGGCTAAAACCATTATCATCTGCAAATTATGGCGGGTGACAGTCACAGCAAAGAGGCGAAGCACTTTTGAAATATGGGGAAAGCCAAAAACTGCGCTTCCGTAACATTGATTCATTAATGTTGAATCCTCTCGCAGCTGCTTTGTTCCCATGTTGTTGCCGTATATCAATAACTAACCTCGTATTGTGGATGAATGATCTCAGTTGTTCTCCTGACTGAACTTTGGCCCGTGAACTTTGGCCCACAGCTGTTTAGTTTTCTGTTTTCATTTATGTTGGAAGTGACAGCAGAGCTGTACGTTTTAATTAGCTTCAGAAATCTCTCAGTCAGAACATGCTATGTCATGTTTAGGTGGAAACTAGCGAGCTAACTTCCTGCTAACTTCTAACTCTGTTACATTTAATAAATCCTGTTTTCATGGATGTTAAACTTAATTGTTACACCTGGTAAAGCAGCAACGCTGATGATTTAATTAAAGATGAAAGAATTTAGACCGTTTTTAACTCTCAGTGTTCGTTTGACTTTGGGACGTGAAGTTGATGGAGTTTTGGACCCAGATTACTCCGTGAAGCTCCTCCCTACGGCAGCCGTAATGCTCTGACAATCCATCAAGACATTTTTAACAGATTTCTGCAGCCAAAATCGGTTCGAGGTCAGTAAGCACAACCAGAAGTCATACATAAGGCACACTCTCGATTTTTGAGAACATTAAAGGATTTTAAGTGTGGAAAACACGTTATACAGAAGAAAAGAATATATCGCGATATATATCGTTACCACACGTGCTTCAAATTATACCGCGATATGGATTTTAGGTCATATCGCCCAGCCCTAGCGTGAAGCTGGGTGGAGTTCAGCACTTAGCCAGAGGATGTGTGGGCCAGAGTTCAACCGCCTCTCAGAATCACTGATTCACAATTCTGCACAGAAGTGAGAGCGCACAGAGAGCTGCTGCAGGTTTGTGGATGGTGTTTGTTGCTGGTACTTAGCATCCAAAGTTTTAAAGAGTATGAGCCTCAAACATGCCTGACGAGGTCTACAGAATTCATCCCTCTGCACAAAAAGATGCGACTTCTGCTCCGCCTCATTCACCATCACATCCACACCATCAGTCTGAACGCCCTGCATTAGGAGCATGCTCAGTAGAAGTAACTTATAATTATATTGGGCACCTGTGGCTTGTTTGTTAGAGTGGGTCATCGGTGGGACATCTCGTTTGAATGAAGTGTGTGAAAACAGACTGAGTAAAAAAGCACTATAAGTACCATCACACCAGCTAGTGCTACGTGTTTATGATGAAGTATTACACTCTGCAGGTCGGGGAATAATAACAGGAAAAACACCTCACAGGTATTTTCAGCACATACAGGGGTGTGTCTACAGGGGGGCATGGGGTGTGCACTATTTTACACTGTAGTTCCTCGTTATTCTGCAGATTAAGATTATTAATAAAATATTTAAGAATATGTTATGTAAGCATGCATGTAAGCATGTTTACCGCAGGCCTGCAGAGCACCAGTCAGACCAGGCAGAAACCAGAACACACAGATTCAAAAACACACCGTTTCTCAGCACGTGACACTGATCTGAGAGCAGTCAACATCTAATTATGTGTGTGCGTGTAGCTGGTCTCACTGGGAGATGGGGCTGTGTGTCGGGGTGAACTGGTTTTAATGGGTGGGGGAGGCTGAGCTGGCATTGGCTCCACAGTGCGTGCAGGCTGCTTGTTTCAGGTTCAGTTAATCTTAGTACTCAGATTACTTTTTCCTCGTAAGGAGTAAGCTGCGTGACCGGTTTTCCCTCTGAGATCGTCTCCGAACAGCCTCGCCGGTGTTTGCTCACCTTCTACCCTCAGAACGTCGTTCCAAGCTAAAAGCAGAGCTCTCCAGCAGGAGAGCGTCTTTGTATGTGAAGGACACGTGCAGCTCAAAGACTCTGGAGCTCTGCTGCTCGCTCTGCGCTCGGGGGATTTACAGCCCCACACCCCCTACACCAAACACCTGCACCGCTGCACCACCAGCCGCATCTGTGATGTTGTCGTTAAAGACTCCGCCCCCTGAGGACGGCAGAGCGGTTGACATTTCAGAAACGCCCTGACACTGCTGTCAGCCAAAGGAAACCTGCTTCCATCCAGTAATTAGTGACACTCAGCTGTGCTTCCCGGGTGGACGCGTCTGACGGAGGAGTCCTCGGTGCCCGCAGTGACCGGATCGTCTATGCTATTCCTTTCTTCCAAACAGGAAGTTTACCGGAGGCGCCGGGTCCGCCCTGCTGCGGCCTGGCCCCCGGGGCTGAATGGGTTAAACACAGAGACACGCGGCCTCCTCCTGTGACCTTTGACCCACATTTCCTGCTCCGACCGGAGACCGGCGCGACTGCTGCTGCAGCTGGAAAACTTCTCAGAAACATAAGATAAGATAAGATAACCTTTATTAGTCCCAAACGTGGGAAATTTGTTTTGTCACAGCAGGAAGTGGACAGTGCAAAAGTTATGACGCAAAAATTAGAATACAATAAGAATAAATACAGTACACAGCTGTACAGAATAGAATAAAATAATATACTATATACAGTAGAATAAAATAGAATAAAAATATACAATAAGATAAAAATAGAATACGAATGCTATATACAACTGAGTAAAAATACAACGATGCCAGAAAAGATTATTGCACTTAGTGTTATTGCACATGTGTGGATGTGTGTGTTTGTTCAGTTAAAGTCTTTGTTGTGGAACATGAACATGTGTTCAAAGCTCCGCCTCCCCTCCATCAGCTCGCTGTGAAAGAGTGTGTTTGTGCGTCTGTGCGTGTGTTATGTCCTCACAGTGAGGCGAGAGAGCAGGCCCGTCCCCCATGTTTCTCACTGCAGTTATACAACGACACATTAATCCTGAAGTTATGTGTGACTGGCACACGTTACATAACACACACACACGCCTGCCCTGACTATGCTTTGTTTACAGGAAGTGCCGCCTTAAACCCTCCCTACTTCCTGTTCTGACTCTAATCAGCATTAGGGAGAATGCACGTTGAAGACTTAACTTTACGTCCATCTTTATGTACAGTCTGTTTTGGGGGGAGAACTACAATTCCCAAGATGCATTTAGGCAAGAAACATCCAATCAGTGAGCTACAAATCTTTGTGTGCAGCACTTTGACTGCCTGTCTGTGAAAAGCGCTTAATAAATAAACTTACTTACTTACAAAGTCAGCTGACTGCAAAAGATGAAGAAATTCTATTTAAATCTGAGCAGCAGCAAAGAATGATGGGTACTGTAGTGCACTGAAACTTTTTTCAGGGACAGTCATGGTGTGTCTTTGCAGCCGAGCGTCAAAGGTGGGGGCAGTGTTAACCCTCTCTTGTGTCTGCAGGTGTGTCTCCATCTTCTTCGTGGAGTTCCAGGCTCACTTCGGGGCCGACTACGCCGCCACCGCCTGGATCCACAGCCTGCTGGACTGCAGCACCATGCTGTGTGGTGAGTACCGCCAATCAGACATCACAGAGTGGTTCTTGTGGTCACGTGAGGCTGAGCGTGTCTGTATGTGCAGCTCCCGTCGGCAGCCTGGTGGGGAGCCGCTGCTCCAGCCGGGCGGCGGTGGTGGCGGGGGGCCTTCTGGCCTCCTGCGGCCTCCTGCTCAGCTCCTTCGCCACCAGCCTGGAGATGCTTTACTTCAGCGCCGGGATCCTGACAGGTCAGACTCAGACATGTCCTCCCCATCTTACAGCGGCGTGCTCTTTATCATGCTGACACGTAAAATCTGTCCGCAGGTCTGGGCTTCGCCCTGTGCTACACCCCCGCCATCGCCCTGGTGGGCTGTTACTTCCAGCGGAGGAAGGCGCTGGCGTACGGTGTCGCCATGTCGGGCAGCGGGATCGGGACCTTCGTGCTGGCTCCGGTGGTGCAGATGCTCATCGAGTTGTACTCGTGGAGGGGGGCACTGCTCGTCCTCAGCGCCTTCGTTGCAAACCTGTGCGTCTGTGGAGCGCTGCTCCGACCAATAGCACTGCAGGAGGAGCAGTGTGGTAGGTGTTCTCATCAATCACATGTTCCCTCAGCGGGCCAATCAGAATCAGACTCACCTGTGCGTTCTGGTGCAGGTGACATCTCACAGCAGGACGTGGAGAAACCTCCCAAAGACTCTGTGGACCTCCTAGCTCCGCCTCCTCCACCTGAAAGCTCCGCCCCCAGGCTGAGGAGGATGTGGCGCCTCCTGTCCTGTGGGGAGTACCGCTTCCTGCTGCTGCCTGACTTTCTGGGTCTGGCCGTGTCCTTCCTGTTTCTGGCCAGCGGCTGCAGCCTCCCCTTCGTTTACCTGGTGCCCTACGCCCTGAGTGCCGGCATCAGCCACCAGCACGCCGCCTTCCTCATGTCCATCCTGGGGGTCATCGACATCGTGGGGAACATCACCTTCGGTTGGCTGACGGACAGAAGGTAAGGCGAGTGTGCGCGAGGACGAACACTGACGCTGGCCTGTTCCACACGTTACAGCCTCGTTCCAGAGGGGAAGCGCGAGCACGTTTATTAGCCTTCCTGTGACTCTCGGGGCTCAGCGCAGGTGCTTCCTGCTTCCACTGCTCTGGACCTCAGACTAGGGTGAAGGTTCATCCTCCACCAGGTCATTGTCCTGGTGGAGGATGAACTCCGTCCACACGTGACGCTTAAAGACCTGAGGCTGTACCTGCTGCCAAAGGTGCTTCAACTAGGTGCTTTGGGGTTCCTGTAGCTCAGGAGGTAGAGCAGGTCACCGATCAGAAGGTCGGTGGTTCGATCCCTGGCATGCCAAGTATTCTTGGGCAAGATACTGACCCCAGGTTGCTCTCGGAGTGTGGATGTAGTTGGAAAGTGCTTGTGTGAATGGCAGTGATTGGGTGACTGAGCGCTCCGAGTACTCCGCGTGAGTAGAAAAGTGTTAAATGAGAATCAGTCCATTTACCTGACCCAAGCTGCGAGTCGTCTCCTCCATGTTCGATTTTACTTCATCTTTGATACGTTTGCGAGAATTCAAAGCACACGTCCGGCGTGTCGCTCTGTGTTTAGGATTTTGACCTTTATTGGTGCTGCTCGGCGCCTTCGAGCTCGTGCAGGCGTGACTTCAGCATCACAGCGAGCGTCACGATGTTTGCAGGTGATAGCGATGGAGACGCCCACTCGACTTTGCAGCAGAACGCTTTCTTTTTAAAGGGACAGTTCACACAAACATGGCTGACATTTGAGTGCTGATGCCGTCGGGCGTCCTGTTTGTCTCTCAGGTGTTTGAAGCCGCACCGCCTGGCCTGTTACGTCTTCTCGGTGGGGATGGAGGGTCTCTGCTGCCTCTTCACGCCATTACTTTGTTCGTTCCCGCTCCTCGTGCCCTTTGCCGTGCTCTACGGCTACTTCGACGGCGCCTACGTGGCTCTGATCCCAGTGGTGACGTCTGATGTGGTCGGAACTACGTATCTGTCCTCAGCTCTGGGCGTTGTCTACTTCCTCCACGCCATACCTTACCTGGTCAGCCCGCCCATTGGAGGTGAGGGAAACAGCTCCACCCTCCTGCTTCATCCATCTTTAAAAGAGAAAAAACTTTAAATCCACTTAAATTTTAAATATGTGTTTAAAGACCGTGCGTCTAATTGTCCTCACAAACGTCATTGGATATTTGAAATCTGATGACATCACTCTGACATCGCCTGCTGATGATGTCACACCTGAAACTCTTCTTCTCTTTCTGCAGGCTGGCTGGTTGATGTTACAGGAAGTTACACAGCCACTTTCCTCCTCAGCGGCGCCGCTCTGCTGGCCAGCGCGGTCACTCTTTCCGCCGTCACTGGAATTCGCCATTGCCGCCATCGATCAGATTCGGTGCTGCTGCAATCTTCTGAAAACTGTCATCAGGGAACCCGAGCCCCTCCACCTCAGCCTGTCTGACCAATCAGGTGGTTTCGTCACCTTCAACAGGAAGGTGTTACCTCACAGCCCTCAGGCTGCGTTCGCTCTGCAGGTCTTGATGCTCAGTTCAGATTTTTGGATCAAATCTGATTGTTTTGTCTGCTCGTTCACACTACAAATAAAATGCGACAGCAAACGCGCTCTAGTGTGAACGCTCAGAGCGGCCGCGTGCGCAAAAGAAGACGCCACACACAACGCGCTCTGTTTACACCCAGACCAAACAGTATGTGTGACTGATGGCCTTAATGTAAAGACTTGTTTCCAACCTTACGTTTCCCAATTTTCCTTTAAGTTGTAAAGTTGTTTGGTTATTTACATTTGGCCAAACAATGATCCTTATTGCTGTTGTTTCTCCAACATTGTCTTCCCAGCAGTTTCACTGGATGGTCAGGAAGCGTTCGCCATGTCTTCTCCGGCGCTGATAATTGGCGTCTGTCTCGTGTCAGTGACGTAAAAGACGGATTTAATGCGACGTGACCATCAAACAGCAGCTTTCTAAAACATCAGATATGTATCGGACTCAGGACCACATACGAGAGTGACCCAGATCGGATGTGAAGATATCGGATTTGTGCCGTTCACACTGTCACACCATGATCGGATAGATGGTCGCAGAGGGTCACAAAAGTCAGATTTGATGCTTTCGCCTGCAGCGTGAACGCAGCCTACCAATCAGATTCCTCGACACCAAAACCAAGCAGACGGCTAAACAGGCTGACAGGTGTCAATCAAACGATGACTTCACAGGAAGTGAAATCTTTTTAGTCTGCTGAAGATGAAAACGAATGATTTTGTTTTAATGTTGAAGAAACTCACAGCTTCCTGTCTGAGCTGCCTCATTATGTGTGAGAGAGTGTGTGAATGGACCAGAATCATCTTCAGGTGTGACTCAGGTTACCTGTACCTGAGACAGGTACTGGTAGATGTCAGCGTGTGAGCAGCGGGGCTGAAAACGCTGCTGATTGGTGGAGAGCGTGATGTCACAGTCTGAGTGATGCTGATGTTTGTAACGTGTTACAGGAAAATAAAAGCTTTGCCTCAGTTTGTGCCTCCTGCGTTTTCTTCATGGATCAGCTGGAGCTCTGCGGTCGTCCAGCTCACGTTAGCTTTACCCTGAAATAAACAGCGAGGACAACTTTGCTCCGCCCTCCTCCACCCAGCAGGTCAGCCAGCGCAAGGAGAAGCTGCTGGTGTCAGAGCTTGAGCTGAGGAATCAGCAGCTTCATCCTGATTCTGCGGCTCACCTCGAGTCCTCGCTGCCAGCAGAGGTGATGTCATTGAAGGAGCCCCAGGTGGCTCAGGTAAGACCTCTGAAGCCACTTTATCTGACACGCCCACCCCGACACGTCAGCAGCGACTCAGAGGTCAGCGTGTTGCCCAGGGACAGAGTGGAGCAACCTTCGGCTCCGTCTCCTGAGCTACAGCCGCCTCAGGTACTCCCTCAAACACTG
>NC_141351.1:26756013-26766013 GCF_057382095.1 Aulonocara sp. 'chitande type north' Nkhata Bay | reverse complement strand
TGTGCACAGCTCCGGTCAGGTGACACGTACCTGCGTGAAGGTGAACCTCTGGGCCGTTTGTGGGAGGGACTTGTCGCTCTGTCGGTTTGACTGGCAGCTCCTGGGAGGCTTGAGGACCACAGTGTCCGGCCCCTCGATGGTCACACAGTCCTACAGAGGAAAACACACCTGCGCTGCTCATTCAGGCCTACAGACTGTGAACAGTCCAGGTCTGTGAGCAGGTCACAAAGACGCCACGGTGTGCGTGTGACAGATCTGATCCATAACAGATGATGGAATCAGGAATAAGAACGTTTCCCTCTGCGTGTAAACGTTATGTGAGGAAGAAGTTCCTGTCTTATCCTCCTTAAAATTTGTGTTTAGTGAAGCTTTGCTGAGCGTGGACTGAATGGAAGTTTGGTTCCTGCCAGCTTCACCTGTGTCTCACATCAGTCCTCTGTTTTTAACTGAATGACATCCAGCATGCTCCTCGGTGAGGAATACAGAACTGGTACCATTGATCTCTGCTGTAGACACCCAGAGTAGGAGAAAGCTGGAATAGTGAATCCCTGTAAAACACTGCGGTGTGTGTGTGTGTGTGTGTGTGTGTGTGTCACCTGTGCCTCTCCGCTGCCGCTCTCGGCTGCAGTAAAGGGTCGAACCCTCAGGTAAACCTGCAGGTTCTCCGACTGCTCCTGAGCGTCGTCCTGCAGAGAGAGCAGCATCAGTTACATGACCTGCATCCAACTCTAGAACAGGTAACCATCAGACAGCGACGGCATGTTACAGGAAACAGCAGGTACAGATGTGCATGTGTGTGCATGGAGGATGAATACACTGGATGCTTTTAATGGAAAATTTCCTGGAAACCAATAAACAATAAACAAAGAAAATGGTTCTGATTTCACAGCAAACTGGAAGAAAACATCACTGTTAATGGTGACTGTACTGATGCTTTGAATAATCCCTACACACATCAGTGGGCATCAAACATAAAAGGACCACAGAGATCTTCATTGTGTGGAAGACAGTTTGTGGTGTTTGTGGATCTCTCTGTGTATGTGGTTCAAAGGACGAGACTCTGATTTAAACATGTGCAGGAACAACAGCACAGTGTGACGTTGCTCTGCAAGTCCCATGGATGGGTTCGTGATGTACTACAGCCTGTCCGAGCAGTGTTGCCAACTTAGCGACTTTGTCGCTATATTTAGCGAGTTTTCAGACCCCTTAGTGACTTTATTTCTAAAAAAAAAAGTCGCTAAAAAAAAGACGTGAAAGCGCGTGTCGCTTTTACTCTCAACAAGCAGCGGGTGCTGTAACGCAGTGTTCTTCTTTTACTGGATCACAAGGTTTAAAACTACTTATAAACACACACAAAGTAACTCCACCAGAGCGCCTATTTCGGGTCACTTTTGCCGGTCCAAGCCCGGGGAAAGTAGCAGGGTTGGAATTGTGACATTAAAAAAACCATAATTGCTAAAAGAAATTTAATTTGTAGTTCTAAATAAACTCTAAATGCATTTAGGACGTTTTTTTTACTCACTTTATGTCTCTTCCACTAGGGCTGCTCAATTAATCGAATTTTAATCACGATTACGATCTGGGCTTTCAACGATCATTAAAAATGACTGAGCCGATTATTAGCCCCTCCCTCGTGCTTTACTCTCGCGCTGCTCCGTGTGGCAAATCAAGCGCACCTCTCTGCATTTCCAACACGTGTCACAACAATTAAGAGGACCCGAGGGAAGCTCGGAAAGCTCAGCAGAAGTTATTTGGGGAGGAGAGTGACTGCCGCTGGTTGAAAAGAGAGGTAAAAAACACTTCAGTGGTGTGGAAACATTATGGGTTCTACTTGACGTGGATCAAGTAGACATAGTGTGTAAACTTTGCTACAGTGTCATAGCTGCGCCACAGAGCAACACTGCAAAGTTCACTAAACACAGATGTTTACATTTTTCATTTATTTTTTTATATTGCAAACATTTGCACTGTTATCAGTATTTGCACACTGTTTTATTTATTTTTTTTTAAAGTCATTATTCAATACATTGTTATTGTTAACCCTTTAAATCCCTGTAGAACCGGAACAGCGTAAGCTAGCACAATAATTTGTTTTGCATATGAAACCGGAGGTGTACTTACATCTTATGCCATCAGCTTCCTTCCACATAAAGCTTTGCAAAAATTGCATAAAAAGCGCTTGCAGAAACAAAAACATAATATTCCAGAAACACGCTTTGCCGAGCCAATCATTTTCATTTTCACGGAAAATTAGTTTGTTTGTTTTTTACTTGTAGGCCTTAAAAGCCTATACTGGTGTTTTTATAAGTCATGTTTGACTCTATACTTTTCTGAATAGTTTCTGGGATGCTTAGAACTCAAATTGCACTGCTGGAAATAGTTTATTTTGATGCACCTGCTGTTTTCTTTGCAAATTTGCATCATAGGATTGTTTTTTGTTTTTCCTGCAGTATATAAAAATTGGTGCATCTCCAAAATAAAACTATGAAGACACTCAAAATAAATTTCCTGTTGTTGTAAACTATTTTTTGCAACTTTTTTGTATTTAAAGTTTTGAGGGATAAACCTCTTAAATTTCCCCAAGTAGAAATATATGCAAAAAAAACAAAAACGATTTTCAATTTTTTTGTAGTTTTTTGCACTTTTTTGTAATTAATGTAATTACTATGGACTTAATGCATACATATTATTAAAATATGGGCTATAACAGTTGTATTGATGTATAGCAACTTGAAATGCTCCCAAAAATGGCACTACAGCATGTAAAAAATATAATATAAGCTCTGGCGGACTTGGTTCTATGGTAGGTCTTAAAGGGTTAAATAAATATCGTCAAATAATCGAAATCTCAATTTCAGTGAAAATAATCGTGATGATCATTTTTGCCATAATCGAGCAGCCCTATCTTCCACGATGTTATTTCTCTCTCCAACAACATAGGTTACAATTACATTAGCATGACCAATTATGCAGATTAGGCGATGATGTCATTTAGCGACTTCTAGCGACTTTTAGGACAGCCAATAGCGATTTTCCTTACTGACGAGTTGGCAACACTGTGTCCGAGGTCAGGGCAGACCGTGGTGGACCTACCTGTGTTGGCATGGCAGAAAACTCAGCCAGCAGGTCCTTCTTTATGTCCCCCACTTCCACTGGTCCCACTCTCTCCGGCCTTCCAGCTAAACTGGAATCCATTCTCTCTGCAAACACATCAGTCCAATCAACCACCGTTTTATCAGTCTCCCCGCGGGGAGTTTCACCTACAGCTCACAGGCAGCCTAGACGCCCGCTAAGCGCCTAATAGAGCTTTAATCTGCGCCGATTTTACCAGCTAAATGAGGTGCTGCCTTTAAACATGTCTCCCATGATCAGCCGGCTTCTGTGCGACTGAGATTCAAACGAGAGTTTTAATTTCCCAGAAATGATAATGGAGTTCGGCCTGACTCCAGCACTGCCCCAATACAAGCTACTGGAGTGTAAACAGCCTGACTAAAACTGGCCACCACAGTCACACAAACACAGCTCAGAGTAAATCACATCTTTGACCAATCACAGCAAACAAACACAAAGAAACAACAGCAAACAGAAGGTAAACAAAGACCGTTTTTACACTCCGCTAGCTTTGTTGTTAGCATTAGCCATCTCATCTACGCGTTTTTACGACTTCAGCAAAGCGGAATTTCGTTTTAAATGACAGGATTACGAATTAAAGCGATATTGTATGAAACTCGAACTCACGTGTCGTATATTTTATTTCACACACACTCTATTTACTACCGCAAACATGAGAAACAATCACTGCCTATCGGCCTTGCTGCGCTGTCCTCTCCGCGGTTTACTTTTTAAACTAGAACAGTACGACCAATCACAGAACGTATACGAAGCAACGTCACAGAATCGTTGTTGCCTTCATATAGAATCTCGCGAGATCAATATAGTGTTTCTTTTTAACAAATAAAGTCACACGACGCTGCTTTTTGTTGTTGCTGGTTTTGTTTAGTGATTGTCGAGTTTGGAGTTTTCTATATTTCAGAAATATAGAAATAAGTTATCGAAGCCAGTAACAAATGAACAAGTGTGGTTAAAGAAATCAACCGTCATATTTGAAATTAAGAATAGCTGTCAGCCCTTTAAGAAAAAATGTAACATAAACTTTATTTAATTTTCTCTTCTATTCGACTGAATTTTCTTCTATGTATGAATTCTTGTTCGGTAAAAAAACAAACAAACACCGCCGCATGAAATTGACGTCATCGTGTGGCGTCGGTAACGGGCAGGAGGATTGAAGGGGATTTGGGGATTAGATGCTGACTGCAGCGGATCCAGTTGGACTTACTCCTCTTTATCGGGACCAAAGTGACTCCGTGAGGCGAAGCTGCAGCGTGGAGCCGAAGAAACGCCGCGAAAAGAAGCAAACGGGCGGAGGACGAAGACGAAGTGACACGGTTGCCTTGGCAACGGTGAGACAACCCGGGAGGAGGGGAATTATTTTTAGTGCCGCTATTGATTAACTCTTTGGGTCCATAGTGTGGCGATTCACCTCTAACAGGTGAGAGAGTTCTGGAAATCAGATCCATCAAACACGGTACGCGAGCTGAGAGGGGTCAATTAATAATACACATGACAGGAGGCAGAGGATACTGATAGAGACTAACATACAACGATTAAATATCGTTGCGTCTCGAGAGAGCAGCACGTGTGTGTAGGTAACAGCGCCCTCTCACATCACAAACTGTTATTAAACCAGGAGTGAAGTAAAAAGCAGATCTGTGGGGAGAGAAAGGAGCGAGTGGAGAAGAGCCTGGAGGGTGGAGGTATGAAAGGTGTTTGAATGAAAGGGAGACAGGTGGAAGGAGCAGAGGTTCAGGTATTGATAGAGAGTGGCTATATGGGCCAAAGGTGGATGAAGATGGAGCTGCAGGTAGGAGGAGACGAAGAAGACCTCAGAGGAGGTTCATGGATGTAGTGAAGGAGGCCGTGCTAACACATTTCATTTTTATTCAGCGTGACCAAAACGAGCCACTCAGCTACAACTGTCGTCACCTGGTAGCTTTCAGATAGAATACAGCGGTTTCCGACCAGAAAGCTGTTTCCATGTTTTTACGGTCTGTGCCCAGGCCTCTTCCTGTGACGACCCTGTGTGAATAAAGCTTCGCCTGCCCCTTCTGCTGTGATGTCCTCCGCTGAGTCGAGTGGTGATGGAGGGAAGTGGCTGGACGCTCACTACGACCCGGTGGCTGGCATCTACACCTTCTCGTCCTGCGTGGACCTGGCAGACCTGAGCGGGGACGGGGAGAACCGGCTGGTGGTCGGGGATCTGGGCTCCGGGTCGTCGGGGATGAAGCTGAAGGTGTACCGCGGCACGGCGCTGATGAGCGAGAGCACCCTGCTTGACCTGCCCGCTGGCCTCGTCGCCTTCTTCATGGACCTGCACGAGCCCCGCATCCCCGCTGTCGCTGTGGCCTCCGGACCCTGCATCTACGTCTACAAGAACCTGCGGCCATATTTCAAGTTCACCTTGCCTGGCCTGGAGATCAACACACTGGAGCAGGTCTGTCTGTGTGCGAGTGTGTGTGCTTATATTACCTACATCATGGGGACCCTGGTTCATTTAAGGACAAACAGTCCTTAAATGAACCAGGGGTCCAGTTATGTTTATCTCCAGGCACTTCATCCTCTGTTTGGCTGTAGCAGATGTGAAGATGACCACAGACCATTCTATCCGAGTTAAAATCCTGGGTTAGCTCTAATTTTCTAAAGCTCAAGGAGGATAAAACTGAGATCCTCCTTATTGGCACCAAATCCAACCTTTTGAAGGCAAACCATTTCTCACTCACCATCGATGACTCCTCAGTTCTCCCTTCTCCTCAGGTTAGGAGCCTTGGTGTCATCCTAGACAGTTCACTTTCCTATAAATCTCACATCAATAATCTCACCCGTTCCGCCTACTTCCATCTACGCAGCATTAAGAGATTACGTCCTTCACTTTCCACCCAGTCTACGTCCATTCTGTTCCACAGTCTCGTTACCTCCCATATGACTACTGCAATTCTCTTTTGCATGGTCTTCCCCAAAAATCCCTCCATAAGCTGCAACTGGTTCAGAACTCTGCTGCTCGCATTATCACCAGAGCCCCTCCTACCAGCACATCACCTGTTCTTCAGGAACTTCACTGGCTCCCTGTGATAATATTCAAACTTCTTCTGCTCACCTTCAAGGCCCTTCATAACCTCGCTCCTCCTTACCTTTGTGACTTGTTAAGCACTATCTCTTCTACCCGCTCACTTCGATCTTCTCCTTCTATCCAGCTTCCTTCTGCCTCAGCACCATGGGAAGCAGAGCTTTCAGCTGCTCTGCTCCCAGGCTGTGGAGCTCTCTACCCCCAGAAATAAGAAACACTGGTTCTCTCCCCCAGTTTAAATCCCAGCTCAAAGTCCATCTGTTCAAATCTGCATATTCACTGTGAACCCACTGTTTGTTCATTTTATCTTGTGCTTTTGTTTTTATTGTTCTTCATTGTGTCATTGTTCCATTATGTGTTTTATCTTATTGCAAAGTGTCCTTGGGTGTCTTGAAAGGCGCTTTATAAATAAAATTTATTATTATTATTACAGTTGGAGGATCCTCCTCTTTTCTGATGTCATGCAGGCTCCGGAGTGGTAGAGCGTTTAGATCAGTCTGAACAGGATGTTACTGTGCCCTGATGATGTGCTGTCTTATGTTGAGGAGCCATATCAGCTACTGTTCAGTGGATGTTAGTCGGAAATCACCACACTGAACCTAATGTCATTTAAAAGCAGTGAGCGTGTCCTTTTCACTGTAAACACACCTGAATGTACCTGTGACGTGCTGCTGCGCTTTGATTGGTCAGGATGTGTGGCAGCAGGTGAAGGAGGGGCAGATCAACCCTCTGACCCTGAAGGAGATGTTGGAGAGCATCAGGAAGAAGGCCGATGTGCCGCTGTCGGTCCGCTCGCTCAGCTTCCTGTCTCTGGAGCCCCACGAGATGGACGAGTTTGTTGAACTGCTCAAACACCAGCCGATCAAGCGCCAGGTAACTCCCAGGTCGCATCGTCCACAATGACATCACCGCAGTCCTTTTAAATCTGTCTTTATGATTCATGTGGTTTTCTTCTTCTACCTGTTTCACATGTCAGCTCCTGTTTGTGTTGATGGTTCACTGTATAAATCTGTACCTCATCACCAACAGTCCAAAACACTCTGTCATCATGTAAATCAAAGAATGATTTACAAGATGGCGCAGCCACGTCCAGACGCCTTCTGACCGCTCCGCACAGACTGTGCACCTTTTTAGCTGTTTACTTGTTCATTACCTTGTTATACATTCCAGGAACTTCTAGTTTTATAGTTGGACAGTAGCTCCCTTCTCAACATCGGTGATCTTGGACACTTTTAAACCAGACCCATCATGGCCGACCGAGATACTACGCGGTGCGGCCAACAACAATGGACAGGACGCTTACCCCAGGCGCCGAACAAAGAAACGCCGGGGAAATGCGCTGGCGTTCGGAACAGACTGAGACAGCAGGCGCACCGCGCACCACTGCCCAGCATCTTGCTGGCTAATGTACAGTCGTTGGAGAACAAACTAGATGATCTGAGGGCAAGAGTCACCTTCCAACGTGACATGAGGGACTGCAACATGCTGTGCTTCACGGAGACATGGCTGACCCCCACCGTGCCGGACCAGGCCGTAACTCCGTCGGATTCATTCTTCGTGCTCCGCGCAGACAGAACGGCAGAGTCGAACAAAACAAAGGTGGAGGAGTGTGTTTCATGGTAAACAGAAAGTTGTGTGACCCCAGGAGCATTTCTACTCTCTCCAGCGGCTGCTCGCCACATCTGGAATTCCTGATTCCTAATTTCTGAGCATTAAGTGCCGCCATTTCTACCTTCCCCGTGAGTTCACCTCGGTAATCGCTGCAGTGGTCTACATCCCACCCCAAGTGGACACAGGTATGGCTCTATCCGAACTACATGATGTGCTGAGTGCCTTTCAAAACAGGGATCTGGGCTCAGCCCTCATTGTAGTAGGAGACCTAATGAAGCGAACCTCAGACAAGTCATGCCGACCTTTCACCAACATATCACGTGTCCGACGAGGGGATAGGATACTGGACCATTGCTACACGCCATACAAGCAGGGCTACAAGGCTGTTTCACACCCGGCCTTTAGGAAGTCTGACCACAACGCCATCTTCCTCATCATCCCAGAGTATAAGCAACACATTCGGAGGGATGAAGTAGCTACGAGGGAGGTGAAATGCTGGTCTCCCCAATCAGAAGCTACGCTACAGGACGCGCTCAACGACGTCGACTGGGACATGTTCAGAGCATGCGCAGTCGAGTTTACGGATGTAGCAGTAAGCTTCGTAAACATGCTAGTGGATGAGATCATCCCCACTGCGACAGTCGTGACATTCCTGAACCAGAAACCGTGGGTGGACAGATCGTTCCGCGCTGCAGTGAACACCAAGACCGCCACCTACAACGCGGGTCTCGCCACTGACAAAAGTGCCCAGCAGACTGTTCACAAAGCTGAGGGATCTGGGACTTAACAGCCGTCTGTGTGCATGGGTGTTGGACTTCCTCACTGGCAGAACTCAGGTGGTGAGGGTGGGCAGGTGCTTCTCCAACAGCATCACCATCAACACAGGAGCACCTCAGGGATGTGTCCTCTCGCCACTGCTCTACTCCCTCTACACTTCAGACTGTGTGGCCACCCACGGCTCCAACACCATTGTGAAGTTTGCTGACGACACAGTGGTGTTGGGTGCCATCTCCAACAACGATGAGGCGGCCTACATGGATGAAGTGAAGAATCTGGCATCGTGGTGCCAGGACAACCACCTCCAGCTGAACGTCAGCAAGACCAAGGAGCTGGTGGTGGACTTCAGAAGGAGTCAGCACAGAGACTACAAGCCCATTATCATCAATGGAGCTCCAGTGGAGAGGGTGCAGTCCTTCAAGTATCTTGGTGTCCACATCTCCTCAGCCCTGACATGGGCTGCCCACATTCAGGTCCAGACCAAAAAGGCTAAGCAGCGCCTGTATCACCTACGACAACTGAGGAAGTTCAGGGTCTCTCCAAAGATCCTCAGGATCTTCTATACAGGCGCTGTGGAGAGCATCCTCACACAGAACATGACATCGTGGTTTGGGAACAGCTGTGGGAAGGACCAAAAAGCTCTCCAGAGAGTGATCCGTACAGCAGAACGCTGCTCACTACAGCACAAGACACTTTAACACCCTCCTCACGCAACGTACACAAGCTGTAACTTTCCACATTGTTTTATTTGATTTTATTCCTATTTATATAATGCACATAACTCACCCACTTGCTGCACATAATGCTCTCCTTGTATATACTCATTCACTGTATATAAAGTTCTGTCTGTCTCTCTCTGCACAGTCGAGGAGCGTATCAGGTCACATTTCACTGCGTGTTACACCTGTATAACCATGCACGTGACAAAGAAAGAATCTTGAATGGCGAGACGTTCTCTCGCTACAATGCAAAACTTTATTGGCCAATAGTTGCTGATCTATCGGCCGGGCCTGTGGACCGAGGGCTGGTGCTTCGTAGTTATCTAATGTATCACATACGTTTTTCAAAATGCTCAGGTTTTACAGCAGGTGATGTTTTACATTTCGTAAAGTGTAAGTCTGTTTCGTGGAAGGTCAGGTTTCAAAGTTCGTGACAATATCAGATTTCACAGTTTAGTTAGACTAGTTTAGGTTAGTTTGGTTAGTTTTCAACCATCTGACAGGTTAATTCACCTTTTCATAGAAAAGTCAAACCAAAGAGGACCTACAAGCTATCCCTGTGGGACTCCATATGCAGCCTCTGTTGCAGACATAAAGCAGTTCTGACAGATGGCTCATCATCTGGTCTGTAAGTTCTCAGGAGCATAAAGACAAATGAACATAAGGAGGGAGCAGCGCCTCATCAAAGGTCTAAATATACAGACAGCAGTTT
>NC_141351.1:26681013-26751013 GCF_057382095.1 Aulonocara sp. 'chitande type north' Nkhata Bay | reverse complement strand
ACGTCGGACAGATGGGGACAGGGACAGTACGGAGCCGGACGGTACTCAGAGATCACGTTTTTGTTGTAAGGCTGGTGTGGACGATGTGGCACAGCTGCTCACAGCTGGATGTCTGCTGGTTACAGGGGGACCAGACTCCACCAAGGGCTGGACATCAAGTGCAGCGACGGCGCCGCTGTCTACGCTCCGTTTGACGTGACTCTTAACGGGAAACTGACCGTCTACACCGACCCCAGTAAGGCAGCCATCAACGAGGGCATCAACCTGTCAGGACAGGGTGGGTCATCACGCGCAGCCAGCACTAACAGAGTTACTGATCCTGGTACTGATTCACTGATCGAGGCGTTGCGTTTGCGTCCTGCAGGTCTTTGTTTCAAGCTGTTCTACGTGAGGCCGGACCGAACCTCAGGAACGGTGAGGAAGGGGCAGAGGATCGGCACCATGCTGCCCATGCAGAGCGTTTATCCGGGAATCACCTCACACATCCACGTCCAGATGTGCGACAAACGCGACCCCACACCATACTTCTGATCCACCTTCAAACACCGTCGACAACCTTCATTACCAAAGAGGCTTTTCTCTGAATGTTGGTGGAAAACTTTAGCTCCTCATCCATATAAAAGGATTCTGATGGGCTACATTGGCTACAATAAAACACTTTGAAAACCGTTTATTTCTTTAGTGTCTGTTGTATACATGCTGCTTCGTAACAGCTATAGTTATAAGTCAGTCATTATTAGGGGCGTGGCCACTTTGACTGGCAGGTGGATGTTGACACAGGTGGCTCTAACTGCTAGCTTCAGCTTAAGTTCAAGTTCAAATTTTATTCGCCACATGCAGTGGCAGGTTGCCCTGCAGTGGAATGAACCCGCCCCCCGACCTTACACACACAACACAGACATCACATGGGGATACAAGTCAGAGAATGGATGCATTACAGAAAAACCACTGAAATGTACACTACAATGGGAAAGTACAAGAGGAAAAAAAGAGACCTCTGCTCATGCTGGGCTACAAGAGGACAGCATGAGAACAGGAAACAAAAAAACTCCTCTGCACAGAAAGCACATAAATGTCCACAGCACAACATTATAGAGCACGTGACCAGCAACAGGGTTGGGTAGGGGAAAGGAGTAATCCCAGGCAACACAGCAGCCATCCTGCCACTGTGCCGACTCTCCAGCGCGAGCCCAGACTCGCCTCGTGTTCCCAGGAGGCAACAAGCATCGAAGGCATTGGAAGGGGAGGGGGGATGTGTGAGTGCTTATCAGTGTAAGTGTGTGCGTGTCCATAGTTCACCTGAGACAGTGTCCTTCGCCCTATCAGGCTAAGTAAACAGTCTGCTAGCCAATCCAGGTGGCCTGGCATGGGATGGGAAGAATAGTCATCACACAGTTGTTATCAGGGAGTTTTTGTTCGTCTCCAGCCTTGGGCCCGTGCAGTTGGCGCTGTGTTGTCCGCATGTTGATATTGTTGATTTTTCTTTTATGCGAGCAGCTCATGAGAATTTCAAAGCTGTTCTTTAGCACTCTGACGCTGGTCTCTCAATCTCCCGTTGGAGAGCCGCGAGCCTCCCCATGATGGTATCAAACTTCTGGTCCGTGGTGTTGTCATTCTTGTGATTTTGAGACCTCACAACTGCAGTGAGCCGTTCTGCGATGTGATCCAACTTTTGCTCAAGGGTCTCATTTTGAGCAGGCCTCTCTCTGATGTATCCCACCATACGCTCAATGGTGTTGTTTTGAGTCTTCACGGCAGCTGTAAGCATCTCCAAGGTGTTACCCATGCTGCGTTCGTTGTGAGAGGTCGCGCCTCGTCCCATCGCTTCAGTTCCAGCGGGCAGCCTTGGGGGGGTTGAACAGCCGGTTCTGCTTTCTTAATTCTCCGATAAGCCAGGGCCAAGCCAACTCCGATCAGCATGAACCCTGTTATCATGGTTCCGAATAGGTAGATATCTTCAGCGTCCTCGATTGACAGTCCCGCCAGACACATGATCCTCCAGTTCTGCCACCAGTCCATTGTGTATCCGGCAGGGACAGTCCCTCCAGGGCACTCGGGCTCTCCTGAGCCCAGACTTCTCGTTGAGAAAAGGGTGTCAATAGCATTCAGAGACCAGTTGATCAAATCCATAATTCTCTTTAGGTTTTAGAGAACAGACTGTGAGAGCGTGTTCCAGGGAAAAGTAATACACACGAGACAAGACAAGGACACAAGAGGCTAAGCAGGGAAGATAAGGGGAGGGAGGAGAGGAGAAAAGTGAGAGCCAAGAAAAGATCTCAACACCTTTATTTAAATGTAAAAAACAACATAAATCAGCGAAAGCCATCACAGTGGCTGCAGTAAGTGCTAAAACTCACTCACCTGAACTTACAGGTTCAGTTTACTTTTATTTAATTTTCAGTTTAATTCAGTTCAATTTTATTTACACAGCGCCAAATCACAACAATAGTTCCCTCAAGGCGCTTTGTATTGTACAGTAGACCCTACAATAATAGATACAGAGAAAAACCCAACAATCATATGACCCCCTATGAGCAGCACTTTGGCGACAGTGGGAAGGAAAAACTCACTTTTAACAGGAAGAAACCTCCAGCAGAACCAGGCTCAGGGAGGGGCGGGGCCATCTGCTGTGATTGGTTGGGGTGAGAGAAGGAAGACAGGATAAAGACATGCTGTGGAAGAGAGACAGAGGTTAATAACAGATATGATTCAGTGCAGAGAGGTCTGTGAACACATAGTGAGTGAGAAAGGTGACTGGAAAGGAAAAACTCAATGCATCATGGGAATCCCCGGCAGCCTACGTCTATCACAGCATAACTAAGGGAGGACTCAGGGTCACCTGGTCCAGCCCTAACTATATGCTTTAGCAAAAAGGAAAGTTTGAAGCCTAATCTTGAAAGTAGAGATAGTGTCTGTCTCCTGAATCCAAACTGGAAGCTGGTTCCACAGAAGAGGGGCCTGAAAACTGAAGGCTCTGCCTCCCATTCTACTTTTAAATACTCTAGGAACAACAAGTAGGCCTGCAGAGCGAGAGCGAAGTGCTCTAATAGGGTGATATGGTACTACAAGGTCATTAAGATCAGATGGGGCCTGATTATTTAAGACCTTGTATGTGAGGAGCAGGATTTTGAATCCTGGATTAAACAGGAAGCCAAAACAGGAGAAACCTGCTCTCTCTTTCTAGTCCCTGTCAGGACTCTTGCTGCAGCATTTTGGATCAGCTGAAGGCTTTTCAGTGAGTTTTTAGGACTTCCTGATAATAATGAATTACCGTCGTCCAGCCTGGAAGTAATAAATGCATGAACTAGTTTTTCAGCGTCACTCTGAGACAGGATATTTCTAACTTTAGAGATGTTGCACAAATGGAAGAAAGCAGTCTTACATATTTGTTTAATATGTGCATTGAAGGACATGTCCTGGTCAAACATGACTCCAAGGTTCCTCACAGTGTTACTGGAGGCCAAGGTAATGCCATCCAGAGTACGAATCTGCTTAGGTGGTGGTACATAGCTGATTAGCAGTGAAAATGTATGCTATGTCTTCTAATGATGCTGCCTAAGGGAAGCATGTATAATGTAAACAGAATTGGTCCTAGCACTGAACCCTGTGGAACTCCATAATTAACCTCAGTGTGTGAAGAGGACTCTCCATTTACATGCACAAACTGGAGTCTATTAGATAGATATGATACAAACCACTGCAGTGCAGTACCTGTAATACCTACAGCATGTTCTAATCGCTCTAATAGGATATTATGGTCGACAGTATCGAACGCTGCACTGAGGTCTAGCAGGACAAGAAGAAGAGCAGGAGCACCAGCCCCCATCATGTACACTTTCTACAGAGGCACCATCGAGAGCATCCTGTCGAGCTGCATCACTGTGTGGTTTGGAGCCTGCAATGCGTCCTGTCATAGAACCCTCCAACGCATAGTGAGAGCTGCAGAGAGGATCATTGGTGTCTCTCTCCCCTCCCTCCAGGACATTTACAGCACCCGTCTCACTAAAAAAGCCCTTTGCATAGCGGCTGATCCCACACACCCAATGCAAAGCTTCTTCAAGCTGCTGCCGTCGGGGAGGAGACTGCGGAGTCTCCGGGCCAGGACCAGCAGGCTGAAGGACAGCTTCATCCATCAGGCTGTCAGGAAGCTAAACTCCCTCCCGATTCTGCCCCCCTCTCCCCTCTCTCCTCCACGGTCTCACTGAACTCTGTCACACACACACAAACACACACACTCTCTGACTCACTCACTGGCCTGCACCAGTTACCAGTCACTTTGTGGAGCATTGGACTGCCATTACCTCATAAGACTTTGTTGCTACACTTTCTCTTACCGTACACTACTAAATCTCCATTTGCACTATTTGCCTATTTGCACTACTCTGCCTGGTTTACACTCAATGTCACTTACCCATTATATTGTATATTATATAGCTTTCTTGTTATATGTAAAATTGTATTTATTTAAATTTTTACTTTTTAATTATTTTACTTGCATTTTTAATCACTTTTATATTTAAATATATTTAAATGTTCATTTGCTATTTATCTAGGGACTGAGAGTAACGCAATTTCTATTCTCTGTATGTCCTGTACATGTGGCAGAATCGACAATAAAGTTGACTTTGACTTTTGACTTTGACTTGACAAGCACAGAGATGAGTCCACTGTCAGAGGCCATAAGAAGATCATTTGTAACCTTCACTAAAGCTGTTTCTGTGCTGTGATGAGCTCTGAAACCTGACTGAAACTCTTCAAATAAGCCTCTGCAGATGATCTGTTAGCTGTTTGACAACTACTCTTTCAAGGATGTTTGATATGAAAGGAAGGTTGGAGATTGGCCTATAATTAGCTAAGACTGCTGGGTCTAGAGATGCTTTTTGAGTAAAGGTTTAACTACTTTTTTCTATTTAGATGATTCAAATGTCCAAACCATCTGAACACACACTCATTTCCCTCACATGTACTCAAGCAGCTACAGTTCAAAACAAAGCGGTGTAGCATACTGAGCAACAGAAACGTCACCATTAGCAACACTATAATAGAGCCAGAAGGAAGATTTATAATATTTACGTATCCATTCAGTATAAATGGACCAAATGTTGGTGAGCCCTCCCTCTTCATGATTTTTCAGTGCCTTTTTTGACCACACTTAAAACCTAGCAAGAAACGCATCTTGGGACTTCCTGTTTACGTTGATGTGTGGATGTGGAACGGGATCATTGTGAAGAAGTTAAATTGTTGGTAAGGAATTGTTAAATATGCACATAAGTTGTTGAAACATATTGGTATAATTGTAATGCAGTGGTAACAAGTCAGTATTTTAACAAGATGATGTATTTCTGAAATGGTTGATGCAAAGGACCTGCATGTGCAGCGCAGGGCGGCCATTGTCTGCATTCAGTACAAGTCCATGTGGCTGCTGTCGTCATTGACAATAAAAACTGCACATTAAGAACCTGTCACGGTTTGGCATGTTAGACCGTGGGGATGTGGGGAAAGGAGGACCCAGTCGCGGTACTCTGCGATGCAAACAGTGCTCTTTATTTACAGTGAAAACTGTACACACAATAATACATCCCCGTGTGTTCCCGACTTCCACTCCGTGTCTTCTCCCAGTGTTTGTGCTCGTGTGTCTGCTGCCCTCTAGTTCCAGCAATCCTCCTGGGAAAAACAGAGGCAGCCGTTAGTACCCTCAACGACACAGGTAGGCTCACACAAACAGACCAGCTGGAGAACTGACAGGAAGTCTCACGAAATGATCCCGGGAGCTCCAAGACTCTCCTATGTAGCCCTGATCAGCGGCAGGTGTGTAGCTTTGGGTGTGGCCAGTCCCCTAGCAGGGCCACACCCACCAGGCCTGAAGGCGCCTGTAAACCAGTGTTCATACACACCTGCACCCATACACACACACTCACATCTACAAGCATGGAGAAGAGCAGCAGCAACACCAAAAATACATATAATATCACCAGTCCATGACTGCCCCGGGATCCTGACAGAACCCCAGTAATTGTGTACTGTGTGGCTACATTTATGTAGCACCTTTCAAGATAATCACAAAGTGCTTCACAACAAAATACCAAAGCGTTAAAAAAGGTTAATCAAACGTTGTTTCTTTGTTTGTTTCTTGAAAGAGAGTTCACAGATCTCAGGCTCAGCGGGACAGAGTTCCAGAGTCTGTGGTAAATGTTTTGTCTCTTAGTGTCCGTCCACGATTACAGGACGTCAGGTTCCTGATGTCGTTAGGTTGGAGAAAGTTGTCAACCATCCAACTTTTTATTGAGTTTAAGCACCTGTTTGGGATCTGCAGCTGAGAAACAACTTGGGGTTTAGTTGAATGTCATCTGCTCAAACGGTGGTAGTTATCAGTATCAAAGGAGCTTGCTACGATGACCTGGATGACTGAGAACCTTCACAGACAGTTATCAGTATCACTCACACACTCTGTGAGGGGCAGTTTCAGCAGAACAAGCTCTGTGAAGCAAAGAAAACTCAAACAAAGATGTATTCATGTAACATAAAACAGAACTTTGACCTTGCGGTGTTAATGTTAATATGTTAATATAAACATGGGAAGGCCGTTAGTAACGCTGTTATTCCATCACTGTCGGTTACACACGGGGACCCAGTGATAGCTACCCTTCACTTCAATTCATTTTTATTAATGTAGCACCAAATCACAAAAACAGAGAAAACCCCATCAACCAGATGACCCCCTGTGAGCAGCACTTTGGCAACAGTGGGAAGGAAAAACTCCCTTTTTACAGGAAGAACCTCCAGCAGAACCAGGCTCAGGGAGGGGCGGGGCCATCTGAGATAGACATCCCATCATACTGTTCAAACAGCAGGAACATTAAACTTCCTGCTTCCTGTTCATCCAGGTGGAGTTTGTGCTGCTTTGTGTCCATCAGACCAGGTGGTGTGCAGAGCTGCAGGATTCAGCAGGAAGCTGAACCTGCTGCTTCTTTCTCCACAGCATGAGTCCGGTCTGTGCCGCCGTGCACTCAGAACACTCCCAGTATACCTGCTGACCAGTCTGACTGGGATTACTGGTAATGCTGGAATGGTTCAACGGTGATGGCCTGAATACTCACAACAAACACGTTCTGATGTTGATGATCTTTAGGCGTTGTCAAATTTACGGCCCACCACATAGTTATTAGCAATGTCCTTCTGTGCCGAGGCTTCGAAGCGTTTCAAATAATCCGGGAATCGAGGCTTTGTTGACGACGCGTGTGGTGATGTTTGAAGGCTCGGTTACCGACCGTGTCATGTGATGATTCTGGAAACAGTTCGCTGTGTGATTGGAAATATGAAGGGCAGCAGAACACTGCTGGTCCCCCGTCACCATTTTCCCTGCCTGGCAACGTTTCGATGTTATGACTCAAATAAGGTTCAACAACAACAGCTCCTCTGTGCTGAGCGTTGCAGAGCCCTGAATGGAAACACGGAGCTCAGGTAAGTCGATGCGATGATCAGAGCACACAAGCGTACAGCCACATGGTACATTTCATTTACACAAGGCAAGGCAAATTTATTTGTATAGCACAATTCAACAACAAGGTGATTCAAAGTGCTTTACAGAGACATTAGAAACAAAAACAAATAAAAAGTATGATTTAAAATTGATTAAAACAAGCAAACAAACAAACTAACTAAACACACACATTTCACACCTGTTCGCGCGACCTGAACCCTTATCGTAAGGGGAGCTACCAGTCCTTCTGTGGACGAGCTACTTTCTATTTTAAATTCCCTGAATTTAAAATACTCTCTAGACCCAGTCTAGACCCAGCTGGGGAGCTACCCAGAGCTCTAAACCCACTTAACAAACAAACAAACAAACAAACAAACAAACAAACAAACAAAACAGTATATAAAATCAAAACAGATAAAATCAGTAGTTAAATGTACGTTTTGAAATTTAAGCTTAAAGTGTGGATTTGGTGCTTTATTCAAATGCAGCTGAGAACAGGTGAGTCTTCAACCTGGATTTAAATAAACTGAGTGTTTCAGCTGATCTGAGGCTTTCTGGGAGTTTGTTCCAGATATAAGGAGCATAAAAGCTGAATGCAGCTTCTCCGTGTCTGGTTCTGACTCTGGGAACTGATAAAAGACCGGATCCAGATGACCTGAGGGATCTGGATGGTTCATACTGGGTCAGGAGGTCACTGATGTATTTTGGTCCTAAACCATTCAGAGCTTTATAGACCAGCATCAGAACTTTAAAGTCTATCCTCTGACGGACAGGCAGCCAGTGTAAAGACCTCAGAGCTGGACTGATGTGGTCCACTGTTTTGGTCTTAGTGAGGACTCGAGCAGCAGAGTTCTGAATGAGCTGTAGTTGTCTGACTGATTTTTTAGGTAGACCTGTAAAGATGCTGTTACAGTAATCAAGCCTACTAAAGATGAATGCATGGACTAGTTTTTCCAGCTCCTGTTGAGACATCAGATCTTTTATCCTTGAAATATTCTTGAGGTGATAGTAAGCTGACTTTGTTATTGTCTTAATGTGTTTTTCTAAGTTTAGGTCTGCATCCATCACTACACCCAAATTTCTCGCCTGGTTTGTGGTTTTTAGATGTATAGATTGAAGTTCTCTGGTGACCTGTAATCGTTTTTCTTTGGCGCCAAAGACTATTACCTCAGTTTTGTTTTTGTTTAGCTGGAGAAAATTGTGGCACAACCAGTCATTGATTTCCTCAATGCATTTACCAAGAGCCTGTACAGGGCCTCGGTCTCCTGGTGACATTGTGATATATATTTGTGTGTCATCTGCATAGCTGTGATAGTTTATTTTGTTGTTCTTTAGTCAAGTCAAGTCAAGTCAACTTTATTTGTCAATTCTGCCACATGTACAGGACATACACAGAATAGAAATTGCGTTACTCTCAAACCCTAGTGATTAGAAAAATGCAAATAAAATAATTAAAAAGTAAAAATTTAAATAAATACAATACAATTTTACGTATAACAAAAAAAAAGCTATGCAATATACAATATACAATATTCAAGTAAGGAGGCATAGTGGTGCAAAATAGGCAAATAGTGCAAATGGAGATTTAGTAGTGTACGGTAAGAGATAGTGTAACAGCAAAGTCTTTATGAGGTAATGGCAGTCCAATGCTCCACAAAGTGACTGGAGCAGGCCAGTGAGTGAGTCAGAGAGTGTGTGTGTGTGTGTGTGTGTGTGTGTGTGTGTGTGTGTGTGTGTGTGTGTGTGTGTGTGTGTGTGTGTGTGTGAGACAGAGTTCAGTGAGACCGTGGAGGAGAGAGGGGAGAGGGGGGCAGAATCGGGAGGGAGTTTAGCTTCCTGACAGCCTGATGGATGAAGCTGTCCTTCAGCCTGCTGGTCCTGGCCTGGAGACTCCGCAGTCTCCTCCCCGACGGCAGCAGCTTGAAGAAGCTTTGCATTGGGTGCGTGGGATCAGCCGCTATGCAAAGGGCTTTTTTAGTGAGACGGGTGCTGTAAATGTCCTGGAGGGAGGGGAGAGAGACACCAATGATCCTCTCTGCAGCTCTCACTATGCGTTGGAGGGTTCTATGACAGGACGCATTGCAGGCTCCAAACCACACAGTGATGCAGCTCGACAGGATGCTCTCGATGGTGCCTCTGTAGAAAGTGTGCATGATGGGGGCTGGAGCTCCTGCTCTTCTTAGTTTGCGGAGAAAGAAGAGACGCTGCTGTGATTTCTTGGCCAGTGCTGTGGTGTTGTACGTCCAGGAGAGATCCTCTGTGATGTGCACACCCAAGAACTTGGTGCTGCTCACTCTCTCCACAGACGCTCCGTCAATGGTCAGAGGAGCATGTTGGGTGTGCATTCTCCTGAAGTCCACAACAATCTCCTTCGTCTTCTCCACATTCAGAGAGAGATTGTTGTCAGCACACCACGTGGCCAGGCGTCTCACCTCACTTCTGTAGTCGGTCTCATCCCTGTTGCTAATGAGACCCACCACCGTTGTGTCGTCCGCAAACTTGATGAAGAGGTTGGAGCTGTGTGATGGAGTGCAGTCATGGGTCAGCAGAGTGAAGAGGAGGGGGCTCAGCACACATCCCTGCGGGGCCCCCGTGTTTAAAATGATGGTGCTGGATGTATTACTGCCGACCCGTACTGCTTGAGGTCTTCCGGTGAGGAAATCCAACAGCCAGTTGCACAGTGAGGTGTTGAGCCCCAGCTGGACCAGTTTTTGAGTGAGCTTTATAATCTGTGCCAGTGGGAGCATGTAAATGTTAAACAGAGGGGGTCCCAAGATGGAACCTTGGGGAACTCCACATGTGATACTTGTCTGCTCAGATGTGAAGTTACCTATTGATACAAAGTATTTCCTGTTTTCTAAGTATGAAATTATATTGTGTTTCTACTTAGTGATGTCTGTAACTGAAAACCACATTTGTTATCATCAGGGGAGAGGAGCGATGTGGATGAGGCCTCAGTCGGTGTGGTCACTGAGGATTCCTGTCACTGTTGTGGAGGAAAACAGGTGTAGGAGTCTGTTAAAGCTTTAAACCCCACCTGTGTTCTCCTCACAGGACAGGTGTGTATCTGAGCAGTGTTCACACGAGTGAAAACGTAAAACAAGCAACATCTCTCTTCATTTCAGTGACACAGGACACTGAGCTAAGCTGAGAGCAGAGTTTATGAACTTAGCAGCTGGATAAAGTTTTTTGTTTTCATTGATTTTCCATCGTGGAGGACAAAAGGCTTCAAACTTGTCCTTAAACTTCATGTGTGTTCTCACTACTAAAGTAATAAATCCATCAAAATAAGACTTTTATCAAAACTCTGACTCAAAATTGTTTAAATAAAGTTCTTGTCCTGAAGTTCTCCAGAGGCCTTGTAATGAACTAATCATGTGATTCAGGTGTGCTGACCCAGGGTGAGATCTAAAACCTGCAGGACACCGGCTGTCAGATTTCGTTCTGTGTCACAGCAGCTTTTTCTTCAACATGCAGAAAAACAGTTAAATATTTAACTAATTTACAGTGACAGGAAGTTTTACTGGTCCGGCCCACTTTAGGTCAAAGCGGGCTGTCTGTGGCCCACCATTTAAAATGACCCCTGATTTAGGAACAAGGAGACATGACATCAGTGTGTCCATACAGAAAAATAACTATTTCCATAACTTCATCAGCTACAAATTCTGATTCTTTAAATTGTTTTATTATTATTTTATTAGTTAAAAAAAAAAGTTCATGTCGATTTTGAGTAAAATGCATTTCCTGTTGTCATTTAAGCTTTTACTTTGAAAGAGACAAACCGGTTAGGGCTTTTATTTTGGCTTCCGTTAAGCGGAAGCTGTATTGTGCCTCTGTATATTGATGTGTTGAATTTGAAGCTTCAGAGGGTAAAACCTTTTTCTTCTTCTTTTTTTAACCACTAAATTAGTTCCGGCAGTTTTTTTTTTTACATAACTCAACTTTTCATCGAAGTTGAAGTTTAACGAAAAATGTTGAATTTTAAACCTCGCGGATGCTTTTTGGTCGGCCCGCACACCGGAAAAACAGGAGGTTAAAGGTCACACAAACCCGGAACATCAACAAAGCAAGAAAGGCGGAAGCAGGTGGACCCCGTCTGTCTCCCCGGCTCAGTTCTCCGGTCCCCGCCGACATGTTCTCCGTGTTTCACCCCGCTGGAGGTGTGCTGCTGGCCAGTCTGGGTCTGCTCGTGCCCCGCCTGTCCTTCGCCTCCCTGTCGGTCCCGGACATCCCGCACATCGCCGGGTACTTCGGCACCAAGACCCGGTACGAGGAGGTGAACCCGCACCTGCTGCGGGACCCTCTGTCCGCGGACCCTTCGGTCCTGAGACCGCCCCCGGCCGAGCAATGCTCCCCGGTCCACCTCACCGCCGTCATCCGACACGGCAGCCGCTACCCGACCCTTAAGAACATCCGCAGGATCCGGAAACTGAGCGAGCTGGTCCGGACCGAAGCTTCCAGGGCCTCCGGCGGATCTGAGAGCTGGCTGCAGGAGATCCGGAACCGCTGGGAGGCGTGGTACACCGAGGACATGGACGGTGAGCCCGCGACCGTCAGTACAGAACATGTATACATGAATATATTAACATGAATAAGTACTCGAATACTTAAATGCCTAAATAAATACTTGAATACATCATCCTAATCGTGTACTGTTAGTAACGTAATGCGTGAGGGGGACCATGTGACCTCAGAGCGTATGACCGACCCTGATAATGATGATGATGATGATGCTCCTCAGGTCAGCTGGTGATGAAGGGCCGGGATGACCTGCGTCAGCTGGCGAGCCGCCTGGCGTCTGTGTTCCCATCTCTGCTGTCCGAGGAGAGTGTGAGGAAGAGGAGGGTGCGCTTCCTGACCAGCTCGAAGCATCGCTGCGTGAGCAGCGTGGAGGCGTTTCAGGAGGGGCTGCAGCGCCGCTGGGGATGCCACGGTGAGTCTCACCACCCCAGAGGCTTTCTCGATAACGTGAGTCCTTGAGCCTGACCTCTGACCTTTGTGTTTGGGCAGATGGCGAGCCGGAGTACAGCCACGAGGTGGACGATGAGTTGATGCGTTTCTTTGACCGTTGCCGTGGTTATGTGGAGGGCGTGGAGAACAACCGCACGGCGCTGCTGGAGGTGGAGAAGTTCAAACATGGCGAGGAGATGGAGGGAGTGAGGAGGAGGATGGCCGACAGGCTGGGCCTTCCTCACCACCGACTCACACCAGGTCTCTTATGCCCACACACACACACACACACACCCACACACACACACACACACACACACACACACACACACACACACACACTACATCTCCCATGATGCAGTTAAGCTTTTTAAAATTTCTCCATATGCCGCTCTGTGGACTTCCTGTCCCACAGGGGGCGGTGTTTTTTGTGTGATGAAGATTGTCCCTCTGTGCCTCCTGTAGATCTGCTGGAGGCGGCGTTCTTCTTGTGCTCGTACGAGCTCTCCATCAAAAACGTGCACTCGCCGTGGTGCTTCCTGTTTGACGAGAGCGACGCAAAGGTAACGTTCCGCGTTATTCCGGGGCTGATCCGGGATCAGTAAGACAGCTGAGAGGACCTGATCTGCACTGATCTGCATGCATTGTACTGCACTGTAGCTGCCTCCACCAGTGTGTGAATGTGAGAGGGAGTGAATAGTGGCACTGTAAAGCGCATATAAATGCAATCCATTATCCATTATTGATTAGTGATGCTGCAGATGGCTCTCAGGTCAGGTTGTCGATGGTAAAGCGATCAAATGGCTCATAAGTGTTTACGGCTCTCTGATTGGTCCGTGGGTTTCCTCTCCCCACTCGCCGTCTGCAGGTGTTGGAGTACAAGTCGGACTTGAAGCAGTACTGGAAGCGTTCGCACGGCCACGAGATCAACAGCCTGTCCAGCTGCCCGCTCTTCCATCACGTCTTCAGGACGCTGGACAGAGCCGGTCGTCCTCGCAGGTGGGTGGGGCCCCTGCGATCGTTGTTTGTTTGTTGGCGTGTTTTTCAGCTCTGAAGGTGGTTTTCAACTAGCGAAGCTCATTTAGGTGATGCTTCGTAAAAACCACCCAAAGCCGCTTCAACATGGCTCCCGAGCGGCTGTGCTCGTTTCTGAGCTCCGATTGCCGTCACCAATCGTTTGGTTTGATCGATCACTGATTGAACCGATCGTGTCTCCGTCAGGTCCACTGACGCGTCCCCAGAGCCCGCCTCCATCTTGGTGGGTCATGCTGAGACGCTCCTCCCCCTCCTCTCTCTGCTGGGACTCTACAAGGACCAAACTCCACCCACTGCCACCAACTACGACTCACAGCATGGTAAGAAGCGCCACCTCTAACATAGCATCCAATCAGAGAGCAGAACAAGTTTTTCTTGTTTTTATTGACACAACACACAAAAACGCCGTCGTTGTCATCCTCAGTCCTCCAGGAACTGCACTTGTATGTCCTGAGACGTGATTCTCCAGAAATATGAATGTATTCATGTCACATTAAAGTCCCAAATGTTCCCAAACGTTCACTCGTAAAGTCCTTAAATTTAAAACAAGATGTTCAGACTACAGAACATTCTGGAGAGTGGCGTGACATCATCATGACATCATTGTCACAGCCACAATCTGCTGTTTCATGAGTCTCGCTCTAACAGGAAGTCTCCCTATGGCGTCTTGCAGGTCGCCGTTTCCGGACCAGTCTCATCGTGCCATACGCCGCCAACCTGCTGTTCGTGCTGTACGACTGCCAGCGAGGCCCACGGCTGCAGCTACTTGTCAATGAGTCGCCAGTTCGATTCCCCGGGCTGGAGGCGGAGGATGCGCCGCTGTACCGTGACGTCCGGGCAACGTACCGCCACCTGCTGGACGGCTGCGACTTCCATAGAGAGTGCGAGGGGAGGGCGGTGGGCCGAGCGCCCAACACGGAGCTCTGAGAGGGACAGAGGACTGTAAGCCTAACACACCTGCTAACCTGGGGGCATGGAGCCCCACCCCCTGACAACAAGCGTCCAGTCACACACTAGAATTTTTCCCAGTTCAGACGTTTGAAGCAGGAGAAAGACGTCATGTAACTCATGAAGATGTCTGGACCTGAGCTCTGATTGGCCAGCTTCTTCCTTTCGTTCGCTCAAAGTCTGACTTAGGGAGTCTGACACAGACTGTAGATAAACGATGGACACGGTTCCGTCAGCCTGCAGTCCTTCCAATGACCAGCAGGGGGCGGCTCGTCTGTTTGTACAGAGTGTTTCTGGGTAAAAGTTAAACGTGAAATGTGCTTTGATGTTCTCGGGTCAGCAGGAAGTGTGAAGGTTAAACTGCAGGTAAACGTGACGGAGGTCGGGTGCCCTCCTTCCCCTGCCTCCACCTTTAGTCTCAGTTATGCCAGAGAAGCTTCAGCTTTAATTTATTTTTTCGGTGGTTGATTTTCTTTCTACCAGGATTTTCACAATAAAAGTCTTTTACAAATTGTGAGTCCAGGTCAGGGTGTCGGGCTGAGATCTGAATCATTTTGACTTTATTTATTTTAATCTTTGATTTGTTCAGGGTGAAAAATGTTTCAACTTTGTGCCAAAAACTTTTTGGGTATTTTTTTTTTTTTTTTTTTTTTTTTTTCTGAATCTTCATCCAAAGGGTTTTCATTTAAAGCTTTAATAAAAAAAAAGTTCACCATCAAAACAGAACAAAGTGTCTTATTTAAAGTCAAAGTTCACTGTTACACTTCCAAACAGCAGCTCGAACCAAAGAAACTGTAGAAAACTGTTTTACTTCTTTATTACTCAAAACAAATTCTTTATTTTCAAATGTTCCTCTAAAAATTCACTTTGTGTAATTTTATGTGAAATATTAATGAAAACAAATTGTTCAGATTACAAAGGAGAGCTTTGAACTGTTGACGTGAGAATCGTGTCCTGATGTCCGAGCTGGTCAAACGTCGTCTCTTGGTAACAGCGGCTTTAATGGTTTTATTGCAAACGTACAAAATTCAGCGGATCTGTTGTCGTCCATAAAGTTTTCCTCTTTTCGAAGCGTGGCTTCTGCAGTTACAACTTGGGTCATTTATTTTTTCAATAAAAAGCTTTATTATTTAACGTTTAAAGAAACTCCTCCATCGTAACTACACTTTAATGTTTGACAAATTTATTTTTGATAAAATAAAGAAATAGACTTCATAACATTTTTCCTCAGAACCGCATGAATGAAAAAGTCACATGTTGTCGTTTTGGCCACTTTATTACATGATAACTTAAACAGGCAACAACACACTGAGTAAAAAATCCTGCGTCTGATGAAACGATGATTCAGTGTTATCAGGAAGTTCATCGGTCTTTTAATGTGAAAATCTGACGCCTTCCTGTTTCTGTTACGACTGCGAGCTCTGAGGATTAACAGAAACCAGCTCAGCTTAAAAACTACAAATAAAAAAAACAAACTACAAATAAAGTACACTTGATGAAAAGAGAAGCGTTCCCCTGAAACGCCATCAGCGCCACGTTTGTTTATTTACACTGTAAACGGATCAAAGCGTCCGCGTCGTGTTTCGGAGTCAAAGTTTCAATAACGACGTCATTTCATCAAAGCAGCTTGAATCGCGTTTAAGCGGCTGAAGCTCGCCGTTTGTGCTTCACACCTGTAAACTTATTGTTCATCAGATTGATTATTGGTGGGTTTCTTATACTCTATTTGGGAGGATTTTCACAATAAAAGCCTGCTGTAGAAGCCCTCTGTGTGACAGGCGTCGAGTTTAAACGCCTCGCTGCAACGGCTTGTTTGAACCCAACCGCCATCTTTCCTCACAATTTCACACCCAACAAACGGCGAGGAGACGCAGAACGCTGTCATATGCCTGAAAAACTTAACGTGCCTCACCGCCATCTCATCCCTCCCCCCATAGTCAGACGCTATTCCTGCCATCTGGCGTCAGACATTTTGTCACGACGAGGCCTGATGGCCGCCGCGTGTGTCCGTGATGTCAGCAGCTTCAGGCGCCGGGATGAGAGCGTTTTGTAAAGGGGGAAGCTTGGGAGCCGGCGGCGCGGACGCGTGACAGCGAGCTCTGACAAACAGCTTTTATTTTGGATTTCGGGATTCTTAAAAAAAAAGAAGAAAAAAAGAAAAGCCCGCCACCGTCAGCCAATCAGCTGACTGAAGGACAAGCAGGAAGCAGTGGCATGTCAGCGTGAGGGGCGGCGGCTGCAGGCTGAGCTGAGGTCATCGTGTGATCCAGGCGTGTTCAGTCCAGAGCGGCGTGCAGCAGGGCGCCGGCTCCACCCGCGGTCTTGGACTTCCTCATTTTGACAATGGCGCGCCGCAGGTCGTCCTGATGGATCGGGCGGATGATGTCATCTGGAAGGCTGCGAGAGAGAAACCCGACACTGAAACCTCACCTGAGCGAACCGTCACTGTTATTGATCACCTCAACAGAAACACCTGGACGCCCACCTGTCGTTCTCAGCGTGGACGAAGTCGCGGACACACAGCAGCGCCGCATCACGACACATCTCTCTGAGGTCACTTCCTGAGAAACCCTCTGTTTCCTTGGCGATGTCGCTGAGGCTAATCGATGAGTCTACCTGTGAAGAGAAAACAGATCGGTCGCTGCGAGCTCGAGTCCGTCGACCCGCCCTCCTTCCCATCGGCTTCTTTTCCTTCCTTGTTTCCTTCCTTCTCCCCCTCCTTGCCAACCTTCCTTCAACCTTTATCCGTTTTTCCCTTTCCTCCTTTCCTTTGTTCCTAACTTCCTTATTCCATCCTTTTGTGTCCTTCCCCATTTCCAGTCCATTTCCTACAACCCCATCCTCCTTCCTTCCATCATTTCCTTGCTTCCTTTCCCCTACATGTCTTCCCTTTGCCAAACTTGTTTTGTGTGTTTGTTCTTTTCCTTTTCTCTCATTTCCTGTGCTGACGTCCATTAAACGAGTAAAAGAAGAAGGACTGTCGTAAAGCGCTGCAGAATGATGACAAGGTCACGTGACTCGTGCGCTCACCCTCTCGTTCTCCAGGATCAGCCCGAGGATCTGCTCGCGCTGCCTCACGCTCTGCGGGGACAAACACACCATCAGCACGCCCCCTGCTTTTAAGACTTCTGAGGCTTTTATTTTGAAAGTCACGTACAGGCTGGTTGATGTGGAACCTGGTGGGCATCCTCCGCAGGATGGCAGAGTCCAGGTCCTGGGGGCGATTGGTGGCGCCCATAATGACCACCTGACACAGACACGCACAGTGGCCCCGCCCTCCTCAGGTCATTGTGACACAAACATGTGGAAACATCTTTACTAAAAGGAAACACCCCGTCACCGCTGAGGTCATGTGACAGACAGGTGTGCATACCTGGCAGTGGTGGTCCGTGTCCAGTCCGTCCCACAGACTCATGAACTGGGCCTTCATCATGGCGGTGGCTTCATGATCCGAGCTGGAGCGGCTCCGCAGGAACGAGTCTGCAAACACGCGGGCGGCGAGGTTTTTACTCTCGTTTCTACTTTTTCTATTCTCCGGCTCAGCTTTCACTCTTTGTGTGTGTGTGCGTGTGTGTGTGCGCGCGTGTGTGTGTGTGTGTGTGTGCGTGTGTGTGTGCGCGCGTGCGTGTGTGCGTGTGCGCGTGTGCGCGTGTGTGCGTGTGTGCGCGTGTGTGTGTGCGTTCGTCACCTATCTCGTCGATGAAGATGATCGCTGGCTGCAGTTTGACAGCCAATGAGAACACAGCGGCAGCGAGTTTCTGGGACTCTCCGTACCATTTGTCCGTCAGTGTGCTCGGCTGCAGGTTGATGAAACGAAACCCCGCCTCTTTTGCCGTTGCCTTAGCGATCAGTGTTTTCCCACATCCCGGAGGTCCGTACAGCAGTACGCCTGTTACAAAGACCATGTTCAGATTTTACCTTCACGTTTCCTTATTTCCTTTCCTTCCTTGCTCCCTTCTGTATAAAGCTTTATTGACGACTCTAAAACAGGACGCAGGTGAATGACCTCTGACCTTTGGGGGGCTGCAGCAGCCTGGATCCCAGGAACAGGTGTCTCTTCTGAACAGGTAGGATGACCGTCTCCTTTAACTCGGTGATGACCTCGTCCAGACCTGCGATGTCCCTCCAGGTGATCTGCATGCAGGGAGAAGGTGTATGTGACATGCCGGTACAGAAACCACACGCGCTTCCCGTTTCCTCGTGGCGCCGCCGTCGGCGGGCAAGCTTTTAGGAGTTTCTAACAGCTTCAGTTTAACAACACGAGGCGTTACCTGCATGCTCAGCGGGTCCACCAGGTGAGCGGCGATGCTCATCTCGTACTCCGACAGCTTCACGTTTTTAACGCCAATCTGACGCATCAGCTTCTCGGCCTGAAAGACACCAAACCAGGAACCAATCAGAGACCGAGCCACCTGTGAAGATCAAACATGCAGCTGCTCGCTTGCTCTTACCTGTTTCTGAGCCTCCACCTTCTGCTTCCTAGTGGGGTCAATGGCGTCCACCATCCACTTGATGGTGAAGTAGGTGACAGCGCCGAATATGGTGAGGCGGAAAAGGAGGCCGATGACCTCGTTCCTGCCCAGAGGACGGGCGATGTTCTCGGCCGGGACCTCCCTCAGCACCATCGTCGCGCTCAGCAGCTCCTGCCACACAAACGAAGAAGTCATCAGCAGGTATGACACCTGAGCGCCAGGTGAACACAAAGACCTCCTGAACTAACGGAGTTTCTCTGAGGAGGAGCAGGAGGAGCTTAAAGTGGCAGGTTTTTAAAGGGGGTTTGGTCCAAACAGCTGCTGGCCTTCAGTCATGATGTGATGTTTGAGGAAAGAATGTTACAGAAATGCTAAACAGCCCAAATTTGAAATGGAGTCTGGTGGATGTGGCCTCCCATCACTCAGGTGGAATAAATGCTCAGGGCTGAGGTTTCGGTGCAGGGACCGTCACTGCCGGCTGGATCATCTTCTCCCGCTGACTCTGTGAGTAGTTAAACTGAAAACCGCTGGATTTTCAGCCTGGTGATCGACCCTGATTAAAGGTCCTGGAAATCAGCCATTTTTCAGAGTCTGGCGGCTCAGAAATACAATTCTCTTAATCAATGATGAAATGTGAACGTTGTTACATCAGGTCACGTCTTGGTTTCTGGCAGCTACAATGGTTTATGAGGTCTGTCTGGTTTTTACGCAGAGGTTACAGAGCAAGCAGCTGCAAAACGGTTTAAAGATGGCGGTGCACATAAATGTTTGCCAGAGTTGTATGACAGCACTGTATTTTTGCTCATGTTGCTGGACTGTTTGTCCAGGACAAACGTCCCTGTGGGACAACAAAGCTCTTTTATCCTTCGTATGGTTTCAATCACGTGGTTGCAAACGGAGGCATAACTGCGCATGACAACAGCTATTCTGTAGTGGACTTTATGGGAAAATAAGCTATAACTAACAGCATCGCTGACGTACAGGTGATGCGGTTTAGCTGAGGTTGAACACAGTTCATCCTTCTCTCAGCGCGAGGCTGAAAGCTGACCTCAGGTCATACATATTCATACGTGAGTTATAATCGTCTACACCTGAGCTCAGAGTCAGACCTGCTGCTCTGGAAAACAAACACCTGACGGTCCGGAACTTCCAACTTATCTTTAAAAACCGGACACAGTCTGGACCCCGCGGTGCTCACACGGTAAAACCGAAAGGACTAGCTTTAGCATTAGCTTGACCTTCGAAGCTGCAGGGCCTCACGGAGCGGTTCCGAGCGGATAAAGACACGCGAGTCTCCGTCGAAGAGCACCGGCAGCACCGGCACCTGTAGCAGAGGAGCCGGGCGGAACTGGCTCATCTGTCAGGTAGAATCACGCTCACCTGTCCAGATATTCCTTTGGCTCTTCCTTTGCGGCACGGCAGTGACAGCCGGATGTGGATTCTCGTCGTCTTCTACGTTTTATTTAACTCACGACTCTGCTGCGCCCCCTGCAGGCAAAATCGAAACACGTAGTGACCTAGAATAGAATAAAATAGAATAGAATAATCCTTTAATTGTCCCACAGGGGGAAATGTGGTTGTAAAAGCAGCAAGAAAACACATATACAAACAGAACAGGATATAGAACAGAAACACAAACTTTTTACATATTTCCATCATGGACAAGAGTTATCAATCAATCAATCAATCAAAGCTTTATTCGCCACGTGCAGGTTGCCCTGCAGTAAAATAGGAAATAGTTACCGAAACAGAGTACTGTACAGTTATTAAAGTTAGAGTACAGATAAGTGGCAAACCAAGGCTGGAGTGTGCAAAATGAGCAGGATACCGAAAGATGCTTAAATAGTTAAGAATATTTAGAATAATTAGAAAAGTACAGATTATGTATTGTACCTATTCATTGACAAGTAGACATGTAACATGTAAGTTAGTATATATAAACTGAGAAAAGTAATGTGCAAGTTATAACAGTAGTGTTCGGTTGATTAGTGCAAATTACAGCGCTGATGTAAACATCTATGTTTGTCGTGCGCAGTTTTGATTGTAATAATTGTATTGTAAATAATGAATATGAATTTTTCACATTTTGATTAATAAAAGTTACGCAAACGTGATTAATTCGCAAACAACAAACATAGACAAGAGTTTACAGAAAAAATGTGAATGTGAGAACGCATCTCCGCGCCGACGTCTGTCCACCAGGGGCCGCTGTGGCTCCGCCGAAGCTCTGCTGCCTCCACGAGACGCTTCTGTGGAAAAACGCAACTTTTCAGTTTCAGCAGCATGTTCACGTCGTTTCAGCTCCTTAAAACTGCTGAAACGGACTGAAACTCTGCTGGAACCGGACTCCATCCTCTGCTGGGACGGCATGCTGCATTATGTAACTTCCGGTGGTTGCCAGGTTTCCCGGTCATTACGTATTCCTAGAGTTTTTCTGAATGGGAGGATGGCGGCGTCACAACATGGCAACCAACCATTGCAGCGCAGCTAGCCGCTAACAAGTTAGCATCATCGAGTCAGGAAAAGTGACCCACCGAAATAAAGTGAGCAGCTTTACAAAATAAAAGCAAAGTTCGCGATCTACAGTGAATTATGTAACCCGCACACGTCATTTAATGACGTCTTTTATCAATTTTCTTTTTTTAATACATACATTAAGGTAAACATGACTAAATTATATACGTATAAATGAAATAATTAATTCAAACTACATAAAATGAAAATTAAAGAAAAAACAGTAATCTAATTAAGGATAGAATTAAAAAAATGTATGTATTGATAACATAAAACAAACTGAAATAGCTGTTGATAAATTCTGTACAATAGCAATAATACTAACAACGTTAAATATGTATGAGTATGTTTCAGGAATTTATATTATTATTATTATGATTATTATCACCATAGGTAAATTTGGCAGCATCTCTGTCCCTCTGATGATAAATACATCAGTAAATCTGCTGTTCTGCTGCTGTTTGGTGAAAAATTTAATATTTTTTTGAAAGATTCAAAAGTGTTTTAACTATTAACCCACCACTGGGATCGATTCATTAAAAAAACATACTTAAATAACTTGAATAAATGGAACACACAAGTATTTAAAGTCTTTAGGTTGTACTGTGGACGTAAAATGTGTTTTTTCCATGATAGTGTTTAAATTCATTTGCGGAAACGCTTAAGAAAAAAAAACAAGTCCTTTGAGGTACGTCATTTATTTTGAAGGCGGGCGGATGTGGACGTCTCTCCTGCTGTAGACTTGACGCATGCGTAACTGTCGTCTAGTCGCTCTGCTCAAAGGCACCGAGGCGGAGAGGGTTTCTCTCCCCTCACCTGCATTCAGGCACGGCGGCTCTCCTGCGCTCATAGGCCGGGAACAGCTCTGCTGGATACGTCCGGAGGACCGGCTCCGCACCGGCCGTCCTTCCGCAGATGGTCTTTGTCTGCAGGCAGGGGATCTGGAAACCCGGGCCCGCTGCGGGAGCGGGGAGGAGGCCTCGGAGCTCCCCTGTTCTGATCCATAAAAGAGCAGCGACAGCCCGGATGCATCTCTACTAGCAGGTCGGCTAGCATCCATCCAGAGCGGGGCTCGGGAGGCAGCGAGCAGGCCGGATAAAGGGACCGATTCGTGCTGCTTCGGGTCGAGGTTTCTACTGGATTTTATTTGGGCTTTATTTTTCTGCGGGTTATTCTTTAAATCTGGAAATCGCGGGACTGGAGGCCGGCTAGCTGCGAGCTAGCTGCCCAGGATTACCAGGGTAACCAGACAGCTGAGGCTCCGCAGTAAAACAGACCGTCTCCCGGTGATCTCTGACCCGCTGACAGACCTCACCGGAGGCCGGGGCGCAGCGATGGCTGCCTTAATCAGAATCCGGGGGATTGTGAGCAGGAACAAAAGGCGGTACCAGGAGGACGGCTTCGACCTGGACCTGACCTGTATCCTTTACCTTTTTGTGTGTGTGTGTGTGTGTGTGTGTGTGTGATAGCGCCGTGCAGAAGCCTGTTCAGAAAAGCTGTGATTTAAGGAGGCGTCTCGGTGTGGGGCGTATTGCTGATGAGCAGCCGGACTCAAAAAATCGCACATTTAGAGGCGGGCTCGTGTCTGCTGGCTCGTGCCTGAAGGCTGTTCTCGGTCGGTCTTCATGGTCCAGATGTTCCGCTGGTTTTTTCTGCAGCGACCGTCTTCATGCTGTCCCCTTACACTGACACGTCTGCTAATTAGTCTTAATTTAGCAGATTTTTCAATGCAGTTCGGCGTGAGGTCTGTTGGAGCATCTCCAGGCTGCTCTGATGCATCTGCTGTAGGTCAGAATATCGATTATCGACCAACCTGTGTGTTATTGGTAAAATAACAAACCCAGCACTGAATTAATGAAATCTATCGATCACTACTGATGATTGATTATTCTGTTTGGTCATATTTAGTGGTGTTCGCTTCTCTCCTGTGTTAATAAAGTTTGATTCAGAGGACCTCCTGCAGGGCTGAAGGCACCAATCCACATGCAGCTGATTGAACAGGACTGATTGATCAGAAAGCAAATAGCCACTTATGGTGGAGGGACTGAGGATGATCAGCACAGTGAAAGTCCCGATCAGTTTGATTATTGATCAGAGTAGGGGTGCTTTGTGCCTTTACAGACGCCTGACGTTACATTTTATTCTCTTAGCTGTTTTTATGTCGTTGACCTCTTCAGGTTTCTGACAGTTGATTCATCGCTTTGGCAAACTTCCTGTCAGCTGACTCTGATACCTGACCTGTTACCACCTTCTGAGGTAAACTGATCGATTAGGGAAACTCGACTCGTTTCCGATGATGTGATGGTTTATTCATTTTTAAAGAGGAACTGTTGTGTTTTCGGTCGTATGCGCCGGCCACCTGCTGTTAGACCTTCTGTTTATGAGGGGCAGCCAAACCCAACCCAAAGGTTGTCTTAAAGGGGGAGGAGTCCAGGAGAGAGATCTGACTAATCATGTGATGGTATGAAGCTCTGTGATTGGATGTTTGAGTGCTAGTTTTTGGGGTCCAGCTGTGTTCAGACGTTTGGTCCTGAGCGGCGCTCCATCAGACATTTATCCAAACATCATCGCGATGGGTTTCCCCGCCGAGCGGCTGGAGGGCGTTTACAGGAACAACATCGACGACGTGGTTCGGTAAGATGACCTTTGACCTTCTCTGACCCATGTTTTTAGTGCTCAGCAGCGCCTCCTGTAAACATCGCTGTGAAATCTGGTCCCGTACTGAAAAAATGCACAACCCAGTTTTTAAGGTTATTGGGTCACTTCCTGTTAACGGATTAATGATCGCTGCTGCTAGCGAAGGTGGAAATCTTAAAAATTGGATGGACACACAAACGAAAACCACCGAAAGTTTGAAACTGGAGATTTTCTTTGATCCACGCTCAGAAAGAACACAGACTCAGTGATTCCCATATGGAAAAGAAATAGTAAAAACTTATATGATTTACTCATGAACGTGGCCACTTTCTCGTTACTTTCATATATTGTTTTAGGAAGTATCCAAAACATACAAGTTTCATTATATAATTTTTCAAGGGATCTTATATCTGTTTTCACTCTTGTATGCTTTTCATACAAGTTTCACACAAGACAGATACAAACTTTATAAGATTTATATATATCTTTTCCATATGGGATATTGCTCCACTGAAAACTGATCTCCAGTGAGTCCAGAGCAGGAGCTCCTCAGTAGGCTTCCTGAACCTGGCAAATCAGAAGGAAGTTTGCTTTAAGGTGGGCCACAAAAATGTGAAGTGTACAAGTGAGCGAGCTTCAATCAGCTGAGCAATAATAGAAGATTATTTTATTGATTACAGACGTGCTCGAAATGTGACGTCAGCCTCGTTAAAGCCGCGTCGTGTTCAGACACCAGCAGGGGGCGCTGCGGAGACCACGTGTTGGTTTTTAAAGCTGGTTTGCTCGGCGTAGGATTTCTGGATGAAAGACTTTCACCTCAGCCTCACAGCAAACTCTGCAATAACACTGTAGTGTGATAACGCTGTAATAACACTCCACATGTCATCGTGGAGCTGCCGTGTGAGTAAAGTCGGTCTGTTTTAAAGCTTCTCTAACGGTTTGCCCCGCCTCTCCTCTCAGGTTTTTAGACTCGAAGCACAAGAATCACTATAAGATCTACAACCTGTGAGTACTCAGTCTGCTTTCCTCTGTGATGATGTCTTGAAATGAAAACTTCCTGTTCAGGTCATAAAGCTGAGTTTAGACCAGACTGTTAGGACCGGGGCCCTCAGGAGTCGAGCCTGACGGGCCTTCAGTTCTAAAGTTTTCATTCGCTCACTGATGTGGGAAATGTTCATGTGAGGAGCCCCGCCCACAGGCGTGCCGACTCAGCTCAGCAGGTCCAGGTGTACTGACAGCAGCGCAGGTTTAACAAACAGGATAATACTGTGACGTCAAGCACAGAGAAGTGGGTGAGGGGTTCATTTTAACGTACTCAGGTGAGCGTCTGTCAGGTGGACTCCGCCTCTCACCGCAGCTCCTTACGTCAGCGAGCTAAACATTCCTTCAGAGGTGCCGACAGCTGCCGGCGAGGCGGCCAGTCCTAACATCTGTGTGCCTTTCCACAGATGTGCGGAGCGACATTACGACTCATCAAAGTTCAACTGCCAAGGTGAGCCTGTCCTCTTGTGACCTCTGACCTTTGAGAGGCAGTGTGTTTGTCTGGTGTTGGGTAACGAGCCGTCGCTCTGCTCCTCCTCTCCCAGTCGCTCAGTACCCGTTCGAGGACCACAACCCGCCCCAGCTGGAGCTGATAAAGCCGTTCTGCGAGGACCTGGACAAGTGGCTGAGCGAGGACGAGCAGCACGTCGCCGCCATCCACTGCAAGGCGGGAAAGGGCCGCACCGGCGTGATGATCTGCGCCTACCTGCTGCACCGGGGCAAGTTCCAGGAAGCTCAGGAGGCCCTCGACTTCTACGGGGAGGTCCGCACCCACGACAAGAAGGTAACCTTTTTGTGTTCATGTGGAGCCTTTGCCTCGTGATACGAGGCGCCTTGAGCAGCTGTTGTGATGAATAAGGTTGTAACTGGGCGGTAAACCCTGAGCATGTTCTCCCCGTGTCTGCAGGGGTTCTCTCCGGGTACTCCCACAGTCCAAACACATGCAGCTAGTGGGGTTAGGTTACCTGGCGATTCTAAACGGTCCACAGGTGTGAGTGTGAGTGATTGTCTGTCTCTGTTAGCCCTGCCACAGCCTGGCGGCCCGTCCGGGTGTTCCCAGGGTGCTCCTGCAACCCTGACAGCGTGACAGAATGAATGGATGAATTCTAACTCTGCAGAGGCGGCTGATGAGGATGCTGAAAGACTCTGATATAACCTGACCTCACGATTGATCTGTTGATGTTCAGGGTGTGACCATCCCGAGCCAGCGGCGCTACGTTGTCTACTACAACTTCCTGCTGAAGAACCAGCTGCAGTACAAACCGGTGGCTCTGCTCTTCCACAAGATGCTGTTTGAAACCATCCCCATGTTCACCGGAGGCACCTGCAGTGAGTCTCGAGCAGTAAGTCTGCCGTCGCTTCGAGCGACTTCAGTTGAATTAACGGGTGTCCCTGTGCTCCCCGCAGACCCCCAGTTTGTCGTGTACCAGCTGAAGGTGAAGATCCACACCTCTAACCCCGGCCACACCCGCAGGGAAGACAAACTGATGCTGTTTGAGTTCCCGCAGCCACTTCCTGTCTGTGGAGACATCAAGGTGGAGTTCTTCCACAAGCAGAACAAGGTGCTGAAGAAGGTGAGGAGGTGATGGAGTCCTCTTTGTTGTCCTGAGTGGGGTTCACATGTGGCCTGGTGTAGTTTGTCTGGGCTCACCTCGAAGGGCCGTCTGTGGTCAGTGCTGAGTCTTGTGCAGACCCTGTGTCTGAGCAGGACTGAATATTTCCTCACAGTCAAAGGTCAAAGGTCAGCCTTGGTTATTCAGTGCCAAACTCAAACTAGTCTTTACTGTAGATGTTCAGCATCAGTTTTAGGAGCACAGGTTTTTCTCCGGGGACCAGAGGAGGTGGAACACGGACACGTGTCCACGATGGCAGAGCGCACGGCCGGCCTGGTTTCCTCACTGCTTTTTCTCATTGTAGGAGAAGATGTTCCATTTCTGGATCAACACCTTCTTCATCCCGGGTCCGGAGGAAGTCCCAGAGAGGATGGAGAACGGCAGCGCGGGGACACCCAGAGAGCTGTTTGACAGGACGCCGCAGACCCCGATGACGCCGGGAAGCGAAACCAACGACAGAGACTACCTGGTCCTCACGCTGACCAAGAACGACCTGGACAAGGCCAACAAGGACAAGGCCAACAGGAACTTCTCCCCGAACTTCAAGGTAAGCTGCTGAGCAGCGACGCCGCTGACGGCGATGGCGCTGAGTAAATATCCTGCTTGTTTTGTTCTTTAAGAAAAAGACTCGTTAAGTTGACGAGCCGCACAAACCCAGCTGTAATGACCAGGAAGATGATTTCTGCTGTGCTAGCGTGTAAACTCGTTAGAAGCACAGAGAGCGATGAGCGGCAGAGCGCCGCTGCCCGCCATCTGTAGTTTAAAAGCGTTAGCAGCAGGCAGGTGACCTCCAGACTGACGGTCTGCTTCTTCTTCTGCTTCAGGTGAAACTGTTCTTCACCAAGACGGTAGAAGAAGGAGCCAACTGTGACGCGAGCAGCACGTCCTCGATGACGCCAGACGCCAGCGACAACGAACCGGATCACTACCGCTACTCGGACACGACGGACTCGGACCCTGAGAACGAGGGGTTTGAAGACGAAGACCACAATCAGATCACAAAAGTCTGACACACACGCACTCTCTCTAATACGCAAACATACAGCTATATACGTGTATATATATCTCCAGTATGTATGTATGTATGTATACACTCGTGAACCCAGACGAAGACTAGCGGGCGGTTAGCTAACGGGGAGTATCGCCGGCGGACCGCAGCTGATCAGTGGGACTCTGATCAGAAAACTTTCGCCATCCCCACCCCCCAAACTTCTACACAGCTGGACAATCACATGACATGGATTTGTAAGCATGTGGGCGGGGCCAGGCGAGTGGACAGTGTGACGCAGGAAATCACAGTTTAAAGGAGTAAAACTTGAATCTAGACAAACGGAAAGACGAGTAGACTTCTTTAGTGACCACGCCGCGGCGTCTGTGGGACGAAGCCCCTCCCGACCAGCTTTGTTTCGTGCTGAGCGGTCTGGACTCTGTCTTCATCTCTGCTCTCTTCAGGCTTTCTCAGTGTTGACGCTTCTCTCTGTGTGCTGAAAACTCAAATTCAGGTCGAGCGTGGACCCACGTGGAGCTTTGAAGGCCAGTTCCTGTGCTTCACCTGAATCTGAGACGTGGATCACTGCGGGACAACCAAACTAATTTACCTGACTCAAAATGTGAAACCACGATGCTGATGATGGCAGACGGTCATGTGATGAACCTGGCAAAATATCAGCATTGGGTGAGGCGAATCTGTTCTTGTAAAAAGAGATGCTGATTTAAAAAGGTCGAACCCCCGGGTCACCGTGACCGCATTTATTTATTCTCCCAAATACTTCAAACACCTTCAACTGGAAACTCCTGATCCAGTTTGCAGCAGCCTGTTTAATCCAGTCTAAATTGGGTTGGGCTGTAGGTCTGAACTTTTCTCCCCGAGCCTTGTTTGGACCGGCCGGACGGGTCCCGTCGCTGATCTGGACCCAGTTTGGGACCAAGCACAAAGAGAAGCGACAACCTGCTGTTGAATGTCACAGTGAAGATGAGAAACGTTATTATTCACAATCCTCTGCAGCTCCGTCAATCATCTGCTGAAGGATGCTCTGAGTGCGTGAACACCTGCTTCACTGCTTCTCTGTCTGTCCTCAGTTTTGCACAGAAGGACTGTTCAGTCTTTCAATCAGCTCCTACACTTCAAAGAACCTTGTTTTTGTTGTACTCTGAAATATATCAATCATTAAGCTAAACGACAAATGAGCTACTGCACAGTATAACCATTCCTGCAGCGATCTGCTTTAAGCTACACACCTATATAGGCTAGCCCCCAGCACAGACTGAAGCAGAAATCTTTGACTCCAGAGCGCTGGCTTTCGCTGTGTCTGGCATGCACTTTATGAAGGACACTCGAGTGAATCTTGACGGCCTTGTAAATATTTCCAGGCGCGCTCCGTCTGTGCAGGAGATCTGATTCGGCTCGTGTTGCGCTGTAGTCCTCATGAAGCTGCCGTTTGTGAGCTTTGGCTTTCTGCAGCCGGAGTCCGCAGCGTGGCAGTGCCATCATTACAACGTCGTGGATTTCTTTTTAGTAAAACTACTCTAAGCTAAAGGTCTGCCAGGTCCATTTGGAGCATCTTTTGAATGGACACTGGGACCTCGTCGGGGTCATGAGGATTTTGGGATCACTGCCCAAAAAACAGGTGGAACGCTGTGCTGACCGAGCGGCGCCATCACGATGGTCAGCCTCTGTGTGTCTCTGGTTTCTGATCTTTCAGAATGGTAACGCTCTAGAATTATTACTCTGTCCATAGACTATTAATCGTTTTTACTCACTACTACTTCTTGGAGATGTTTAAGCACTTATATTCTTGCAAATTGTACCTTTAACACCAGGGACGATGGCTGGAGAGTCACGCTGGCATCACAGCAGGTTTGAGACTTGTTTCAAACTGACAGAATGAGTATTAGAGATGTTTCAGCTACTGGAGGTTTGGCTTTGCCATGCAACAGTAAAGTTAAAGCGGGCTCTTGGACGACTGTTTTGACCATTAAGCTTCTTCTTGCACATCCACCGTTCTGCATAAAGATATTACATGTACAGTATAATAAGGCCTAATGCAGTGACCATAAACACCGTCTGACTTCAGCCAGTCACACCGTATAAAAGTCTGTCCGATGGTCCGGAGCATCTACAGGGTCATCTGCGTCCTGGTCGGGCACAGGTAGAAGTTTTAGTCCTGATGCCTGATTTCCGTCCTCACATTTGGTGCTAAAAGCTATCGTGGACCCTGCTATGACTGATAGTTCATCGTGGGTGTGGTATCTGGGTCTCTGTTGTTGAACCTGTGGGTCTTGGCAGGTCTGGTCACACAGGATGCACCATGAGGATCTAAAACACAAACTCCAAAGTTGTAGTGCCGATGCCTTCAGTAAAAAAACCTCCCATCTTGATCTCCAGATGTGTTTAACGTCAAAGAGCTGGTGACCTGTAATGAAGGCAGAGGCATCAGTAATGATGATTTCACTCATGTTCAGTTGCAATCAGGATAAATAAGATGCTGAACCTTGAGCTTGACCCCAAAAGGAGAAGATCTGAAGGTGTGTTTGACCCTCAGATCTTTGGGAGCTCGCCCGTTCTTGCCATCCAAGGTTGAACATGTTTGCAGAGCTCTTGGTGATGGTGATGATGATGCTGAAGCAACTGCCAACTGTTCCTTTGTGCTCTCTCTTATGACCGATCTAATGCCTCCTCATCAGTGCCAAGGGTTTTTAGGTTAGATTGACATTTAGCCAAACAAACGGCATCCTGTGTGAGCACGTCTAACGCCGTGGCCTGGTGCTACTGACAGCCAGTGCATGCAGCTTGTTGAGCGAGCCCAGGACTGGTCGTCCATCTGTGGTGCTCTCTACCAGCAGCGTGCGTGTTCGTCCACTCCTGATCTCTAATGCCCAGCAGCTGTGTCGTCAGCGTGGCCATACAGCCACTGGGATTTTTACAGCAGCATTTCCTGTCTCGAGTCCTGTTAGGTGCTATCAGACCTGGCCTCACGTCCTGTCACTGACCCGTTCAGCAGTGACCAGGGTGTAGTGTAGACCTGTACCAGAGTCCAAGGTTTGACTCCATTCAGGTGGATTTGTTCTTAACACCCACAGTTTTACTGAAGCGCAGTCACTCGATGAGGTTTGGGGCAGGTCGTGGTCGAGTCCAGAACGATGGGTAGAAGCTGAGTTTTGACTCTTTGTGGTTCTCCAAATGATTTTCCAGCAGACCTCACCGCTTTACCCAAAGGGAAGCTTGCAGAGATCCAGAGATGGGTCCGAACGTGGAAGACTGAGTGCTGTAGTATTTCATGTTGGTAATATTCTCCACTGCTGAGCAGGTTCAGGTGTTTGAGGCCAGGCAGGTGCTGTCCACGTCTCTGACTGTTCAAGGTGCTCAGTGTCTTTTCATTGTTGGTTGTATACAAACCTCCGTTCAGCTCTTCTCCTCACCTGGAGTTTCATAGAAAGTGGTCACCTGTTAACAGAGCTGGGGTCAAACTCCTCCCCGATTCTGACATCATCAGGGATTCTGCGGCAACTCTGTGTGAAGGAACCTCGAATTTTGCCTTTTAATGCACCGCGCCTGCCTCTTTCCCACTGCTGTGGTGCTGAAACAGCGGCCCCACCAGAGAGCCTGCTGCTCCTGAAGTTAGGACCCGTGCCGTCAAACGCTACGGGAGGGCCTACCGCAAGAAATTCATCCAGTGATTGGCAGACTCTGGGTGGGGTGCTTTTCGCGCAGACATTAGCCCAACATCTGCTAACGATTCTCAGATCTGTGTGCTGGGTCTGGCACCAGTGGAAAAGCGGTCATTGTGACAAGCTCCGGTACTTCCTGCTTCCTCAGACGTCCTGTTTCTGTCCCCGACCACACAGTGCTTCAGCTCTGCTGTTTGCGTCTCTTCACCAAACCTGCCACGATGAAGCTCGGACGCCTTTGTGTTCCTAATTGTTGAGTTTGGGTCCGTTTGTAATTACAGTCTGTGTTCACACTCTGTTTGTTTTTCGCCGTAAGGTTAAGGTGTCACCGTTTCTCTGTGCAACAGTCTGTAGATAGATGCTCTATTGATCCCACAAGGGAACTGGGACCCATCAAGACATGTGGCATAGTCTGCTCGTGTTATCCTCACGGAGAACCTCGTTAGAATAACGGATTCTGCATTTCACAAACCAGCGTCAGTGTTTCAGCCTCCTTTCATTCAAGTAAATCGGATGGATGTCATATGACCACACCTTCAGTAGTTTCAGACGTTTCCTCTGAGTTGTGTACCCAAACCATGTCTGTTGGTCCAGTCAGAGAAAGAACAACAGAAACTCGTCCAGATCAGGCTGTTTAGCCATCTGTTCTGCTTTTGTCTTATTACTCTGCTTTCCTGATGAGCTGATGTCAGCTGTTCCCCAGATCTGAGTCCTGAACATAAAACAACACATCATTGGCGTAGAGTGTATCTCCTCTCGCTCCTGTTCAGTCTAAACATGGCCAAAGCTTCAAACGTTAACCTGCAGGCCAACTACAGAAACTAGAGCCCCGGGTGCTGCCCCTCAGCAGGCTTCCAGAAGACGGCGAGCGTGATTTCAGGGAGACGGTTTGTTCCAAACAGAAGATGCTGGCCAGGCTTTAGTGGACCAAGCTTTGACTGGTCAGTCCACCGGGTGTGGTGAAATACGTTTTAACTGAGGTTTAATAAATAAATAAATGTGGGCCCATGTCTTCCTGGCCTCCTGTTAACACTTGATGGCTGTTTCAACACATCCAGAATTATTTGCTGTCATTAACGGGCAGCTCCCTCTTTGCCTTTAAATCTATATTTCACAGATGTGTGGTGTCATCACTAAGCCCCACCTCCTGCTGTTGAGTAACTCGGTAACAAAATAAACACGAGCACCTTAAATCCGTTAAAGCTGACGACGTGTCTTGGCGCATTTGACCAGTGAAAACTAAAAGGAACGCGGGACGCTACGCAGCTGCTCAGCTTGTTTTCACGGCGACAAAAACAGCCATTAACGTTAGCTTAAACGAGGTCGCTAGCACAATGCTAACAATAACTTTCCTTCTGCTTTGCTGTTTAAGGACGGCCCCTTTTTTGGGGCGGGGTTTGTGGTCTCGATCAGATGTGGTTTTGTACCCGACTCCGAGCCTCGTGTCACACGTCAGCTGCACACAGGTGTTCATTTTAGTTTCCAATCAACAAACAAAAAATGCCACCTGACTACAAACTATATCACCATGGCAACATGTTAATCTGACCCCCCCTCTTTTATTCCTCCTCTCTTTGTTTTATAAAGAAATAAAAACACTGTAAAGGTGAATAAACTATTTATAAACAGCTGCTCATTGTTTGATTTTTGTTTGCTTGGTTTTAGAACTACGACTCCCATAATGCTTCAGGTGTCTGTCAGTACGAAAAAGAATTTCTCTTAAGGTCCATTTGCTCTGTTATCAAGTGCTCAGTGCGCTGCTTTAAGGGAAGAAAATGGCTTTGGGGCATTTTGTTGAATAAACTCTTGGTGAACTCATGTTTTAAATGGCCTGTATTTGTATAGCGCTTTACTTAGTCCCAAAGCACTTTATACTACACCCACACATTCACACACTGGTGATGGCAGCTACGTTGTAGCTGGGGCGACCTGACAGAGGCGAGGCTGCCGGGCCCTCTGACCACCACCGGTAGGTAACAGGTGAAGTGTCTTGCCCAAGGACACAACGACCGAGACTGTCGGAGCCGGGGCTCGAACTGCCAACTCTTGAGCCACGATCGATCAGTTCTAAAGCTGCGTTGGGTGTTTCAGGAGGCTGAGGCAGACGTGACTGACCGCACTGTTTAACTCGTCACCAGCCACAGCTGCCACACCCACAGCTGTGGTAGTGCTCTTTATTGTTCCTGAGTTTGACAATGTAATGTGATTACTTACAGACATTCAGCTGGATGTTCTGATTAACTCTGACTCGGCTCAGAGTTAAAAATAAGAATTCACTTTTTGTCCAGTAAATAATTAATGGGCTGATTCTGATACAGTGTTTCAACACGCCTCATTCATAGAAACGCCCACGGTTTACACTGATGGATGGAGGACACTGCAGACGGGAATCGAACCACCAACTCTCACCTTAGTAGACGACGCGCTGTGCCAGCCGTGAACAACCATCATCGTCTTCTTCTCTGACAAACTCGTTTATGCTCCGCTGCTGCACAGACTCGCGCACACAGGAGCGCCTCAGCTCAATCCTGCGTGTGCGCGCACGTGCACGATCGACCGGTGACTTGGCAGAAATGATAATGGCTCGCTTGCCCCACCGTGCAGTGCAGCAGGGAGCGGGGAGGAGAAATGAGGTCACACGCGCTCAGTGTGCCTCGTGGGCAGCGAGCCATCACTGATTCTGTCTCATCTGCTGCTATAAAAAGATCAAAGGAGGCGCAGAGCAGCGGAGACGCTCAGGCAGCAGCTCCACCAGCTGGACTGCACCCACCACGCCTCCACCTCAGACAACCGGCCGGTCACCTGACGCCTTAAGGTGTGGCAGATTTCACATCAGACACTTCAACCCTCATTCCACGGAGGGTGCAAGCTTCCACCCACGCTCAGCTCCACCCACACTCGCTTTGTTTTGACCCAAACAGCTCAGCTCATAAAACAGCTTCAGCTGTCAGTCACCTCCACACCACACGGCCAAAACCCACAGAAGGTCTGAGGCGTTCAAAGACCTGCACAAACCGGAGGTGGGCCCAAACACACCCGCCCTCCTCGACTCGTTCTGACCCAACAGGAGACTAAATATCAACAGCGTTTCCATGAGCGTATCTCAGTGCTGCTTTTAAACACCTGCCACTGATAAACTGGTCCAATCCCAGTTACAGGACAGGGGTAACTGGGAGTTCTCCAAGGCTCCATCCGGGGGCACCTGTTATTTCCCAGTGGAGGTCAGTGATTAACGAGTGTAATGTAAGAAAAAAGAATTTGAAGCTGAAAATGGTTTTAACAAACTTTTTACTAACGTTAGTGAACGCAGCACAAGCTCACACATCTGCAGTTCATTGATCGACAAAAGAAACATTGTGATTGATCAGTTTAATGATTGATCAGGCAAATTTGGCCTTCAGCACTCTGAGCATGCTCAGTGCGGACTCCACGCAGCCATCAAAGTTGGAGTGGGTGAAGGCGTCGCCGCCGCAGACAAGCAGCGGCTCGTCCAGGATGGTCATGTGACCCGGACAGTCAGGCACTGAGGTCTGGACCTGCAAGAGAGAGGGGGAGGGGCCATGAGTCAATCGCCGCATTGGGGGAGGAGTTCAGGTTACAACAAACAGATGACTCACCTGTGAGTACCGCCACTTCTGACACTTGATGCTGATTGGTTGAGGCAGGCCAGGAAGCAGCCTGTGCAGCTCCCGCAAGATGACTGGCTGGACATCCTCCTTGTCTCGCTCCAGGTGTTCCAGGCCAAACGGGACGCCGGTATGTACGACGAGGGAGGGGCCGCGGCCCGGAGCGTCTGAGCAGGTGGACAAAAGCAGTGAGCGAGATACAGGTGAGAGGAACATACAGGGGAGCAGACAGACGACGGACACACCTGCGCCGCGCTTCTTGGAGTCCACAGCGACGTAGCGGATGCAGCTGCTGTTCGTGACGTACTTCGCGCCCCAGGGAACTTTCACGACGGCGTCGGGGGAGAAGAAGAGTGCGAGGGCGAAGCGGGACGAGTAGACAACGCCCTCCAGCTGCTGCCTCTGCTGGACAGACAGCACTGACAGACAAGGAGACATGGGCCAATCAGCAGGAAGCCCCACCCCCGAATCACCACAGAAGAACTCACCTGTGTGTGTGTGTGCGTGTGTGTGTGCGTGTGCGTGTGTGTGTGCGTCACTCAGACAAACATGAAAAGTCTGCTGCTGTTTCATTCTTGGCTTAGAGCTCAGAGACAGAAACAGGCGCCTGCCTCTCTCTCACTCACACACACACACACACACACACACACACACACAGGTTATTATTAGATGTATGTGTGTGTGTCAGCGCAGAGGAAATGGGCGCTGTCTGCTCTCAGCCAATCAGAGAAGCTGAAGGTGACATCACCATCTAGAAAGCCACATGTGGAGCTGCTGCTGTTCTGCAGCAAGTGCGCGCACACACATGCTTGTATTTCTGTCTTTGTGAGGACAGTAGTCACTACCAAGGACCACACACACACACACCCACACACAGCGGTGTAGTGTTGTGAAGAATCTATCAGCCAATCAGAGCTCTGGAAAATTACTTAACATCAGAGTGTGCTGATCGTGTATGTGTGTGTGTGTAAACTGTGGGAGCAGGAAGCAGTCAGCACCTCTTCAAAATAAGAGTCCAGTGTTTGCGCTGCTCTGAGGTCAGCGGCTGGACTGGAAGGATCGTCCCGTCTGCCCAGGTCGACCTTTGTGATCAGAACCTCAGAGTTATTGATCACAGCGATGAACATGGGTCGTGTCTAACAGCTGGATCTTCTCCCTGCAGCTGTTGCTGCCCCCGTGTGGCAGAATGGTGTTACTGACTGAGACGCCACACCTCAGATCTCACATTCGTGTCAGTGTCGATGAAGTCTGAGACCCGTGTTTCACAAGACGTCATTTTTTTACCTCATAAAACATACACCGAGTGTGTGTGTTTCCTTGTGTGTTCTGGCCGTCTTACATTGTCCCAGGTCTCCCTGCAGCTGCAGGATCTGAGGGACCGGCATCGTCAGGACGACGGCGTCAAACGTCTCACTGGCTCCTGCCTTCCTCTCGACCTCCCACGATGCACCACGGCGATACAGGCCGGTCACGTGATGCTCAAGGAACAAATCGGCTCCTGACACACAGACGAAGACTCAATAAAGTTTAATTCCAACTGAATCAGAGTCAGCCTGTGCGTTTCAGGTGAATCTGATTGGACAGTTGACCAACAGGTGGACGTTTACCTGACTGTGACAGGAAGTGCTTGACGATGCTGCTCGTGCCCAGTGGCGTCACGTAGTTCTCGGTGCCCTCGTGGTCCTTCAGACCTTCGATGGGACAGTCGAGGGGCTGCAGGAGGCCCACAGAGAGGAGCTCCGAGTAAAACCTGCACACGCACACGCACGGTCAGCCTGCCTGAAGCCCCAGCTACAGAGGCGTACTGGCCCTTTAAGGCAACAGGTGTGCGTTACCTGTGGTGGGTGCGAGCGTAGGCGGGCGTGGCTGAGATGTACTGCGCTCCCAGATCAGCCGATTGAGACGAGGCGTCGGGAGCGTGGCTGGTGGACATCCTGCCGCCTGCACACAGACTCCCACTGTTCCACACATTTTACTCTCTCAAACCAACCAGCCACTTTATTAACTGCTCGTTAACACAAATGACTAATCAGCCAATCACGTGGTAGCAGCTCAGTGCACGCAGACAAAGCTTTTATTGAACATAAAAAAGTGTAGGTGTAACTATCTGCAATATTAAAGATGAATATATAAAGAACAAAAATACGCAAAACAGAAGGAGAAAGAAAAGGAAATGAATTCATAGGCTGATCCATTCTGAACATTATCCCGTCACACCTGTGTTCTATAGTGGCTGCAGACAGCTTTACTCACCTGTGACTCTGGAGCTCTGAGAAAGTGTTTACGGTTTGTAAAGCAGTTGGAATTTAGTGTTTTTTAAAGTAAAGCGGGGTCATCAGCCAGTGTGTTTATTATTCAGGGATACCCCGTGACATGAATCCCGTCTGTAGGCGAATATGATGGCAGACAGTTCACGACTGAAGCTGAGCATCAGGAAACGTCTCCAAACCAAAGTCAGTCGCAGGTGGGTTTATGATGTTCAACACAATCAAATTACACAAAACCTGATTATGGGGGACAGCCCTCTTTTTAATCTGGCAGCTGGAATTTCATCATCTGTTCAAACTGAGCCTCAGGATGATGAAGATGATGTACAGGAAGAATCACAGGGGGTCTGACCTGGCACCAGTGTACCTAATGAAATGTCAGGTGAGTGTAAACAGATGCTGGTGGAAGCTCCTGTCTCTGTTACAGGTGAGGGTGTCTGTGGGAATGACAGCTACCTGCTCACCAGAACCTCTCGCCATAAGAACAGTTTCTTCCCCTCTGCTGTTGGACTCATGAACATAACCATATGACTGTTCCCACCACTAACACATGACCCTACGCTGTGTTCACATGTTTGCACTGATCACCACCTGCACTCATGTATATATTTATCTACTTAGCACTTTTAATTCTTATTTTTATGTCTATTTAAGCGTTATATGACGGTATGTTTGCACTAAGTACCGCAGCAATTTCCTAATGTTGTAAACCTGCTCAACATTTGGCAATAAAACCTTTCTGATTCTGCTATATACACTGACGTCATTCGCCCTCAGCAGGTGATCACAGCCGAGCCGAGTTACAGAGGAGGCTCCTCTGGTACACAAACGCGTCACTAGTGTTCTGCGGCGTGTCCGTGTTCCCATCACGGCACCGGAAACGGAAACTGTGCAGTTTTATGAGCGGACTTCTGTCTGTCTCACCTGCGCCCCTCGCTTTGTCCCACACCACAATCCGAACCGTGCTCTGCAGCTCTCTCCTCAGCAGACATGCGCACAAGCTGCCCGTCAGGCCCGCACCCACGATCAGAACCCGGGACATGTTAGCGCGGGAACCGAGCCAGGCTAAACCTGCAGAGACCGGGTCCGAACGAGTTACGAAACCGACACACAGAAGGACGAACAAAAACTTTCCCGGGGTCAAACGGAAACAACTGCTGCACATCCGGATAGAATTTCAAAATAATCACAGAAAACGTTTAAAGCGTTTCTGCATCTACGTGACATAAAATACGACAAACGGTGTATTAAAGGTTCACATGAAATAAAATCCTTACAGTCCATAACACTGTTCATGGTTTAATTAAAATAATACATGTAATACATAGTTACCACATATTAAAACTCTTTAACGCTGAAGAAAAATGTATTTTAATATGACTGAAAACAACATTATCATTATTGTGATTTAAAATGTAGAGTAAAATATAAATGAATTAATATATGGAATTTTAAACAGCCCAGCTTCAAACAACACAGGTTACTATTTCCGGTCTGATCGTCGGAGCCCAAACGGTTAACACCTGAGTCCTGTTTCTGGCCAGCAAATCACAGAGAGCCTCTCTCATGACGTCACGGGGGCAGATAAAAGGGAAAAGCAGAAGAAGGCGCAGTCCGCTGATGATCGGACGCCTCAGAGAGAGATCGGCGCGAGGACAGGTGAGTGTAACCGCTTCTTAGCGTCGTTACCTGATTATTAGAACAACCGTCAGGACCGAGAGGTTTATGGGGACCAGAAAGTGAGTTCCGGTGTTTAAACTGCTGTAAATGCCAAACTGATCGCTAACATTACGTCATGATTTTGGCTGCAGCTGCTCCATTCTGCACCTGCGTAACGACCTAGTAGAAAAGCGCTGTATAAGAAGCAGTCGTATGACGTCATTCTGAGCCAGCGGTCCAGTCAGAAAATGCCGTTTATGCAGGCAGCAGCTCAGACTCTCTGATCACATGCTTCTGTGATTATTGATTATCACAGATCAGCACACAGTCATCAGACTGAATCTGACCACGTGATCCTCACAGCAGAGTCTTCTTCTTCTTCCTTTTCAAATCAAACAGGACTCAGTTTTATTTGAACCAAAGAAGAAGGAAAAATTCTTTCTTTTCAGTGACCCACGAACGCACCATCCTGACTGTGTGTGTGTGTGTGTGTGTGTGTGTGTGTGTGTGTGTCAGACCATGCTGTGTGTGTTGGTGTGTGTGTTGTTTCTCTCGGCTCTCGTCCACAGCGGGCCAGCCGTCAGCAGAGCGTGGCGCTCCGATGACCTGCAGCAGGAGCTGGACCCTGAAGTGGACATGAACATTGTGAGTTTCCATCACCTTTGGAACATTTGGTCGTGTCCAAATTCATGGGCTGCATCCTCCTGAGGCCGCGTCTGTAGGCTGATTACGTCACAGCGACGCGCTGTGTAAATCGGTTTGGCTGAGAATAAAGTCACAGTTTTGACACAGCTGAATAAACATCAAACAGAAAACTATTTAAACAGAAGGTGAGACGGTCGAAGATTTACGCCAGTGTCCTGTTATATTTTAGATAGCAAGGAGCAGACGGCCGAGTTTATTAAACTCCACCGAGATAGCGGTGACGCTAAGCAGAAGGCTAGACCGTCCTATTTCACAGCTGCTCACTTCCGGCCTACCCGACCTTCTGAGGACCCGGCCCACGTAGACCGCGAAGGCCGGGTCCTCAGGAGGATGCCGCCTATAAATTTGGACATGTCTTTTGAGTGAACCTCTGACACAGGAAGCTCTAAACCTGCAGTTCCTCCAGCGTGCACCGAGGCTCCAGTAGTCAGTCTCATAGACTCCCATGTTAAAACTTTACTTCCTGTCTGTGACGTCCGTGCTGGGCGGAAGCATTTCAGTCGCCATGCTGCGATGTGTTCGGGTTCTCTGCTCCTGCTTGCTGCTGTTTGTCTCAGAAACTTCATTGAAACAGTGTAATTGTTAGAGCAGCGTGCACTCTGACCTCACTCTGACCTCGTCGTTACAAACCATGTTTAATATGAACGCCAACAACAGGAACGGGAGCTTCATGGCAGGAAGTGAGGAAAGGGTCTGCGGGTGTTTCCAGGATGTCACTGTCATCTCTCTGTCCTTTCACAATAAGAGCCCTGACTCTTCGCACAGTGGCCTCAGTTGATGGACTCTGAACGATGAGCTCAGACTGTTTGTTCACTGCAGTCGCTGAACTCTGACCGTCTGACTCATCAGGCTGTAGGAAGACATCAGCTGTAACTGTTGACCCGTGACCCTAGGTTACCATAGCGATATGGATATGAAAATCTCCTCGTGATGTCCTGACAGAAATGAGTCGGTGTGAGCGCCGTCTCAGATTCATGTCAGAGTCAGTTTGTAATGCTGACTTTGATAAACGCTCGCAGCATTTCTGTGTAGCTTGGACACTCGGGACCTGGCGTCATCACGTTGTCATACAGGTGAGCTGTTTGTACTGAAGCCTGCCTTCACCTGAGCTGTCAGACACACCTGTAACTCTGGAAAGAATCAGAGAGATGCAGCTGATGGAGCTGAGAGCAGCGTGGAGGACCTGACGAAAACTCCCTGACCTTTGATTGGTTAAAGGTGAATGAGCTGGTCTCTGTGCTGCAACAGAAACACGCCTTCATCAGGTAACCTGTAACTTTGCACCTACAAACCGCCACGCTGGTCTGCAGTAAGTGGAACGTAACCAACCAATCACTGATAATCACTGCGACTGTGCATTGATTGGTCAGTCACATGACTGCAGCTCTTGCATTTTAGACAAAGTAAACTTTGCAGGTCACGGGCATTGAGATTGCACAGGGTCTTTTATTTTGAAATTTCACAGGGCTCTCAGCTGTTTCTGACTTTAATTTCACATTCAGCGGATACACTGCAGTGTCATCACATCGTTTAAAAGAAGCAGCGTCCTGCGGTGCACTTGTGTTAACGGTCAAATAACCTGAGAAACGAGGTGAGCGCCAGTGATCTGAGAGACAGGCAACGGCTGGTATCCAAGGAGACGGCTGATATCCAGTGAACATCTCGGCTCACGTTACTAAGCCCCGCCTCCCCAAACAGGGAGGAGAAGTTTTTCAGAGACTGCACTTGGACCCAGGTCCCAGTTGCGGGTCTTTGATTCCCACATCATGGTCTTGCAGGCACAGCGTCAGGTCATGTGATATGTCGTGTTTATTTCGATTTTTCTTGTCTCTGCTCTGTAGTTTTACACACTGACCTCACTGTTTGAAACGTCCACATTAACGTGTGTGTGTGTGTGTGTGTGTGTGTGTGTGTGTGTGTGTGTGTGTGTGTGTGTGTGTGTGTGTGTGTGTGTGTGTGTGTGTGTGTGTGTGTGTGTGTGTGTGTGTGTGTGTTCAGACAGAGATCATCCGGAGGTGGGGTTACCCAGCAGAGGAGCACCAGGTGCTGACGGAGGACGGGTACATCCTGGGCGTGAACAGGATCCCGCGGGGACTGAAACCCTCCAAAGGTCAGGCGGAGGCTCTTCCTTCTCTGTGAGCACATTTGGTTACGGTGCAAACAGGAAGTTTTGCCATGTCATCGAGCTTCACTTCCTTTTTACAGCAGTCCTGATGAACTTTGTCCTGAAGTGATTCACGTGATCTTTCGCCTACATTCACTTGACCTTCCTCTTCTCCCTTTAACGTCATGCTGGGTCTGAATCCAGATGTGGCTCTGTAGAAACCTGGCGTCTGTTCCTGGCAGGTTTGATTTGACGGTTTGTGGTGTCCTGCAGGTGTGAGGCCGGCGGTCTTCCTCCAGCACGGTCTCCTGGCTGCAGGCAGTAACTGGATCACCAACCCACCGACCTCCAGCCTGGGCTACGTGCTGGCGGACGCGGGCTACGACGTGTGGATAGGAAACAGCCGCGGAAACACGTGGTCCAGGAAACACCGCACGCTGAGCCCGTACGAGGACGAGTTCTGGAGGTTCAGGTACCCGCCCCGCTGTCCTTTCACCTGCGCAGGTGTCAGCGAGCATTAACATGACAGAGCTCTGGTGTTTGTCTGTGCAGCCACGATGAGCTGGCTCTGAAGGATCTTCCAGCTGTGGTCGACCACATCCTGAAGGTGACTGGCCAGGAGCAGATCTTCTACATTGGACACTCTCAGGGAACCACCATAGGTGCTTTTACTTTGAACTGCGGAGGTCCTGATTTCTGTCCCTAACAGGCTTCCGTACATGGAATTAATCTTCTCTTCGTTTCCAGCATTCATGGCGTTCTCCACGCTGCCAAAGCTCGCCAGCAAGATCAGGCTGTTCTTCGGATTGGCTCCTGTGGCCACTGTCGCCTTCACGGGCAGCCCCATGGCCAAACTGTCCTTCCTGCCCGACGCCGTCATCTGGGTACGAACCAGTCACGTGACCACCAGCTAGTCGTGTTCTCGTCGTTTGTCTGATCGCCGTCACATTTACAGAGTCAATAAGCTTTGTCTTGTTGTTTCTTGTTGGCCCCACAGGACTTGTTTGGGAGGCGGGACTTCCTGCCCCAGAGCGCGATGATTAAATGGTTGGCCGAACACGTGTGTGCGAAGCATCTTCTCAGCGAACTGTGCGGGAACATCTTCTTCGTCCTCTGCGGCTTCGATGAGAAAAACCTCAACATGGTTCGTGTCTCGCTGGGAAGCAGGTGGTGACCGAACGGGCACACCTGGACGTTAATCAGAAACATCTGAAGTTTTCTGAAGATAATTAGAGTCAGAGCTGTTTGTGATGAAGGCCACATGGCTGTGTTTCAGACTCGGACTCCGGTCTACACCACTCACTGCCCGGCTGGGACCTCAGTCCAGAACATGATCCACTGGTCCCAGGTAACACACACACTCATACCTGCCTGTGAGTACATGTGGGGACCTTGATGTTGCTCTGCAAATACAGCCCACAGTGTGTGTCCACAGTGTGTGTCCACAGTGTGTGTCCACAGTGTGTGTCCACAGTGTGTGTCCACATGCCACCTCTTGGTTTGTGTTTAATGTTTTTGGTTCAGTAAACGAGAGCTCATTTGAATATTTCATTTTGTTCTTTGAGAAATGCTCACACGGATTATTATTCATTGCTTTTAATATTGATTGGCTGAACCTGGGTCACATGACCCTGTTTTATATTTAGTACACTATTATTGGTACTTCTGCAGCACAGTGGTTAACACTGTTGCCGCACAGCAAGAACGTCCTGAGTTCAATTCCACCTTCAGGCCGGGGTCTTTCTGTGTGGAGTTTGCGTGTTCTCCCCGTGTTTGCGTGTTCTCCCCGTGTTTGCGTGTTCTCCCCGTGTTTGCGTGTTCTCCCCGTGTTTGCGTGTTCTCCCCGTGTTTGCGTGTTCTCCCCGTGTTTGCGTGTTCTCCCCGTGTTTGCGTGTTCTCCCCGTGTACTCTGGCTTCCTCCCACAGTCCAAAGACACGCAGTTAGTGGGGATAGGTTAACTGATGAATCCAAATTGCCCATAGGAGTGAATGTGAGAGCGATTGTGTGTTGGCCCTGCGACAGACTGGCGACCTGTCCAGGGTGGACCCCGCCTCTCGCCCTATGACAGCTGGGATAGGCTCCAGCGACCCTGAAAAGGATAAGTGGAAGCGAATGGATGGATTATTGGTACTAATTTTTGTAGCTTTCATTCTGCTCTGGTGTGCCTGTACATGGGGCAGGTGTTAATAAAGTTTCCTGTATTCAGGCCGTCCACACAGGAAGACTGGTGGCGTTTGACTTCGGAGCAGCAGGAAACATGAAACACTACAACCAGGTGAGTCCACAGCACAGCAGGGACTCCTACAGACTCTGAAATGTCACCTGGTCACCGTGTCCTCCTTGTGTCCCCTCTGCAGTCCACTCCCCCCGAGTACCGTGTCCAGGACATGAAGGTTCCCACCGCTCTGTTTTCAGGGGGACAGGATACGCTGGCGGACCCAAAAGATGTGGCAGTCCTCCTCACTCAGGTGAGCATTACCTACGAGATTTATTCACATTAGGCGATGATGGAGTACGGCGGGGGCGTGTCCTCGAATCTGATCATTAATGAAACAGGTGGAGGGGCCAGCCCGGATAACAGCTGTGTGTCTGCAGGTCCCTAACCTGGTGTACCATCAGCACATTGAGCACTGGGAACATCTGGATTTCATCTGGGGGCTGGATGCTCCGGAGCAGATGTTTCCTGCTGTGCTGAAGCTGCTGCAGGAGTACCGATAGAGGGCGAGAGCAGCGGACGCCGCCCGCTGCAGCGTGGTTTATGGTTTTATGGAGACTGAGTTTTGACACTTCTTCCTGCAGCAGGATGTTTCTGTCCCGCCCTCCCTGCCTGGACCTGTCATATCACCTGCAGCTTTAAAGGCGATCGAAGCACGCTGCTGCATGTTTAAATGAACAGTCACTCTGAAGCGTTTTCATGGACCGCTTTCTCCTGCAGTTTGACTCACTTCTGCCGGGAACCAATGAGAGAGCAGCGTTGTCACGCTTCAGGTAACTATTTGTGTCACAATCTAACATTCAGCGTGTGAACAGGTCGCACGGCGAGCCCCGGGGTGCTCTGCTCAGAAGCAGCACGTCAGGTTGAATGTGTAGGACCAGAGCTGTGTGTTGGTCAGTGCAGCTTCTTTTTGCTACTTCCTGTTTTTAGCATGGAGACACTCGTCCTGAGGACAAACTGTGAAAATGTGGATGTGAGAATAAGAAGTGAATCTGCAGTTTCAGTCACCTGTGTGCGTTTTTTAACTTGCTGTGTAACCATTTTTACTCATTATGATGGTGTTTCCTAAATAAAACCATTTTACGACCACAGCTTGTTTTCATTCCTCCTTTTTTGTCTGACAGCTCTTAATTTGAAAGTTTTGAGAGTTTCAATGTAGTTTACAAGTTTATTCAGAAATAAAAATGTTACTTTGAAATGTTTCATCACCCGCTTCATTTCATGTTGACACTTTTATTATTATTATACCTGTTCGTGTAACAGTCCCAAAGCACACCTCTGCTGACAGTATAAGAACTACAGATAAACGGCGAGCTCTCAAATACTGTTGCCTAGCTTAGCACAAAGATTAAAAAATGAGGCAAAGCTATTAGCAAAATGTAACGTAAAGATGGGGCGAGAATTTCTAAAGTTTTTTCTTTTTAGTTGATAAATTGCAACATTCAGTTAATTTTATGTCTTACAAAACAAGAAAAATGACTGTTAGCCTAGCTCGGTACAAAACCTGGAAGTGGAAACTAGCTTGTAGCCCGACAGGTGAGTGGTTAGCAAAGAAAACGCTGCATGCTAGGAGGTCTCTCTGAGATGCTAGCGTCGTCAGCATAGAAGGCGGAGGAATCGGGTGTTGGCGCCCCCTGCTGTCCGCATGAATGAAAACTTCATTCCGTCTTCCTCAGCATGTTGATGATCTTTTGGAACTTGAGTCTGGTGGCAATGTCCAGCGGGGTTTCTCCGTTCTGTAAAAGCAGACACACGTGTTATCGGGTCACGGAAAGCGTCTTGTCACGGTGTGCTGCGCGTCTGTACGCACGTTATTCTTGATGTTGGGTTTGGCGTTTCGTTGCAGCAGCAGAGGAACCAGGCGATGACTTTTTCTCTCACAGACGTAATGAAGAGCCGTGTTCCCCTTCTGCACACAAAACACCTTTTTACTGTCAGGAAGTGGCCTGAGATTTTCAAATTAAACCGCGTTAAGCTCCTGTTCACGCACGTAGTCGACAGCGTCGACGCTGACGTCAGTGCTCAGCACGGCCTCCATCAGAGCCACGTTCTTCCTCTGTTTCTGCAGCTGCAACACAGAAACACCGGTGAGCAGATCAGACTGTGCTTTACCTGTATGATGTCACACTGAGAGAGACTGCTGATTGGCCGTACCATGATGAAGTATCCGAGCAGCAGGATGGGCATCAGGATGGTGATCATCAGATAATCCAGCAGTGAGAACGTCCTCTTGGAGGCGTAGTGGAGACACGTCCTCTGTTTCTGATGTGTGACACACACACACACACACACACACACACACACACACACACACACACAGATCAGTAACACAGCTCGCTAACCAACATGATGACATCATCAGGGAAAGGCACCTTATTGGTCAGCTGGCTGTTGGCCTTGTTGTCCAGCAGGTATGTGACCGCATTCAGGTGACCGTGGCGGCAGGCAGCAATGAGGGGTGTGTCCCCGGTGTGCACCTCCTGAACATTCAGGTGGGCGGGGTCATTTTTCAGGAGGAAGTACAACTTACGGACGTCGCCCTCGTACGCTGCCTGGCAGGCCGGCTGAGGAGGAATTACATGAGTTAAGCTCCTTATCAGCTGATCAGGAACAGCCCGGTCCGTCCAGTTTTCCGCTCCTATCTCACTCACTCAAGCTCCTCCCCTTTTAAGACCGCTTTCTTCTGATTGGCTGATTCTCAACATGTAAAAAATTAGATCCCACCAGTTTCTCATTATTATTATTGTTATTATTATTTCAATAAAACGATTGTGTAACATTTGCTATCTTGATTTCTTCTCATTTTCCTGTTTTTGGTAGTTTTCTGAATATTTGCAGTCATTTTCTCGCAGTGTGTTGCAGTACTTGTGTTGCTGTGATATCCTTGCAGTACTGCAGTCATTTTCGTGTCTGTCTTCATATTTGTTGTCGGAGTGACGCCAGGTCATTAAACTTCTACCTGTCTGTTTGTTTCAAGTGAAGCTTTACCTGAAACTCAAGTGTGTGTGCACGAGAAATCAGCCCGAACCGGAAGAGCGCGCATGAGCCTTTCGGAGTAAAGAGTTAAAACCAGGATTAAACGTGTTTGTTTAGCAGAGAAAAGAGGGAAACAAAGCGCGCTCTTACCTCCGAGTAAACCATCCCCATGACGGCACGAACACACCTGAGCACGTCATGGTCTGACACGTCAGCAATAACACATCCGGATCCATTTTCAGAATAAGAGTCTCTTGCTGTTTCACTTCATTCAGTTTATTACTAAACACACCAGAAAACGTAGCTGAGTCTGGACGGCTTCCCGTTTCCACGTGACACTCGGAGGGCGCGCACGTGATCTCATGTGGTCTTTTCTTCCCAACAGAAGAACTTTTGCTTCATTGTCAGACCCGGTGCTTTTATTTTGTAGGCTGCAAAGAGAACTTTGTGTACTTTACCTGCTGATGTTGAGACATCAGAAAGAGCCCGAGGCACAAAGGAGGAGGAGCAGGAGGAGGAGCCGAAGGAGCAGGAGGAGGAGCCGGAAGAACAGACAGGCAGGTAAACTCAGAGCATCACCAGGCGGTTTGAATGTTTTCATATGAAATCAAACTTGAAAACATCAGCAGTGATTATCAGAGTCCAGAAGAGGGCGATAAACATCCGCACACACCTGATCACAGGTGCTCTCGGACCCTCGCTCTGCACCGCTCCACTTCCGGTGAGACCCGCTGTGATAAAGGCAACATGTCGAGCTTTAAAGCAGCTCTGCTCAGAAACATTTGAAACGGTGTCCTTTATTCTGAAAGAGTCTCACCTGCTGTGCTGAAGGTGTTTCGGATGGTTTCTGTTGCTGAGGCCCCGGATGTTCTGTGATGGATGTCTGTCACAACCAATCTGTTCGCGTCATTATTATTGATGACATCATTTGATTATGTTTGCCGGGTCTCTGTCTGAGTGAGACCTCCCGCTGTTCTCCTGCTCTCTGTGGGGGCTTTCTGCGCATGTGCACAGAGGTCACACCCGCCGCGGTGACACCGTAAAGTGCGAGTGAGTCATCTCGATCTCAGAGACGATCTCTGCGGCTACCATCTCCGCGGGTAGTTGGTGTGGAGCGGCGGCATCCTCCGGAGCTTTCATCCGTTTCTCACATCTGTCCCGCAGCTGGACCGGTCCGCACCGCCCTGGATCCGGTTCATCCTCCGCCGCCGGGCTCCATGTGTGATCGCGGGATGCAGCCGGACTGCGGGCTGAACGCCGACACCGAGCCGGTAAATCAATCATTTTCTTTATCGAGCTGATCAGGACCTGTAGACGTCATCATCAGGTGAAAGCAGCTGTTTCCAGATGTTTTCATGCTAAAGTTAAAACAGGGCTGTCTATTGGTTCCCCAGCAGCTCATTTTTAAACCAATCACTAATCAGTGAACCTGCTGATCAGCCTTTGGTTTATCGATAAATCTTGTAATGACATGTTGAAGCCTTCAAACTTTAGTTTGAAAGTCTGTGACGTAGCAGATAAAGACTGTCAACTTTTATTTTGAAAATAGAGACTCAATGAACCCAAAACAAAGAAATAAAAGTTTAATTTTTAATTTCAGTCACTGAGCTTTTTTAAAACAAGCTTTTATTTTGAAAAATAAATCAATTAATTGATCTGCTAATTGAGGTGTGTCCAGCTGTGACATCACAGCAGCCTGAAAGCAAACCTGTGTTTAGGTTTACATCTAGATTTAAGGCGCTCACAGACATGTCCACCTTAAATCACATGTTTCAGGGGACTCCATGCAGGTGTTCACCTTTAAACACCTGCATGGCATCATCATCATCGTCGTTGCTGTCAGGTTACCTCAGGTCGTCTGCAGGTGTCGATGTGTCGCCGCTGGCTCGTCAGCACCTGAACGATCTGAATGAGGCCGAGCTGGTTCAACTCGTCACACCTGCGTTACAAGCACTGAGTTCTGATTGGCTGACGGAAACGACGCCGACAGGTCTGATGTGTATCAGCTGATGTGAGCGGAGTCAGGAGCAGTTCAGTTTGATCCTCAGACACAGAGACGAGTTTAACTGGCCCAGGTGGAGGTGAGTCCCTCGTAACCTGCAACAGGCTCTCTATACCTGCCCATGAGGATCCCCTGGATCAGGGCCTCCTCTCCTCCAGGTGTTCACCTGCTGCAGGTGAGCCTCCAGAACTGATCCAGGACTGCCGTCAGACCAATATGGAGGACTTTGAGCTTCTGCTGAGCGTAATGGTAGGATGGACAGTTGGTGGGGCTGGAGTCTCACCTGTGAATGGTTATAAATGAAAATCGGGGCGAGTTTGTTCTTTCGAAGCACTTCCAGCCAGGTGCAACTGTTGCCACGGTGACAGTGGCGTGATCAGAGCTGTTTGTTTGGACACAGAAGCTTGTGAGGAGTGGGAGCTCGCCTTGTCTTCATCGGTTTAAGAGCGGCTGAGTCACCTCATGGTTAGTCGCTGGTTGCCACGGTAACTGTGGACCAAGCTGAAGGACAGGCAGGCATGATGATGATGATGATGGTGATGAGGGGCTGATGGGAAATAAAACAGCTTTAAAGGAACATTCCCCCCATATGTGGCGTTTCAAAGCTGCTCATCTTGTTTTTCCGTCTCCCCCGCAGTGAAGCATCATGGGAGGTGGCAGATGGACGAGCCGGTCGTGGGCCGACCAGTGACACGCACACGCTGAGACACACACACACACACACACACACACACACACACACACACACACACACACACACACACACACACACACACACACAATGGAACAAGGCTTCAGCTTAAACACATTGGTAAGTACTGAGTGTGTGTGTGTGTGTTTTACTGATGCTGTGGGGACCCACACGTGTTCTTGTTACTCACAATGTGGGGACAGAAAAACACGCATCATAACAGCTTTACAACACAACAGTGACACGACTGCCAGCACGCGCTGAGGTCTACAACGACTGCATCATTTTACCTGGATGCTGAAAATCACGTCTCTTACTTTATTTTTGTCATTTAATTATTTAACTAAAAATGAAATAAAATGAAACGAGTGTGATTAAAAAAGTGAAAGAAAAAAAAGAGTTGTAATAAAATAAAATTACATATAAAATCAGAATCAGATTAGAATAAAATTAGAAGTAAAAGACAAAATGCTTCCTGATCAGTAAGAACAAAGTTTTATATAAAACATCAGATCAAAGGTGAGACAGAGTGGGGTTGTTTCTGTGTCGGCTCGGTGCACAGAGGTCTTCTTATTCTCGGTGCTCCGACTGGCGCCATCATCTTAATGAGCTGAGCAACAAACGCTGCATTCAGGCTCCCAGCGGGGACGGGAAATCTCAGTTTCCTGCCTGAAAAACACATCAGCTCAGCTGTGACGCCATTCAGAGTTTTTAATGTCGGCTCCTTTAATGAGTTTCGTGTCCTTAAGCTCGTCACCTGCTATTAAACAGAACACACTTTTAAAATCTTTCACTGAGATATTTTATTTTACTTAGTGGTCGAGCCGTAGAGAAAGCCTCCTCAAACCCGGGTCTCTGAGGGACACGGGTCTCTGAAGGGTCGTTCTGAGCATCGATGACCGTTCCAAACTGAAATCATTGGTGCTCATGTTGATGTTTTTAGAGGCTGCTGCCATCTTTGCTCTTCTCTGACAAACACTTTCTTCCACAGAAGAAGCTGGCAGCAGAGCCCGACTACACAGACGTGTCGCTGACGGCAGCGGAACGCGTCCGAGCGCTGGGGAAGATGGGATGCTGCGTGGAGATCAACGAGGACATCGCGCCCAGACGCTACTTCCGCTCGGGCGTGGAGATGGAGCGCATGGCGGCGGTTTACCTGGAGGAGGGCAGCCTGGAGAACGCCTACGTCCTCTACACCAAGTTTATCACGTGAGGCTCAGTGGCGTTGGGGGCAGGGCTGCTTGGTGTTTCGCACAGCATGTGATGTGACGGCCGCTGTCTTTCAGTCTATTTGTAGAGAAGCTGCCCGCTCACAGAGACTACCAGCAGTGCACTGCCATCCCCGAGAAACACTTCATCATGAAGGTAACAATCGTTATGAACTTCCTGTTTTATTTTGAAGACGCTCACCTGCCTGCTCTTGAGCCACTTCTACTTCCTGTCTTTGTTTGTTTCCCCACCAGCTGCAGACAATCACCCAATCAGCCTGTGTGTTATCACTCCCAGCTTCCTGTTGCTCAGGTTGTTGCTCGCTGTGCTGCAGCTTTCCCCTCACCTCCTCCTGTAAGTGTTTTAGGTCGCTCCAGCTAGCAGCTGTTAGCTTCCTTTGGCCTCTGATGGCTCCAGGTAGCTCCAGCTACATCCAGCTAGCTCCTGCTGCCATGCTGGTTTAAAATCTGGCTCGATGGTTGTAACTCATCATTTGAGATGTGGTGGTTTGTCCTCAGATGTCGGTAGATATTCTCCAGGCTGCTTGTTGTTAGCAGTTTGTGGACAACACAGTGGCAGTTAGCTTCTGTTAGCGCTATGATGCTCGTCTTTCTCAGAGCAGCCTTCAGTCTGTCGCTCTTGTCTGAGTTGTTTTCCACGCTAGCAAATCTCCAGATCTGTGGGCCTGTTTCTTGTTGGTACTTAACAACCTTTGGTGCATCGATTCTGCCCATGAAGAGGCTTCAGCTGAGGCTTCAGGCCAGACTAACCATGCACTGTTTATTTTTTTAATCTTGGGATGTGGTGGAGTTTTAAAAAGTCAGGCTCAGAGTTGAACCAGGATTAAACGCTGTGCACTGCTGACACAGATCTGGCTCATACATCGAGTCTGTGGTTTGTTAGCAGGATGATGGAGATGTCACTCCACATGTTTAACACATGAACAAGTTTCCAGATCTCCTGCTCGATTTGTGCTCGGGGATGTTTCGACTGAGATCCCGTTGGCTGAAGCTGGTGGGCGGGGTGTTAGTGTTCAGGTGAGAGTGTCTGGTGGGTTGGAGCTGAGACAGATACTTGTTCGTTAATCAGCTGGCTTAAAAGTGCCGTGTTAGTCGCTGCGAGCAGGCTCGCCGCCGTCGTGTAGAAACATCTGTCCTGATGCTGAGCTCACGCTTTCACGGCTGCGTCAGAAAAGTCACGACCGTTTTTATCATGGTAGAAACACGAAAGTTTTCATCCCTGGAAGATTCTAGAAAACTGATCGTGCAGCAGAAACATCAGGAAACATCTGGAACTCGTGCAGTTGCCACAGCTGGAGCTTAAAGAGCAGAAACATAACAGCTGGATTTCACTGAACTTTAAAAGTTGAATTTCTGGGTATCGGTCTGTGAGATGGCGGGCGAGGGCGACCATTTCCGCCCGTCTCGTCGTATTTGTTCCTTCCTGTTTTTGTTTTGAGCGCGTGTGTCAGCGTTTCCTTGGTTTATTCTTAAATGTGATGTTTCTAAGTAGGCGACACAATGGTGGCTGACGTAGTTAAACTCGTTCATCGGTGTAAAGTTGGCTCGGCTGGTGGAAGACGTTTTTATAAGTGGTCGCTGGACGTCGCTGGAAACGTGTCCAGTCCTTAAACCAGACTTCAAATCTTTGTCTTGTTGTTGTGGCTGTGAAGGACTGCCTCCATCTGGCCCCTCCCCCTCATCACGCCAGCCCTACATCATGAATCCTCCTGAGTCCAGGTGGACCCAGAGTGACCTCTGTAAAGTCACACTCGTACATTTATGCTGTTTTTGGTGCTCCAGCTGCGGTTCCTCAGGTGTTCCTGCTGCAGAACCACACCTGGTTCTGGTCCTGGTGTCTTTGCTGTGACCTGTTCTGTCTATGCAGAAACTTCAGGAGGTGGCGTTTCCCCGTAAAGACGAGCTGAAGAAGCGCCTGGAGGAGAAATACAGCAGGGAACACAGCGAATACCTCAGAGCCCAGGTGAGTGAGTTTTCACAGTATTGATAATTGATCAGAGGAGCGCTCGGTATGGGAACGATCCAGGGGAACGGCCTCTGCGCGGTGAGTCCATCCCACCTGTCTTTCAGGTGAAGGTTAGGGTGTGACACGCCTGTCAGAGGTGACCTCCTACAGTGATGTTCAGACTAGTAGTCGTTTATTTTAGGTGAACTCGCCGCAGCCACCTGTACGAGCTCATCTTTGTTTCCTCAGAGCCAGGCGGCGGTCGTGGTGCACGGGTGTGGCCAGCAGCTGCAGCAGCTGTCCCTATTGGACGAGGACAGGAGAAGGTTCCTGCTGCTGGAGGAGGAGAGGCAGCGCGTCGCCGCTCTGCGACGCATGCAGATTGAATCGGAACAGTTTCGCTACTTCGAGGACCAGCTGAGACGCCAGGAGCTGGCCAATAAGAGAGGAGTGGAGGCGGAGCAAAAGGTAGCGTATTCTTCATAGTACAGGCTTAAGGAATTTCTCGCTGGCTTAATCTTCTCGATGCGGAAGCTGCGTCGATGTTTTGTTTCATACTGCAGTGCCTTTGGCAGCAGGACAACCTTCATGTACGGACCTGCCTCGTCCACAGGGAGCAACACTAGCTAACGTTAGCCAGCATTAGCTTACAAAGAGAGTCCAGTAAATGACCGGCTCAACACAAACTAACACTCGTGTCTCATTTTGACGTTAGAACTAGCTAAAGCTAACCAGCTAGCTGGTGTTAGCAGGGAAGCTAAGGTCGACCAGCTTTACACTCAGGATTAAACTCTAACCTGACTCTGAGCTAACGTTAGCCTGCCTACTAACAGATTAGCTTGTGAAGTACTGGTGTACTGTAATACTGGCTCAGACTACCGAGTACTGTGAGTACTGTGTAGTTTGACTGTGTCTTTCATGTTTGTGTTGCAGGTTCAGACCAAAGTGCCTGAGGTGACAGACGGCTCCCGTCTGTCCCAGCAGCCAATCAAAAACAGCATACGATCCCTGGGGGCAGACCCTAACAGAAACAGACTGCCTGCCCCTGTGAGCCAACCCGCCGCCACGCTGGCTGGAGTACAGAGTCAGTACACAGTCACTCCGTTTACCTGCGTTTACTGCGTACCTGTCGTATGCGGTGCAAAAGGTTCAATCAGACCTCCACACAGACGTTACGCCCTCTTAAACCAGGTGTGTTTGTGTACAGGTGAGAGGGTGGAGGGCCTGAGGCGAGTCCTGATTCCCAAAGGGCTGACTCAGAGTTTCCTCTCGCTGGCCCGGTCAAACACGGCCAGAGGAATCGAGACCTGCGGCGTCCTCTGCGGACAGCTGGTGAGCGAAACGCACGTCCTGTCCCGCCCTCACCCATTTTCAGTCATATACCACCAGCCAAGCCCCGCCTCTCTCTCATTCTCAGACGCACAACGAGTTCACGCTGACTCACGTCGTAGTCCCCAAACAGACCGCCGGCCCGGATTTCTGCGACATGGAGAACGTGGAGGAGCTGTTCAGCTTCCAGGATGAGCATCACCTGCTGACGCTGGGCTGGATCCACGTAAGCATGCAAGCTTGGAGGAGGTCCTGGAGCTCCATGATTGGCTCTTGTAGAGATGCAGTTAACCTTCTTCGTAGCAACAGCAGTTTGTGAGAACAGAAACAGTGCGACACTAAAATAAACTGTAAGGTTACCCGTCTGGTTAATGTCCTCACAAATGCCTCACTCGGGGCCTCTTTTGGTGAGTGGTTTGGTATCAAGTCCCCACAAGTGCTGTAAGCGAGCACACGTTCCTGAGAAAACCAGCGTTTGTCCTTCATTTACATGATCATATATCACCATGGAAACGGTGCCTGCGGTCGAGCAACAGATGAGCAGAGCGAGGGAGAGGTCTCACTCTGCACTCTCTCACCCTCCACGCGTCACTTCAGTCTAGGGCTGCCACGATTTGTCGACTATCAAAATCGTCGACGACTGATTTAATAGTCGACGCGTCGTTTGAAGCTTTGTAAGATCCCAAAAGACGCAGGAATAAGTAGCAGGATTTAAGAGTGTAATAACGGACTGAAACAGAAGATGGCAGCACTGCATGTACAAGGATGCCAGCTGCCGTTAAACCCCGAAGAAGAAGAAGAAGCAGTGTCCCAGAATTCATAGCGCGGCCCAGCTCAGTTTCCAACAATGGCGGCAGCTAGTTAGTTTTAATATTACTCTTATTATTCTTTCTGGGTCACAAAATAAACGTTTAACATATTTTCATGGAGAATGTAGCTGTGTAAACCTCAAATATCTGCTCAGTTTATCAAGACACCACATATTTTCAAAAGCGCTCCGACGTTTTCGGAGACGTCTGTTACCCACTAGCTCGATAGCTAGCCGGGGGCTAGGCTCACTAGAGCCGTGAGAACACCGGACTCCCGGCAAATTGTTTTCAAACCCACCGCCGTCTTTCGCTACTCAGGTTAAACATGATATATGAGTCACTTAGATAACTTAAAATGTTGTTGTTTGGCTTTTTTCAGTATTTTATTTGTTCCTGAGTAAATCGGTTTGGCTGAGATTAAAGTTTTTACACAGCTGAATAAACATCAAGCAGACAGCTGATTATCAGAAGTGTGAGATGCTCCAGAATTTACTCCGGTGTCCTGTTATATTTTAGATAGCAAGGAGTTTATTAAACTTCACCGAAACAATCTGCAAATTTCATTAAAATTATAATATAATAAACTATCATCTTGTCTTTATTTTTAGTTAGCACCTTACACACTTAAAGCTGTAAGCTAATGATAGTTATATAAGAGCAGATGCTGCTGGTGCAATAAGCTGTAGTTTTACGTCCAGTGGATGATGATCTGATTAGTCGACTAATCGCATAAATAATCGGTGACTAGTCGACTATCAAAATAATCGTTTGTGGCAGCCCTACTTCAGTCAGGGTTGTAGTTCAGTGTGTGTGACCTCTGACCTCTGTGTTCAGACTCATCCCACTCAGACGGCCTTCCTGTCCAGCGTCGACCTCCACACTCACTGCTCATATCAACTGATGCTGCCGGAAGCCGTCGCCATCGTCTGCGCGCCAAAACACAACGAGTAAGTCTGTCACTGGAGCACGCATGTATGCCGATTTCCCACGAGGCCTTTCAGCCCGCTAATGTCGCTCCGCCTGTCTCCCCCCCAGCACAGGTGTGTTCAGGCTGACCAACCTGGGGATGTCCGAAGTTTCTGCCTGCAAGCTGAAAGGTTTCCATCCTCACTCAAAGGAGCCGCCGCTCTTCACGGTGAGACCCTCGCCGAGGTCGACCTCATTGTCAGGATACCGCGTCCTGTGTTCAGCCCCGACTCTGAATCACCTGTAACCCGTCCTCTTTTGTCCCCTCAGGTGTGCAGACACGTCGTGTTCAGGGACTTGCGGCTTAACCTGCTGGACTTAAGGGTTTAGACAGGAAGCACTGGCAGGCTTTTATTCTGAAGAGGAAACTGTGAACGCACCGCCGGTGTTTGCTGACACGTTGTGATGTCAAATTTACAGGAAACTTTTAACACTTTTAATTTTTGGTGTTTTTGTTGTTGTTTGTTTTGTTTTTTTGCTGCTGAGCCACTGCAGATGGGGGGGTGATCTCAGGCCAGTGAGCTGCTCTGATTGGGCAGTTAATAAAAAGCTTACTGAGACCTAACCTCAGCTGATGCTGCCGTCACAGCAGCGCTGTGAAAATGGCGTCTGCAGAGACCCAGATTGTGCCAAGTTCCAGCGTGGGCCAAGCTCCCGTCGAGGCGACTGCCAGCGAGCCGTTTGAGACGCAGTTTGATGTTTTTAAATGAAAGATGGACTGGGAGCAGACGTGAGCGAGTGCCTCGCCTGGAAAACGTGAACGTTGAAGCGTTGGCGCTCTCAAGGACGAAGTCTCTCCACGCTTCACTCAGACTAAAAATGACCTTTAACCGCCACAGCTTAGTTTCAGTGCTGAAATCCTGCTGCCATCTCTGACCCTGAATGCCTCGCGCGTCCACCTCTGAGCTTAAAGACAGGAAATCCTGATGTGGATTTCAGAATAAAACCTGAAGCTGCGCTGTCACCTGTGCAGTGTTTGCCCCGAGTCCTGCCTGTCAGGCCGCACCCGTCCTGCTGGGCCGCTGATCGCAGCGCTAAGGCGCCCCCAGTAGTCACCTGATATCCACCAAGCTTGGCTGTGACCTTACTTCCTGTTAGGCAGCTTCCCTGACACTCTGATTGGCTGTGGCGGTTCAGTCTTGTGAGGTTTGGTCAGAGGTGAAAGTCATTCTTTGAGCTCTTCGCTGCTGCAGATGTGAAACTGTGAGGAGACTCTTAACACTCTGTCATTTTAGGCGAGACCGTTCACGCCATAAGCTACTCTGACCTTTGACCTCGAGTGGGGTGCCATGTAAGGGGTGGCAGACAGCAGGGGGCGCTGCAGGCTCACCGGTGTGTGTCGTGTAACGCTGGCTGGCGTGGCGCTCACAGCGGGCCCTTTTAAACTTCTTGCAGATGAAATTATTTTCTGATGTTTCTCTCGTGGTGCGTTCAAAGCGCCCCGCAGCTGGAGGACTTCTCAGTGTGTGCGCCAGCAGATGTTTTCTTGTTGAGCTGTTGTGTGACTGTTTTTTGCTGATGACGTTTTGACAAACTGTGACCTGACTGCTGTTTTTAACTTTTTGGTAATAAAACACTCTGCTGCTCTAGCACCTGTATGTGTCTGTTTTTTGATTAAAAGTGTCTGAAACTGATCGCTCCACCCACCCAAACCCAGACTGCTCAGATCTTTAACTTCTCACACAAACTTGCTTTGAGAGGAAAAAGAAAGACGCAGTACCATCTTCAGGCTGACGCTTCACTTTGTTTGGAGGATTTCTGCACTCTAACTGCGGCTCTGTGGGACAGAAACTAAACGGTGGCGATGGTTGGAGCCCTCCTGCTACGAAGTATTCGAGCATTTGGTGTGTGACTGAGGGGTGTGATGGCAGCAACCTGACACTAATACTCAAAGACACGAGCCCGTTTGTGAGCAGCGTCGGTTGCACTTGTTTAAAAACACTGTTCTTAGCGCTGCAGCAGCGAGTACAGACGCTCTCGTACAAACTCATCTCCCTCTGCAGGACCTGTGGAAGTCCTGCAGAGGGAGATGAGTTTGTACGAGAGCGTCTGTGTTAGGATCATCATCATTTGGTGATTCTGTTCTCAGACATGGTTAATGGACTGATTCTTATATAGCGCTTTTCTACTCTCCCGGACTACTCAAAGCGCTCTATACAACATGCCTCATTCACACCCACTCATATACACGAGTGCAACCTAACCTGTATTCGCACGCATTCACACTCCGATGAACCTGGAGGGCAAGGCTACTTGGCATGCAGACTGGGGAAGCCAAGGATCGAACCACCGACCTTCCGATCAGCTGATCTGCTCTACCATCTGAGCCACAGCCGCCCCGACATGTGAAGCTAGAGACACCGGCAACCATGGTCAACTGTCTTCCAGGGGCCAGAGCTAAAACAATGTGGGACTCTGTAGTTTTCTCTGGTCCCCTCCCCAATCAGACCAGCAGTGACATGTTTAGCCGCATGTTCTCCTTAAACTGCTGGCTGTCTGAGTGGCGTCCCAGAAACGATGTGGGCTTCATAGATAACTGGCAAACCTTCTGGAGGAAACCTGGTCTTGTTAGGAGTCAAGTCATCTTTATTTATACAGCACATTTAAAAGACATCAAGTGTCGGCCAAAGTGCTGAACTGAGGGATGATATAATAAAAGAATTAAAGTAGAAAGAAAACATTTTAAAAAGGAATTGTAAGACACGTAAGAGTATATAGCATATAATGTACATGCAAATATGCACATACATATACAAAACTGTACACATTCACACACAAGCACACATATGTGAACATAACGTATATACACATGCAACATCATCCAATAAGATGAGAGACCAAATAGACAGAATAAAAAAGATATCAAAGAGATCCGAAAGCCTTGGAAAATAAGTAGGTCTTGAGATTCGATTTAAAGACTTCCAAGGATGAAGAGGATTTTATGAAGGGGGAAGACTATTCCAGAGTCTCGGGGTGGCAATGGAGAAAGCCCTGTCACCTCTAGATTTGAGCTGGGAGCGTGGAACGGATAAAACCATCTGACTGGAGGAGCGCAGAGATCGAGTGGGTCGGTGCAGGCTAAGATCTGAAATGTAACCTGGAGCCAAACCATGGAGAGCTTTAAAAAGAAATAGTAAAACCTTAAAATCGATTCTATGTTTAAGTGGTAGCCAATGTAGAGATGCGAGTACCGGGGTAACATTCTCTCTCTTTCTAGTGCCCGTCAGGAGCCTTGCGGCTGCATTTTGAACAAGTTGCAGGCGTGACAGGCTCGAGTGACAGATGCCTAAATAGAGAGAGTTACAATAGTCAAGACGTGACGATATGAAAGCATGGATAACAGTTTCCAGGTCTTTAGATGACAGGATATTTTTTAGTTTAGAAACGCTCCTGAGTTGGAAAAAACTGCCACGAACGACTGGATTTATTTGCTTGTCCAGCTTGAGAGTGGAATCAAAAATGAAACCAAGATTTTTTACACGGGGATGTACATGAGCTGATAATGGGCCCAAATTGTTTCTTTTGAGACTAATAGAGTCTTGCTTACCGAAGATTATAATGTCGGAGCTGAATGAGGTCTCGTCTCTTCAGTGGGTCTCAGGCTCCGCCCACCCTGGTTGCACTCTAGGATGAACACCTGTCTCGGGTGGGTCTGCAGGAAGGGGTTATGCAGTCTGCTGGTCGTTAATGTTTACACTAATAAAGCTTTTTTGTTCATGCCTGTCGCGTCCGGAACTGTAGAAATCACAATTATTGTCTGAAGGCCGATAAAAATGCCCAACTGATTTTATTTTGCCAAACGGATCATTACGGCTTTGCCACACTGGTCCACTTGATTTATCTTTATTATTTAATAAAGCTGTATTGAAATGTTTAAGTCTTTACTGTCAGCAGCTGCAGTTCCAGCACGGACCACCAGGTGGCAGTACATCCCCCAGGACTTGTTCCCAAAGTTCACTTATTTTCAGTTTTACTGTTTATCTGCTTCACTCTTAATCAGCTTTGGTTGCTATGACAACAAAGTTCAGCTCAGGTGAAATAAAAGAGCGACGCCGTTCAGGTATGAGAGCGCTTTATTGTCTTCCTGGGTTCATTCAACCGCCACTTCCACGTTCACATCACCACCTTGTCAAATGTTACTAATACAGATAGCACCACGAGGTCACACCTACCCACAGGTCAACAGCAGTGACATCATCATACACCGTGTGACATCATCAGAGCGCCGCGTGAATGTGATCGATAGAAGACGACACCAGCGGGCAACATTCAAGCTTTATTCATCAAAAATAAAAACGCACTTTCTGACAGGAAACAGCACCAACATGGAGCTCAGAGGGGGCGGGGCCACAGGTGGAATGTGGGGTGGTGGGGTTGCAGAGGGCAAGCGGCACATTCACAGTTTGAAGGTGAGCAGAGAGGGAAGATGTTTGACTTTCTGGAAGTTCTTCAAAAACAAACATGACATCACTTTCTGTCCTCTGAAGTTAACGCTGTTGAGCGCTCTGACTTCCTGTCGTCCCTGCGGGCCTGATTTCTGTGTCTGATCTGGGGTCTGTTAGCGGGTGCTCAGTGCAGGCTAAAATAACGTTGTGCTAAAGGCGAAGGGGGCGGGGCTTGAAGGCCCGGGCGCAGCCTTTAGAAGCACTTGCGGTGGACAATGGAGGGTCCGGCCTCGTCGTACTCCTGCTTGCTGATCCACATCTGCTGGAAGGTGGAGAGCGAGGCCAGGATGGAACCGCCGATCCACACCGAGTACTTCCTCTCCGGGGGAGCGATGATCTGAGAGAGGGGTCAAAAGTTAACTAATTTTCTGCTGAATGTGAGTGAGCCTCAGTGAGGTCGTCAAGCCTCACCTTGATCTTCATGGTGCTGGGGGCCAGAGCGGTGATCTCCTTCTGCATGCGGTCTGCGATTCCCGGGTACATGGTGGTTCCCCCAGACAGCACGTTGTTGGCGTACAGGTCTTTACGGATGTCGATGTCACACTTCATGATGCTGTTGTAGGTGGTCTCGTGGATACCGGCCGACTCCATACCTGCAGGAGGACCGAGGACCAGATGCTGGGTTAGAGAGGTTCAATCAGCCATCAGTGTTACAAAAGACGGAGCGAACAGTCGAATCTGAGCTTTTCTCGATCATCAGCATTGGAGAATCTGCTGATTGTCTTTGTTTTTTGGGTCTGAAGATGTTCGGACACATCAGATCAAGTATTCAGGAGTGCAAACTCAACAGATTAATAAAACAAAAAAAGTGTTTTATTAAGTAGCAGAGTTCTACTCTAACCAGGTACAGGGACAGACAGGCAGGAGGCACCGACCGATGAAGGAGGGCTGGAATAGTGTCTCAGGGCAGCGGAACCTCTCATTGCCAATGGTGATGACCTGCCCGTCAGGAAGCTCGTAGCTCTTCTCCAGCGAGGACGAGGTGGCGGCTGTCCCCATCTCATTCTCAAAGTCCAGAGCCACGTAGCACAGCTTTTCCTTGATGTCCCGCACGATCTCTCTCTCCGCTGCAGGCACACAGACAGACAGACCGGGTCAGAAACATCATCACAGGTGACTCTGACATTACCTGGAAGTGGGCGTGACCTACCGGTGGTGACAAAGCTGTAGCCTCGCTCGGTCAGGATCTTCATGAGGTAGTCGGTGAGGTCGCGGCCCGCCAGGTCCAACCTCATGATGGCATGAGGTAGGGCGTAGCCCTCATAGATCGGCACATTGTGGGTGACGCCATCACCTGAGTCCAGGACGATACCTTGAGGGTAGAGAAACAGGACAACTTTGATTAATAACCTTTAACTTTAACCTTTAAACCCACAGTTTTCAATCCGTCACCGTGACAACAAATATAATTAGAAACAGTGCAGCCATTCTCGCTGCTATGCAGATTCAGATCAAACTGAGGTTATTGTACTTGGCCCTGAAAATCATAGAAATATGGTCTCTAACCAGATTCTTACTCTGGATGGCATTAAGTTGGCCTCCAGTAACACTGTGAGGAACCTTGGAGTCATTTTTGACCAGGAGTAAAGCACCAAAACTAAGATGAGATTGTGATTAAGGAGAAAGTAGGAGGTGTGGTCCAACCTGTGGTACGTCCTGAGGCGTACAGTGATAGGACGGCCTGGATGGCCACATACATGGCAGGAACGTTGAAGGTCTCGAACATGATCTGAAAACAAAAAAATCGTGGAAATATTTAGTGTTAACCATCAATCTGTGTTCCTCCAGGAACAGACAGAAGAATCCAAAACCTGCAGTTCCTTTAGCATCCAGCAGAGGCAGCAGTGCGTCAGCCCCCCACAGACTTCCACGTTGAAACTTTACACCAAAAATAAACATTTTTAAAGCCTGATGCACAAACTGTTTGGTCTCTGTAGATAATTTGCCCTTCTTAACATCTGTTTTTAAATCATATTAAGTTTGCATTATTAGGGGCGTGGTTACTTTGGCTGACAGGTGGATAGTGACACAGGTGGCTGTAGCTGCTAGCTGCCTGCTAGGCTTTGCCTCAGCTAATTGGAGTCCATGAACTGGGCCTCTGGACCCAGTGTTGTGCTGGTGGAGCTTTTTGGAGCATTTTAAATGATGTAATGTGACCAGTAACATGGCTGCTGTAAGGTCACTGTGCTAACAGATAATCCCAGGAGGCTTAGATCCAGTTTGCTGAGTGTATGTTACTGATTAGCAGGTATCTGCGTCTGCGTGATAAACCTGTACAGTGTGTGGATACAGACTGATAGCCAAGAAAACTAGCATTAGCTTATAACTTTCAGCATTCCACCCGCTGACCAAATATGTTCACTTCCTGAAGCAAAAACCCACTACGGCAGTACCCATAAACTTAAGATTTAAAATCTGACTTTGAAAAAATTAATGGGTGATGTCATGATGTCCATTTTTTATCTACAGTCTGTGGGATACCTGCTTCATCTTGTTGTTTGTTGTACTGTAGTGTACTTTCATACTGCAATATATATATATATATATATATATATATATATATATATATATATATATTATCAGTACATGTAGAGCACTATACTATAGTACTGCATTACTGTGGTACATGTAGTACCTGTGTCATCTTCTCCCTGTTAGCTTTGGGGTTGAGTGGCGCCTCAGTCAGCAGGGTGGGATGTTCCTCTGGAGCCACTCGCAGCTCGTTGTAGAACGAGTGGTGCCAGATCTGACCAATCAGAGAGCAGAGCAGCAGTCACACAGGTGTGTGTGTGTGTGTGTGTTTGCGCGCGTCCATGTGTGTGTGTGTGCGTGTGTGAGACACACCTTCTCCATGTCGTCCCAGTTAGTGATGATGCCGTGTTCGATGGGGTACTTCAGGGTCAGGATTCCTCTCTTACTCTGAGCCTCGTCACCCACGTAGCTGTCCTTCTGCCCCATGCCCACCATCACTCCCTGCACCACACAGAGCACGCTCAGTTTACTGTCTGGTACTCACCTGTGCCCACTAACCTCGCTGTCCCCTGATTCTTCAATAATATATTACTGTCATAATCCCGACATTTGTAACTGGATGTGCGTGTGTATGTGTGTGTCCCTGTGTATCTGTATATGCATGTGTGTGTGTCTGTTTCTGTGTGTGTGTGTTTGTTTCTGTGCGTGTGTATGTGTGTGTCTGTCTATCTGTATATGCATGTGTGTGTGTCTGTTTCTGTGTGTGTGTGTTTGTTTCTGTGCATTTGTATGCATATGTCCCTGTGTGTGTGTGTGTTTGTACCTGGTGCCGAGGCCGGCCCACGATGGAGGGAAAGACGGCTCTGGGAGCGTCGTCTCCGGCAAATCCGGCTTTGCAGAGACCGGATCCGTTATCGCAGACCAGAGCGGTGCTCTCCTCGTCATCACACATGACTGCAGGGGGCGCTGTAGACGAGCAACGACACTACGACACCGAGTCACACTGCAGGCAGAAGAAGACGCAGGTTCAATTACTTATCATCGGCAGGCGTGTGTGAGCGCTCGCCACTCAAACCATCCACATGTGTCACATCCCAACATTATTCTGTTTGAGCCCTCAGCGCCGCGGCGGCCTGTGAGGGCTCACGGCTCTGACGGAGATCCAACCACTCGACATTTTTGTTCATTTGTGCTTTTGGAGACAGTTTAAAGCTTCAGCAGGAAGTGAGCAGGGAAAGGCAACTTCGACACATCGCATTGAAGGTCACACCGAGCCGGGCTGAAGGTCCCTGCAGTACCGCACTCCACCACAAGATGGCGCAGTGAGCTGACATGACCTTCAGCAGGTAAGAAGACGCTCCTGTTGAAGCAGTGAGGTTAAAATGGATCGTCCGCACAGAGGGAAACCTGCCCGAGGACCTCACATCATCCAGCTGCAGCACCCCCCCAAACATGAGGCACTCTGGGAAAACTTCCTAATTAGGACATGAAGCAGAGTCCTGCCTGTGTTTGGTATGCTCGCTCGCCCTCTCTCCCTCCCTGTGCTCTCTCTGCCTCCCTCCCCTCCCCATGTGTCCCTCATCGTCTCCTCGCCTCCTCACCTCACATCTGTCCATATTTAGTCATGAATCTGGGAATCGAATATTTCTGATTTTCCCTCCAGCAGAGCTCATGGGCTCAGTTTGCCCTCAGTCCTGCCTGCCAGCTTCGCTCGACATCTGTGGCATAAACTCCAAACTAAACCTGCAGCATCAGCTGATTTCATCTAACTGTCATCCAGATGTTTAATGCAGAGGCGAGCACAGCTGCATGAAACACAAACCTTTCAAATTTACCTTTTAAACCATGAAACATTTTTTCTGCAGAGTTCAAACTGGCTGTGAGCAGCAGGGGGCGCTGCTGCACCGCCCTGACAGGTTTTACAGCTACAACTACATGTGTGTGTTTCACGTCTTTCCCTTTCTTCAATTTGTAGAAAAAGTTTTAAGGAAAAAAAATCTGCTTTGATCTTTAGCTAAAATCATAAAAACTGTTTTCACGTCTCTGTGCTGCCGCAGGTGTGCTGTAAACACACGAGGCCGTGTGTGTTCAAACTTTAAACACACACGGCTGAGAGGCAAAAGTAAAGACATCACTCGTCCTCACACGAGGCTACGGAGGCCTGTTTGTGCCAAAAAACTAAATTCAGAAATGATATGGAAAACACAGACACACTCCCCATACCTGTGTTCAAGTACAAGTTAATATTTGATTTTCTTTTTGTATTTAATCAATATTTCAGTTTTTAAATATATATTTTTCAGCCTACATTTGATTTTTTTTCTTTATGTTCTTCAAATTTCTCTGGGACATCAGATGCTTCAGAAGCATGAGAAATGTTTCATGTATTTTTAGTTTTCACCAATTTCACTCTGTGGGGGGAGTCACTGCCCCCTGCTGGCTGGAATGGTCCACAGGTTTCTCTTATTCATTTAAAGCTGATCGGAGAGCTTTGCAGAGCTCAATGAGGATTTAATCTGATCAATGTTCAATTAAAGTTTCAGTTTGAACCAAACTTCAGTCAGAAAAAGTCCAATTTTAAACACACGAGAAACACCAAAGTTTCAACGACCTGAAACATGGAAAAACACGCGAGGAGCAACAGGAGGAGGAGAGAGGAGGTGAAAGGTGCCACTTTCTCACTGTTCACTACAACCACGAGGAGCACAGCAGAGAAGGACACAGAGGAGGTGGAGGAGAGGCTTAATGAACGGAGAGGAGGTGAAAAAGGTTCCATAGCTTTTACACAGTTTTACATGAGAAAGAGCAGAAAGGAGGAGAGCGAGGAGGTGCTGGAGGAGGTGAGCTGTGAGAAGAAACTGGGAGGTGATGGAGGAGGTGAAATCATGGAACTGTAGAGAAAATAAAAGAGGTAGACGAGGCGAAGTAAAGACAGAGAAGGAGCTGCAACATTTTTAAAGTGTCAGAGCAGAGGAGCAGAGAGGAGGAACGGCAGCTTCATCACACTTACGCACAGGCAGCCAGGTGAGGAAGAAGAGGTGGTGGAGGTCTTACCGTGGTGGTGCAGGGCCTGCTGGGATGTGGGGGCGGGGGCAGGACAGAAGTGAGAGTCTGCAGAGCTGCGACTGAGTTTATCAAGCCTCCACCTCCTCCATCCATCCCTCCATCCCAAACAAGGCTCTGAGCCCCCTCCCGTCTCCTCTCTCCCCCCGCGCCTCCCCCACTCTCCCCTGCTTCAGTCCTTATAGGGCAGGCCTCGAGGGAAGCAGCCAATCACACGGCTGGTGGTGCCCCCGGACTTTCTCCCATCATTCACTGCATTCCTCAGAGAGAGAGGAGCGCCGAGGGCTCCTGGAGATCACACGGCCAGTGTAATCAGGTTACACAGCCAGAGTAATCAGATTACACAGCCAGAGTAATCAGATTACACAGCCAGAGTAATCAGATTACTCAGTGAAAGTCCTACTTTCACTGTGATTGGGGTTGAAGAGCAACTCCTCTGGCAGTTACAATGATGAATGAATGAAACGTGCATCGCCCCCTGCAGGCTGCTGGCGGTATGCCTCATAAGCCCTGCCCCCTCCACGTTAACAGCTGGGATATAAACCAAAATTAAAATAATAATTAACCCTTTAAAGCCGGTCAGAGCGGGCATGCTCCGTTTTGCGTAACTATTTTTAAATCCCGGTAGCTCTGCAACCACGTAAGCTAGCGCAATAATTTTTTTTGCATATGAAACCGGAGGAGTTGTACTTACATCTGATGCCATCAGCTTGTCCTCGGTCACGGTTTCCTTCCACATAAAGCTTTGCAAAAACTGCATAAAAAGCACTTGCAGGAACTAAAACATAATATTCCAGAAACAGCTTTGCCGATCTGATCAGCTGTTCGTAACACTTCCTACGTCCATCAACATGAACTATCGCATATCCGCCATGACCTGTCCGAAACCGGAAGTGACATCATTTTCGCGGAAATGTAGTTTTTTACCATCAGGGCCTCATGAGCTTATTCTGGTGTTTTTAAAAGTTATCTTTGACTTTATGACTTTGTGTCGTTTCTGGGATGCTGAGGACTCATATTGCACTGCTGGAAATAGTTAATTTTGATGCAGATGCTGCTTTTTTGCAAATTTGCACTATAATATTTATTTTCGTTTTTCCTGCAGTGTATAGAAATTGGATTTCAAATAGAATAGAATTTCAAAAATAAAACTATGAAGACACTCAAAATAAATTTCCTGTGGTGGGAAACTAGTTTGTGCAACTTTTTTGTATTTACAGTTTTGAGGGATGAACCTCTGAAATTTCTCTAACTACAAATATATGTTAAAAAACAAAAACGATTTTCAATTTTTTTGTACTTTATTGCACTTTTTTGCAATTTATGTAATTTCTATGCACTTAATGCATGCATATTATTAAAATCTGGGCTGTAATGGTTGTATTGATGTATAGCAACTTGAAATGCTCCCAAAAATGGCTCCACAGCATGTAAAAATATAATATAAGCTCTGGCGGGCTTGGTTCTCTGGTAGGTCTTAAAGGGTTAAATAATAAATAATTTCTGCCAGATAAGGCTGAAGCATTTTCTTTTTCATGACTTCAGTTTGCATTATTAGGGGCGTGGCCTGTCCGACTGAAGGGTGGATGCTAGACCACGCAGGTCCATGCACACCTGCAGAGAAGAGGCAAGACCTGTGTTTGAGCGATGGCCGAGCGCAGCGGTCACCTGGATTGTGATGCGCCGGAGTTGATTGGCAGCACGCCGTACTCACAGTGAGCTCTGTTACTGCGAGTCCTGCGTTCAGGTGGGCCTCGGCACCTGCAAGCCGCTGTGCAACCCGCCTTGTCCTCAGTGTTTCTTCTCTCCTTTTAATATTGAGCTGAGCGACGCAGACATATTGATGGTACTTGATGTTTGATGTGGCGGACTGGTGACTGCGTGTTTGTTCCAGCTGTTCCAGCTATTCAGTCACATGTCTCCAGGGTGTTCCTGGGCCTCTGAGTGGATGGACCAGGGTCGTGCTGTAAAGGTCAGACGCTGTTTGCTGACAGTGTCTCACACCTCAGCCCTCCCCGACACCCTGCTTGTCCTCACCCTCCGTCTCCAAGGAAACTCGACACGGTGGGCACGCGTTTCTGTTAGCGCTGCAACAGACTTCAGCTCAAACTACATGTGACCCCGTTGAGACCCAGTCCTGGTCCTGGTCCTGGTTCAGCAGGTGCTGAAGTGCAGCTGTGTTTACTGTCAGCAGCTGGTCTTTAAAGAGACCGAGAGAATGACCTCCTTTCAGCTGCTGACACACACACACACACACACACACACACACACACACACACACACACACACACACACACGCACACACACACACACACACACACACACACACACACACACACACACACACACACACAGCAGTCTGAAGTGTATTTCTATTAGTTTCTGTGCACTGTGGTCGTGGTCCTCGGGGTTCCTGTCTGAAGGATTCAGGATCTCTCGGCATGCTCGGACTCCAGCTGACTCTCAGATGAACTTTGACCCCTCCCCTGGCCTGTTTCCATTCTCAGCTGTGCTGCTGCCAACAGATTTACATTCTCGGTGAGCTGAGCGCAAACACAAACGACTCTGAGGGTGTGACTGATGCACGACGGCTCAGGGAGGGCCTCAGAGGCGACACCTGGAAAGGTACATCAGACTTCAAAACAGAGCCGAGTGCTGGGGGCCAAAGGTCACTCTAAAACTGTAAACAGTGACACGGTTGGCCCTGGATACTGAGCGCCTCCTTTTTGAAGAGCTGAACCTTTCTCTGATGCGCGTCACTCTTCATCTCCAGGTACTTTCTCCTCACCGCCATACTGTCCATGTAACCCCCCCCCCTTTCACTGGCGCTCGCAGCTCCTCATATGGCTGTGTATCGTGTTCATTCATACACAGACTGTACACGCCTCAGCAGCACGCCAAGGAGGTGACATCATCTGTTTACGCTACAGCGCGTCCTGAATGCAGCACGCACTCCACTTGTCTTCAACGTGGGACCCTGAGTCCAGCATTCCCAGCATTAAAGCTCCTTTGGCTGGATGCTGAACCATAAATTTCCCCCACTGCAGTGTGAGAGTGTGAAACTGTGCATGCAGATGATAATCAACGTGTGGAAATATAAGAAGTAAACGTCCCTCTGATTTCTGTTCAATATCAGCTCTGACTCAGACGTCATCAGCTCCTCACGTCACTGTCCGCCTTTAAACTGTCTCTGCAGTCATGCTGAGGAGCTGTCAGCTGCTCGTCCAGCTCAGCAGCAGCTGACAGACCCACACACTGAGCTCCTGCTGTGAGGCTCTCGTACCAACACGTCCCAGAAGGCTGCGCTACAGAATAAAAGCCAGCCCTTGTTTATATACAGTCTGTGTATTTGATCCTCTGTTTGCAGTTGTCTCTCTCTCTCTGTGCGTGCTTTAAGTCTCTTTCTGGGGTATTTAGCAGGTGACCTCTGACCTCTGACCTCTGCTCGGTGGAGCTAAAGAGGAGGAAATGCTGTGGTGATGCATGAAGCAGTGAAGGATGTGTTGGATGAACGCTGCACAGCTAAACAAGGACAGCAGCGGGATGCCACCGCCACACCCACTGTGCTTCCTCCCTTTACACAAGGAGGAGGAGGAGGAGGGCTGGGGCCAAGTCTCCTTTATTTACTGACCTCCTTCCTTATTTGGAGCCACAGACAGACACTTCCCCTGGTGTCTGTGGTTTTAGGTTGAATTTCTCCTCATTTTTTCCCCTGGCCTTTCTGTTCCTGAGGAGTTGTAAGGAGGGCGGAGCCTCTGTTGTAGGAAGTTTTGATTTGGTCGTAGTAAAGTTTCCTTTTAAGGAGAAGCAGAGACCCGGACACATTCCTCCCTCTGCCCGGCGCCTCGTCTCCAAACACTACGATACCCATCAGCCTCAGCAACCGTCTCCATGGAGAAGAGGCTCGTTACCAAGAATGATGAACTGCTCAGGATTCACACAGGAGGTCACCTGTTCAGTGCTCAGTGTCAGTGATGTATTTCCTGATGAACCCTCGACTCGCTCGAATCTCTCAGCCAATAGGAGAGCTTCTTTGCTCCAAACTACAACCGATCAGTGACCTAACTCCACCCTCACCGCTCCCTCAGGAATCCGCAGCAGCCAGGTGCGGATAATCAGCTGATAATCAATCCTCTGA
>NC_141351.1:26556013-26676013 GCF_057382095.1 Aulonocara sp. 'chitande type north' Nkhata Bay | reverse complement strand
TAAATAAACTCTAAATGCATTTAGGACGTTTTTTACTCACTTTATGTCTCTTCCACGATGTTATTTCTCTCTCCAACAACATAGGTTACAATTACATTAGCATGACCAATTATGCAAATTAGACGATGACGTCATTTAGCGACTTCTAGCGACTTTTAGGACAGCCAATAGCGATTTTCCTTACTGAGGAGTTGGCAACACTGGTTACATCTGCCATACTATGTGTGGCTCTTCTTCAGTGTAGCAGACCCAGATTCTGTCCACACATATTTGCAGTCAATAAAGTTTTTTACATTTGAATTCGAAAAGGCAGTGAGCCGTGGGCAGTGGGGTGAATAACTCGACTGCAGGGTGAGCAGTTTACTTTTGTTAGCCTGCTACAATCAGCTGCTCCATCTCACCTCTCCTCATGTCTGCCTTCATGCAATGACTCTGCAGAAAATAGATGCAGAAAATATAATGCTTACTCTGAACCCTTCGCCTGATGCATGTACACCAGCATGCATTTCTTACACAGGAAGGATTTGACAAATCAAACTAGTCTGCAGCTTCTGGAGTAACTGTGGAGGGACTGTTGCTCCTGGATGGTCTGTAGCTTGTATCTGATACAGGTTGGCTAACAACGTCAAAGGACGATGGCTCATAAGCACAAGGGCAGCTACTTTAATAGGCCATGAGTGCAGCGCAGCTGAGACAGCAGCAAATAGCTTCTTCCTGTGCAGTGAAAACTAGCATACCTAATAAACTGGCAGAGATTTGAAACCGAGGTGTAACTTGAGCTGTTTGGAAGAGCAGCGCCACCCTGTGGTTGCATGTGTTCCTTCAGGAAAGGAGAACGCCTTCATCCTGAACTCTGAATGAAAGTCAACAAAATCACACAGAAAAACAAACAAATACAACATTTGTATGAATGTAATAATAAAAATAACATTAGTAGATAGGAATAGAAACTTTTATTGTTTTTTAATGTAATGTGCTGTTCTGAAAGCAGACAGAAAGAAAACTTATTGCTGATACAGAAACAGTTTTCTATACCAGCTCACTGTAAAAAGTGCAGCCTTACCTAATCTCCACCCTATTGTTACTCATTTTATATTAAGATTTAAAAATCTAGTTGCTATCCATCAACTCTAACAGTCTGCAGTCTGTGAACTAACCTCAGCTAAAGCCAGCTAACAATGTAGAATAGAATAGAATAGAATAGAATAGAAAAGCTTTTTATTGTCTCTGTTACAAGAACAATGAAAGGCAGTTTGGCATCTCTCCATGTGTGTGAAGTACACAATAGTGTAAGTATTTACACAATAACAGACAAATTTACATTTACACAAGAAAGATATGTACAAGTTATGCATACACCTGCAAACATATACGCACATATTTCCACATACACGCTTACATCTGTATACATAATAAATCACACAGTAATAGTACATTCATGTAGTTGTAAAAACTATGACAATATATCAAGTAATCCAAAGTATTCAGAATACATTACTCCCATTAAGTAACATAACGGAATACGTTACAAAATACATTTTGGGCCATGTAATCTGTAGTGAAACACTGCTCTGACCACAGCATAAAAATCTGATTGGACTCAAAATGATCTCCAAAGCCTTGTGAGTTTACCTGGCAGGTGAGAATTGCAGTTTTCTGACTTGTCCTCTTAGCCCCGCCCCCTGGACAGCCAGTGCCCCCCTCTCTGTCACAGAGCCAAGCTTGCAGGTGTGAGCATGGAGCAGGAAATGAAATCCAGGCTGAGGAAGTGAATCTGTGGACAGATCACCTGATATTGCTGCACACCTGTACACTGTCTTTGCCGCTCATCACGTTCCGTCGCTGATGTTCTCCAGCATCACACAGCTTTAATACCCCTGAGGTTAGGCACTGTGAACACGTTTAGTTTCCAGTGTCATGGCTCGCTCTCTAACAGCTGACTGGTAAATTGATAAATATTACCATTAATGCCCTCACTGTGCACTGCCTGCACTCAGCCAGCAGGGGCAGCCAGAGGAGTGTCATTGTGCAGTGGAGGTGGGCGGGGCATTTAGATGTGGAAATACAAAAGAACAGTAACTCATTTCCTGCCTTAGCTGAATTGAGTTACTCAGTTATTGAGTCATGTGATGGTCATGTGACCGGTGATCAAACATCCTGAAGGAATTTCCCGCAAATCTGCTCTAGTTTCACAACACAGGAAGTTACATAATCACACACACACACACACACACACACACACACACACACACACACACACACGAAAACGAGACATTCCCTACAGAGCTGCAAACTTGGATTACCTCGAGTATTTGGAGATGGCGCATTCATCAGATGCCCAACAATAGAAACTGAATAGAAAACAGCTGGAACAGCTGGCTGTAAGAGTGCTGTGACACAACTTCAGATTTTAACTGTGAACTCAGTTTACTGAGTTACTGAACAACTTAGACATGGTAAATGGCCTGTATTTATATAGCGCTTTACTAGTCCCTAAGGACCCCAAAGCGCTTTACATATCCAGTCATCCACCCATTCACTCACACATTCACACACTGGTGATGGCAGCTACATTGTAGCCACAGCCACCCTGGGGCGCACTGACAGAGGTGAGGCTGCCGGACACTGGCACCACCAGTAGGCAATGGGTGAAGTGTCTTGCCCAAGGACACAACGACCTGTCGCGCTGTCACTTGGTGTTCGCTCGCTCTACAGTAGAGTATCACTTCCTGCTCCTGCTCAAACACAGTGGTGTTTCTGAGTAGCTTATTTGCTTAGCAATTTAATTAACAACCTTTAAATACATTCTTCTTTCATAGTATAATCTTCACGTGCTTCATCCGAAGCACACTTTCTGTGTACTCACTACCTAAGTTATAGCCAAAGTATTCACTCTCTGTCTCTGTACTGTTTCGCTAGCTTAGCATAGCTCGTAGCCGACTCGTTAGCACCATGGCTACTTCACCTGTCCCTCCTGCACTTTCTTGCTCATTGTGTCAGATGTTTAGTTACTCCTCGGCCTCCTTTAGCAGTAATGATATCTGTAACAAATGTAGCATATTTGGAGCTCTGGAGGCCAGGATTACTGAATTGGAATATTGAATCGGTGTGCAACTTTGCCAAAACAATGTGGGACTCTGTAGTTTTCTCTGGTCCCCTCCCCAATCAGACCAGGAGTGACATGTTTAGCCGCATGTTCTCCTTAAATTGCTGGCTGTCTGAGTGGTGTCCCAGAAACGATGTGGGCTTCATAGATAATTGGCAAACCTTCTGGAGGAAACCTGGTCTTGTTAGGAGAGACGGCATCCATCCCACTTTGGATGGAGCAGCTCTCATTTCTAGAAATATGGACAAATTTATTAAACCCCCCAAAATATGACTATCCAGAGTTGGGACCAGGAAGCAGAGTTGCAGTCTTACACGCCTCTCTGCAGCTTCTCTCCTCCTGCTACCCCCCCAAAAACCCATCTCCATAGAGACTGTGTCAGCTTCCAAAAAGACAAAAAACAAACTAAAAACCATCAACAAACAACTTAAACATAAACAATTACAAAGAAAGAACAATACAGTATCCACATCTGAACCAAAGAGTAAAACAGTGAAATGTGGATTATTAAATATTAGGTCTCTCTCCTCCAAGTCTCTGTTAGTACATGACTTAATAATTGATCAACAAATCGATTTACTCTGCCTTACAGAAACCTGGTTGCAGCAGGATGATTATGTTAGTTTAAATGAATCAACACCCCCGAGCCATTCTAACTACCAGAAATCTCGAAGCACAGGCCGAGGGGGCGGTGTGGCAGCAATTTTTCACACCAGCCTATTAATTAATGAAAGACCAAGACAGACTTTTAATTCATTTGAAAGCCTGATGCTTAACATTGTCCACCCCAGCTGTAAAACTCAGAAACCAGTCTTACTTGTTCTCATCTATCGTCCACCTGGGCCTTACACAGAGTTTCTGTCTGATTTCTCAGACTTTATATCTGATTTAGTTCTGAGCTCAGATAAAATAATTATTGTGGGTGATTTTCATGGGGCGCCGTTTGTAAAGTGAAACATGCTGAAATTAACGGCAACATTTTTCCACATTTAGCTCAAAACCTTACAAAAACATATTTTTTCGAGTAATTTTTTACAACATTTAGTAAAATATTTGTAACTTTTCATCAAATGTTAAATATTAAATCTAAATGTTAAATATTAAATCTAAATATTATATTTAAATCTAAATGTTAAATGTTAAATCTAAATGTTAAATGTTAAATCTAAATGTTAAATGTTAAACCTAAATGTTTAGGCTAATATGCAAATTTTTTGTACGGATCAACGGAAATACCAAAATAAAAGCTTCCCGAAAACCTCCGGTGCAAAATTGTGTCTGTTCTCCTCCTCACTTCTCCCCGCCATGTGCTACTTCACTTCTTGCCTACGAGCATGTCCAGCGATTTTGCTGGACATGTGCTGCAGCGATTGTGAAGTGGAGACTGCAGCTGCTAAGAGTGCACTACTGCTGAACCTTTGGATGGCCGACAAAACGGATCTTCCGATGTTTTCAGCTAAATTGCCGGACGTGCTTTCTCATGGTCGGGTTATGGCTGAATTCCAGTGGAATGACGGTCCCACCATAATAGACGTTTCAGCCATGTGTTCCAGCCCTAAACCTAACCTTATCCCTAACTATAACCTTATTCATAACCTTTACTAGCAGTTAAATGACGTAAAATAGTGTTTTCCAAATCGATTTTTAGAAAATGAACGAACATGTGTAGATTGAGTCCAAACGGTTCTCATGTGCTCTCCTTTTTCCGATGCCGTCATTTAGGAACGTGTTGGGTACCCGAAAGCATAAAATGTTGACAATTTGTCACCTAGCGAAAATTATTACGCTTTGGGAGTGAGAACGTGTCTGACCACCACCGGCACACTTTTGCACCGGAGGTTTTCGGAAAGCTTTTTAGTATTTAGTATTTATTTATTTATTGTCATTGTCAAGAACAATGAAATTGCGTTTGGGGCTTCCATACAACCCAAAAAAAAGAAGAAAATAATAAATACCCCTTAAAACCCAAGTGTACATATTTAACCCAGTGTGACTCCAATGCAATAAGACAATCCTTAGCAATAATGTTCGTAGAAATTCAGACAAAGACCTGAGAAACATGACAAAATACAACAATGCAACCCATTCAATATTATTGTACTGTGAGATATGATATCAGATATGATAGTTATCTATTTAAGAAAGAGGGGGGGGGGGGCAGGAGGGGGAAGAGAATAAAGATATGATGCACCAATGCAGACCAGTTCATTGCTATTAAGAAGTTGGATATGGTTATTGTCCGTGAGAGGGGGGCAGAGAGTTCAGGAGCCTCACAGCCTGTGGATACAGGCTGTTGGCCAGTCTGGATGTTCTGGCCTGTATAGACCTGTACCTTCTCCCTGAGGGCAGCAGATGGAAAAGGTGGCGCGCAGGGTGATGTTGGTCCCGCAGGATACTGTGCACCCTCCTCAGACAGCGAGTGGGGAAGATATTACTGATCTCTGGCAGACTTGTTCCAATAATTCTGCCAGCTTCCTTCACCACCCGCTGGAGTGCTTGCTGATCGGCCTTGGTGCAGCTGGGGAACCACACTAGAAATCCATACGTCAGAACGCTGCTGATGGCACAGTTGTAGAAGTTCAACATCAGAGATCTGGGAATGTGTGCGCTCCGCAGTCTCCTCAGGTAGTAGAGGCGCTGTTGGGCCTTCCGTACAACTGAGGTGATATGGTTGCCCCAGGACAGGTCCTCGGTCACAGTTACCCCCAAGAATTTAAAACTGCTCACCCTCTCCACCGCCTCACTGCCAATGAAGAGAGGCAGATGGTTGTTATGACCCCTCTTCCGGAAATCTACAATGATCTCCTTGGTCTTTTTGGTGTTTAAGACCAAGTTATTGTCGTGGCACCATGACTCTAGTTGTTGCACCTCTGTCCTATAGTTTGTCTCATCATTGTTGGATATAAGTCCGAGCACTGTAGTGTCATCTGCAAACTTAACAATGAGATTGGACGCGCAGGAGGAAATACAGTCATGGGTGAAGAGAGTGTATAGCAGAGGGCTCAGAACACACCCCTGAGGGGCACCGGTGTTGACCACAAGGGTGGAAGAGGTGTTCTTACCCACTCTGACACTCTGTCTACGGTTAGTGAGGAAGTCCACAATCCAGTTGCACAGAGAGGAGTTAAGTCCCAGTTGGTGGAGTTTGGGACGGAGTTTGTATGGCCGGATGGTATTTTGGTATTTCCGCTGATCCGTGCAATAAATTTGCATGTTAGCCTAAACATTTAGATTTAACGTTTAACATTTAGCATTTAGATTTAACATTTAAAATTCTGTTTTAAATATGAAAAGTTACAAATATTTTACTAAATGTTGTAAAAAATGACTTGTTTTGAGCTAAATGTGGAAAAATGTTGCCGTTAATTTCAGCATGTTTCACTTTACAAACGGCGCCCCATAGATTTTAACATCCATGTAGATGCTAAAAATGACAGCCTCAACATGGCATTTAATCTGTTATTAGACTCAATTGGTTTCTCTCAAAATGTAAAAGAACCCACCCACCACTTTAATCACACTCTAGATCTTGTTTTAACATATGGCATAGAACCTGAACATTTAACAGTGTTTCCTGAAAACCCTCTCCTGTCTGATCATTTCCTGATAACATTTACATTTACAATAATTGATTACACAGCAGTGGAGAGTAGACTTTATCACAGTAGATGTCTTTCTGAAAGCGCTGTAACTAAGTTTAAGAATATAATCCACCCACTGTTATCATCTTCAATGCCCTGTACCAACACAGAGCAGAGTAGCTATCTGAACGCTACCCCAACAGAGGTCGATTATCTTGTTAATAATTTCACCTCCTCACTACGTACGACTCTGGATACTGTAGCTCCTGTGAAAACTAAGGTCTCTAATCAGAAGTACCTGACTCCGTGGTATAATTCTCAAACACGTAGCCTAAAGCAGACGACTCGTAAGCTGGAGAGGAAATGGCGTGTCACAAATTTAGAGGATCATCATTTAGCCTGGAGAAATAGTTTGCTGCTTTATAAGAAAGCCCTCCGCAAAGCCAGAACATCTTACTATTCATCACTGATTGAAGTAAATAAGAACAACCCCAGGTTTCTCTTCAGCTCTGTAGCCAGGCTGACAAACAGTCAGAGCTCTGTTGAGCCAACCATCCCTTTAACGTTAACTAGTAATGACTTCATGAACTTCTTCACAAATAAAATTTTTATCATTAGAGAAAAAATTACCAATAATCATCCCACAGATGTAATATTATCTACAGCTACTCTTAGTACCATTGATGTTAAGTTAGACTCTTTTTCTCCAATTGATCTTTCTGAGTTAACTTCAATAATTACTTCCTCCAAACCATCAACGTGTCTTTTAGACCCCATTCCTACAAAACTGCTCAAAGAAGTCCTGCCATTAATTAATGCTTCGATCTTAAATATGATCAACCTATCTCTAATGATCGGCTATGTACCACAGGCCTTCAAGCTGGCTGTAGTTAAACCTTTACTCAAAAAGCATCTCTAGACCCAGCAGTCTTAGCTAATTATAGGCCAATCTCCAACCTTCCTTTCATATCAAACATCCTTGAAAGAGTAGTTGTCAAACAGCTAACAGATCATCTGCAGAGGAATGGTTTATTTGAAGAGTTTCAGTCAGGTTTCAGAGCTCATCACAGCACAGAAACAGCTTTAGTGAAGGTTACAAATGATCTTCTTATGGCCTCTGACAGTGGACTCATCTCTGTGCTTGTCCTGCTAGACCTCAGTGCAGCGTTCGATACTGTCGACCATAATATCCTATTAGAGCGATTAGAACATGCTGTAGGTATTACAAGTACTGTGCTGCAGTGGTTTGTATCATATCTATCTAATAGACTCCAGTTTGTGCATGTAAATGGAGAGTCCTCTTCACACACTGAGGTTAATTATGGAGTTCCACAGGGTTCAGTGCTAGGACCAATTCTGTTTACATTATACATGCTTCCCTTAGGCAGCATCATTAGAAGACATAGCATACATTTACACTGCTATGCAGATGACACCCAGCTCTATCTGTCCATGAAGCCAGATAACACACACCAATGAGTTAAACTGCAGGAATGTCTTAAAGACATAAAGACCTGGATGGCCGCTAACTTTCTGCTTCTTAATTCAGATCAAACTGAGGTTATTGTACTCGGCCCTGAAAAGCTTAGAAATATGGTATCTAACCAGATTCGTACTCTGGATGGCATTACCTTGGCCTCCAGTAACGCTGTGAGGAACCTTGGAGTCATTTTTGACCAGGACATGTCCTTCAACGCACATATTAAACAAATATGTAAGACTGCGTTCTTCCATTTGCGCAACATCTCTAAAATTAGAAATATCCTGTCTCAGAGTGACGCTGAAAAACTAGTTCATGCATTTATTACTTCCAGGCTGGACGACTGTAATTCATTATTATCAGGATGTCCAAAAAACTCCCTGAAAAGCCTTCAGCTAATCCAAAATGCTGCAGCAAGAGTCCTGACAGGGACTAGAAAGAGAGAGCAGATTTCTCCTGTTTTGGCTTCCCTTCATTGGCTTCCTGTTAAATCCAGAATTGAATTCAAAATCCTGCTCCTCACATACAAGGTCTTAAATAATCAGGCCCCATCTTATCTTAATGACCTTGTAGTACCATATCCCCCTATTAGAGCACTTCGCTCTTGCTCTGCAGGCCTACTTGTTGTTCCTAGAGTATTTAAAAGTAGAATGGGAGGCAGAGCCTTCAGTTTTCAGGCCCCTCTTCTGTGGAACCAGCTTCCAGTTTGGATTCAGGAGACAGACATTATCTCTACTTTCAAGATTAGGCTTCAAACTTTCCTTTTTGCTAAAGCATATAGTTAGGGCTGGACTAGGTGACCCTGAATCCTCCCTTAGTTATGCTGCAATAGGTGTAGGCTGCCGGGGGATTCCCATGATGCATTGAGTTTTTCCTTTCCAGTCACCTTTCTCACTCACTATGTATTAACAGACCTCTCTGCACTGAATCATATCTGTTATTAACCTCTGTCTCTCTTCCACAGCATGTCTTTTATCCTGTCTTCCTTCTCTCACCCCAACCGGTCGCAGCAGATGGTCCCGCCCCTCCCTGAGCCTGGTTCTGCCAGAGGTTTCTTCCTGTTAAAAGGGAGTTTTTCCTTCCCACTGTCGCCAAAGTGCTTGCTCATAGGGGGTCATATGATTGTTGGGTTTTTCTCTGTACCTATGAAGCGCCTTGAGGCGACTTTTGTTGTGATTTGGCGCTATATAAATAAAATTGAATTGAATTGAACGACCGAGACTGTCCAAGCCGGGGCTCGAACCGGCAACCTTCCGACTACAAGGCGAACTCCCAACTCTTGAGCCACGATCGCCTCATCACCACCATCATCATCATCATCATCACGTCATCATCTTTATCTTCACATCATCCTCATCATTCTCATCCTCATCACCACCATCATCATCAACCTCATCCTCATCACTACCATCATCATCATCCTCATCTTCATCACCACCATCATCATCATTATCACCACCACCATCATCATCATCCTCATCATCATCATCACCACCATCATCATCATCCTCATCCTCGTCACCACCACCATCATCAACCTCATCCTCATCACTACCATCATCCTCATTACCACCACCATCATCAACCTCATCCTCATCACTACATCATCCTCATTACCACCACCATCATCAACCTCATCCTCATCACTACCATCATCCTCATCCTCATCACCACCATCATCATCAACCTCATCCTCATCACTACAATCATCCTCATTACCACCACCATCATCAACCTCATCCTCATCACTACCATCATCCTCATCCTCATCACCACCATCATCATCATCCTCATCCTCATCACTACCATCATCCTCATCACCACCACCATCATCATCCTCTTCATCATCACTACCATTATCATCATCATCCTCATCACCACCACCATCATCATCCTCATCCTCATCACCACCACCATCATCATCGTCATCCTCATCACCACCACATCATCATCCTCATCATCATCATCACCATCATCATCATCATCATCATCATCCTCATCACCACCATCCTCATCATCCTCATCATCCTCACTTCATCACCACCATCATCATCATCCTCATCACCACCACCATCATCATCCTCATCCTCATCACCACCACATCATCATCCTCACTTCATCACTACCATCATCATCAACCTCATCCTCATCACTATCATCATCCTCATCCTCATCACTATCATCATCCTCATCCTCATCACCACCACCATCATCAACCTCATCACTATCATCATCCTCATCCTCATCACCACCACCATCATCATCCTCATCATCACCACCATCATCATCATCCTCACATCATCACCATCATCATCATCAACAACCGTATCATCTTCACATAATCCTCATCATCCTCATCCTCATCATCCTCCTCCTCATCATGTTCCTCACAGTATCAGCATCATCCTCATCATCCTCATCCTCCTCATCATCATCATCGTCATCACATCATAACATCATATTCCTCATCATCACTGATCAACTCGAGCTTCATACAGAGGAAGTCAGGATGAAGATTGATGATGAAGATGGGTTAAACTGACCGAGGCCTCGCTGGGCTGGATTTAGCCTCATGTGTCGGCAAAGAAGCTTGTTTTTGAGTTTCCACACAGGAAGTGGACGAGCTGCTGCAGGAGCTGTTAGAGGAAGGTTATGTTATGGTTATGATGATTATCTGAGCTTCCCGAGGAACTCCCATGCTTGCTGTGGTGAAAAACTGAAGCTAGTTCCTTGTAGTTCCGGCGCTGGGATAAGGCTGGGCGTGGACGAAATGCCTCACATTGTACTGTGTTTTGAAAGAAAGATGACCTCATGGCCTGGCACGCTGTCGTAACGGACAAGTGGACTTTCCATGGGTGGTTTCCAAGAAGTCGCTCAGTTCTGGTCAGAGAAGAAAATTGGTGTTTCTCCTGTGGATTTCCACAGGAAGTAAGAGGCAGCATTGAATCTGAGAGGATTTAAATAACTGCTGAAACCGAAAGCGCTCCACACCAGCGTCACTCTGAGCATTCACAAACAGGAAGCTGGACTGAAGGCTTTAACCTGCTGGGCTGTCAGGGTTTACCTGGCTGAGGAAAGCAGCTGCAGGCAGCTGTGGCTGTCTGAATAAAAGCAGAGCCGCAGGTTTCCCGTCCTGTGGGTGGACAGCGTGCAGGTGTGACCTGAGTCCTCTGACAGCTGGCTGCAGTTTAATGTGGCGTGATCACCTGTCACTGTGTGCGTGCAGGCAAATGCACACACAGGTCCCGTTCAGCCGTCTGTCAGTCAGAGAGTCATGCAGACTCTAACAGAGTTTAAGCGCTCACAGTTGTTACGACGGAGAAGTGAGCACCTCTGCTGGATGGTAGAGGAACTGCAGGCTCGGAGCTTCTTGTTTGTGGAGCTCGACGGTCGTGTCACTGAGCCACAGTGTGAGCCGTCAGTACAAACCATTTAAAGGTCATGTTATAGGCGAGGCCTTCATGGCGGGACTCCAGCGCTCTGGACGGAGCAGCTCAGGGGCAGCCGTAATCGCCTGAAAGAATGAGCAGCGAGATCCCAGAGCTCTTGGATGGAACAAAGGTGGAACTGTGTGGATCCGTGCTTTGTGGTTCCACAGGGGAGGTTTTAAGGAGGCGCACTCTGAACTGTCAAAGGCTTCATTGTGCGTGCCACTACCCGATCCGTACCGGAAACCCGATCGGTACCACGCATGTGCAAAAGGCCACTACTTCAGCTCGAAGCATTTTACGATAGTTACAGGTCAGAGTATCAGTTAAGATGTTAAGAATAATAAGCATCTCTGAAAATGTTTGCAATGAACAATTTCAATATAATCTAGACAAAAACGAAAAGTAAAAAGATAGTTACGGATCAGGACTCTACGGAGCCCCGCAGGGAGAAAAAAAATTAAGACGGACTTTTGCGAGATCCCGAGTTTGTTTTGCGAGATCTCACAAAAGTCCGTCTTAATTTTTTTTCCTCCCATGTCCCCTGCGGGGCTCCGTAGGACTCCCTGATCCGTACCGCACATGTGCAGGTGTTTTCTTCTTCTTCTGTTTTGTCTAATGGCAGTTTACTCCCCAGTGTATGAGGATACTGCCCCCTGCTGACCGAGTGAATGAGCCCTATGAACTAGCGTCATTACAAACGTGTGTTAAATTTGATTTAGTGATAGTCGAGTGTGTTTATGCTCGTCTGTGTGCAGAGGATTGTTGGAATAGTGATGATGATGTCCACTATCACTGTCAATTGCCAGTAAACACTTCATCTGGCTGCTGAATCATCACGTGACATATTACAAAGTCTGCATTATTAACTCTGTAATTAGGCGCCTGAATTCATGAAGCATGAATTTGTTTGTAAACGGATTATCCATTGTTTAAATGTCGAAAAGGAGGCAGAGCTGTTGAGAAATGCTAGGAGCTAACTGGGTGCTAACCGTGTCACTCAAATACATTAATCGTCGCAATGTTGGCAAAGAGAGGAAGTGACGTAAGATTTGTGCATGCGTAGTACCAATCGGGTTGCCGGTACGGATCGGGTAGTGACAGTGCGTCCTTTTGCCAGCATGTGAACTGGTTCCTGCTCCGGGGCTGATCCCAGAACCCTCAACGATTCTTCAGATATTTCACACTGAAGCTGAAAATGATCACAGTAACTGTCATCTGTCCGGACTGTAGCAATCGCCCAACAGATTTTTTTCCCAATTGCATCATTGCGGCTTTGCCATACTGGTCCACCTGATTGTCATAGTTTGTTTGAGAAACAAAGAGAAAGACGAGGACAAAGGACGATGGAAAGAAGCTAAAAAAAAAACGGAGAAGAGACACTAAAAACCTGCTCGATCACCTGCTGGGAAAAAAAGCTAAAAATACCTGGCATCTTCTAACAAACCCCGCCCCCTCTGACAGCAGTGAGCAGTGGAACAATTCAAGATTCAACCGTTCAGCTGTCGTCAGAGAGTTTCCACATGGGTGACGAATGGCGTACGTGCTCTGCAGAGAAGCACAAAGAGGCCTGCCGAGACACGACTGCAGACAGTTGCACAACCTTCACACACACACACACACACACGCTCACGGTCAGGTAACCTGGTGCTTGTCACTCTGCAGACGCCTTCATCGCTCTCATCATTGTCCTCTGACCAGCTGATTGGTCCGTCACCGTGTGCAGAGGGCGACCTTTGACATTTCACGAGTCAGTGTTACAGCAGGCAGGTCGATGCAGGTCACAGAGGAGCACGCTCGGTTCAGTGCGATTACTCATGCTGCAGCACATTCCTGCGCTTACCTGTCTCTTCCTTTATTGGTGAATCATATCAGGGAAACAAGGGCCTGATATGATTGAAAAAAATCCTCTTTCAATGTTTAGAGATCAGGTCTGAGTGACGGCTCTCTGCACGCACCTCATTCAGGCTCAGGGAGGGGCGGGGCCATCGGTCGGGGTGAGAAAAGGAAGACAGGATAAAGACATGCTGTGGAAGAGAGACGGAGATTAATCCGGTCTGACGTCATTAGCCGTGTCTGGGCTCAAACTCTGCTGCAGGTCCATAAATCAAACGATCACTGTGGCATCACTGAGAGTTAAAAACTGTCTAAATTCTTTCATCTGTAATAAAATGATCAGCGTTCTGCTTTACCAGGTGTAACAATTAAGTTTAACATCCAGGCATCCATGAAAACGGAATTTAAGACATTTAACGGAGTTAGAAGTTAGCAGGTAGTTAGCTTCTATCTAAATACAATGTAGCATGTTCTGACTGAGAGATTTCTGAAAAAGTCAAACGTACAGCTCTGCTATCACTTCCAACATAAATGAAGACAGAAACTAAACAGCAGTGACGTTTGCAGGGTTACTGAAGTTGGGCTAGCTGCTATATAATGATGTGCTACGTGACCGCTAGCGACACAGCTATGTTAGCATAAACAGTGAAGCTGGAGGATGAACACTAACTTCTTTCCACTTGATAAAAGTTAACGTGAAGGTTCCTGATGGTTAGAGACAAATGTAATCGCATGGCAGGATGCTGTACATGGACCAAACTTCAGTCAGGAGAACAACTGAGATAATCCATCCACAATACGAGGTTAGTCATTCATATACTGCTGCTGGGGCTGCAGTTACATCGTAAGGGTTTAAACACTGAGCTTTAAAATGAACACTGGTAATAAAAGCCGAGGCCGGCAGTGATCACTGACTGTTTTTAGGGGCTTTTTAGATCAAATAGAACAAGATACAAAGCATTAAACATGTTAAAAACACAAACGCCATGTTAACTGCAGACTACTTTGGGCCCGGAAGCAGGATTCGTCACGTCGTCACTTAAAGACCGAATAACTGATATGATTCAGTGCAGGGAGGTCTATTAACACATAGTGAGTGAGGAAGAAACACCCAGTGCATCATGGGAATCCCCCGGCAGCCTACACCTATTGCAGCATAACTAAGGGAGGATTCAGGGTCACCTGGTCCAGCCCTAACTATATGCTTTAGCAAAAAGGAAAGTTTGAAGCCTGATCTTGAAAGTAGAGATAGTGTCTGTCTTCTGAATCCAAACTGGAAGCTGGTTCCACAGAAGAGGGGCCTGAAAACTGAAGGCTCTGCCTCCCATTCTACTTTTAAATACTCTTGGACAGGGGTCTCAAACTCCAGCCCTCGAGGGCTGTTGCAACACACCTGAAAAGTGCTCTAATGGGGTGGTATGGTACTATAAGGTCATTAAGATGAGATGGGGCCTAAAAACTGAAGGCTCTGCCTCCATTTTTACTTAAACAACATGACGACGTCTCTGCAGACGACGTGCTGAATAATTGTGATTATTAACAATAAACTTTATTCCTGCTGAATGTTCACAGATGCTGTTTGAATCGTGACGTTCAGAGATCGTCTCCACCAACGATCTGTCTCCTGCTGAAGCTCACAGACACACAGGTGTGTGTGTGTGTGTGTGTGTGTGTGTGTGTGTGTGAGTCTGTGTGTGTGTGTGTGTGTCTGTGTGTGTCTGTGTGTGTGTCTGTGTGTGTGTGTCTGTGTGTGTGTGTGTCTGTGTGTGAGTCTGTGTGTCTGTGTGTGTCTGTGTGTGAGTCTGTGTGTCTGTGTGTGTGTGTGTGTGTGTGTCTGTGTGTGTGAGTCTGTGTGTGAGTCTGTGTGTCTGTGTGTGTCTGTGTGTGAGTCTGTGTGTCTGTGTGTGTGTGTGTGTGCGTCTCTGTGTGTGTGAGTCTGTGTGTGTGTGTGTGTGTGTCTGTGTGTGTGTCTGTGTGTGTGTGTGCGTCTCTGTGTGTGTGTTTTGGACACAAACAGGAAACAGACTTGTGTGTTTCTCTTCACAAACTTTATTTTAGCTTCATTTTGTCTTCAGTGCTCAAACTTTCACTTCCCAGTTCAGAATCAAACTTTCCAGTTTCCCTCTGACGCCGCGCTTCTCCTTCAGCGGCGGCGCGACTCCTCGTCTTCCTCGCCAGCTTATCTCTGTCCCTCGTTTCACTTTCGTCTGTCCCGCGCTCGCAGCCAGCTGCCTCATCGGCACATCTGTCCGGTATCAGTTAACGTGCTCACGGCGCTCTCGTGGCTCCGACTGCTCCGTCTCTACGTCAGAGAGGAGCAGCGAGTCGAGGAGAGCCCGCTGTGATTGGTGGGCTCAGAAGTGGCATAATAAATAAAAACAGGAATAAATAAATAAATAGAAAACGTCTCTACATCAGCTCCTCGCCATCACGGCGGCTCAGTCCTGCGTCTGCAGCGTCCCGGCCAGGCGGTCCCAGTGGGTGAAGTACGGCGCAAAGTTGCACTTGGACTTGAGGTGGTGAAGGTCGTGGTGGCGCGCCCCGCCGTACAGCCCCAGCGGCACCAGGCGGTGCGTGGCCCACGGCAGGTCGTAGCCGCAGTGATCCTCCACCGACAGCCAGATGTTGACCACGAAGAAGGCGAGCTCGGTGAGCGGGTGGCAGCCCAGCAGGAGGGGGTTGGCGGCAGCGAACAGGCCCAGGCTGAGGGTCTCCCAGGTGCCCGAGTACTCGGCGGTGAGGGCGGAGGTGGAGGTGTAGGTGTGGTGCACCTGCAGGAGGAGGAGAGAGAGCGTGAGGTGGAGGAAGAACAAAGGCGTGACATCGTCACCACCGCCATCGTCCTCGGGGACTCACCTTGTGGAAGGTGCGGTAGAGCCAGGGCACTCGGTGGTGCAGCAGGTGCCAGGCGAAGCTCTGGAAGTCAAAGAGCAGCAGGCACACGAGCACCTGAGCCAGCAGGCGCGGAAGGGGCGGGGCCTCCTCGGTCAGGTGCACCGGCCTCAGGTACCAGTGCAGCACGGTGAGCGGGAAGATGAAGACCAGGTGGTTGTAGAGCGTCAGAGCCAGGCAGCGCCGCACCGACGACCAGCTGACGGAGCTCTGAGGCTGCAGCTTGTACCTGAGCACCCACGCCCACCTGGTGGACAGCGCGTCCAGCAGCAGGAAGGGCAGGCAGAAGGACAGGTAGACGCAGAGCGAGAAGAGCACGGGGAAGAAGGGCGAGCGCAGGAGGGGGGCGTGTCCCAGCACGAAGGTCCACAGAGGCTGCAGCAGCATCGCCATCCTTCAGTTTGTCTCACAGTCGGAGCTCTGCTCGCCTTCATCACCACTGCTCCATTTAATCAGGCAGCAGGCCCCGCCCACACAGCGTCAGCGGCAAGAACCCGCCCTGCCGTCCTTATTGGGATGTTTCCTACTGCCGGAGGGAAAATGGAAAACCCTCCCTCCCACACTCCCACTTCCACATTCCACAGCAGGCTCTTTCACTGTGCACTGAGGATTGTCCCTGTGAGAGCCGCTCACCTGCTTCCATTGTTGGCAGGTTGATCACGTGTGTGATGTTTACACGGGCTGAAGCAACCTTTAGCTACAGCTGCGGTGTTAGCCCGCGCTGCCACACCTGAGCCGTGCAGGTTCACACACCTGAGGCTCTAAGTGAACATTAAAGAAGCTGTGCTTCAACTTTGTGGTGCGTGAGAGTCTGTACCTCTGCTGAAGTACAGGATGTGTGTACTTGTGTACTCGTGTGTGTGTGTGTGTGTGTCAGCATTATGAGAAATGAATGTGTGAGCTTACAGTGGTTCAGACTCACTGAGGATGATGACGACAGGTTGTTTCCTCTGATGATGAAGGCTCACATTCCTCGCCGTCTCTTCTCGTCACGTGTCAGTCGAGCGTCGCGAGGCGTCACAAATGTGCCGTAAAGCTTTATAAAAGTTTGCGTGTTTCTACAAACTTCATCTTTTGTGTTTTTACAGATGTTTCATGATAAATAACATAAACAAGTATTTACATGTTTAAAATAAGAACATGTCCAAACACTGATGCATGCTCTGTTCACCTGGACGCTGCGTCTTCAGCGGACCAGGAGGCGGAGTCAGTACTGGATTCATAATCACAAATATTATTATGTAATATTATTAAGCTAAAAATCGTATATATTTAATCTTCACTATGAAAACATTAGGAAGCTCTTGGCTTTACCTTTTGAAAAATAAAAGTTAACGATCGATGATCATATTGGAATAAATAATTAGATTTAAGATAATAACACTGCACACGTTTAATATTACAAATATGAAATGCAGCTTTGTTTAATGATGTCATCATAGTGCTGACCTGCAGTGGGATTTGCTGTATTTTTCCTTTAAATCCAATTTATTCAGATATAATTATTAAACCTACAGAGAGATATTCACGCTCTGAACGACATAAACGATAGAAGAATGAGATTTACCAGAGCAGCTCTTCGACATTTGTCTTAACATCGAATCCTCTAAAAATAAACCACAACATCAAAACATTTGCGATGACAAAAGTTTAAATTGTGTTTCTAACTGCTGCTTGTTAAAATTCACGTTCTCTGTGAAACGAAACAGAAAAATGAAGTTTCAGCTACTAACTCACAGCTTCCCAAATAAAGTCGGGATGAATTTGGTGATGTGGAGTTTTCTGCTAATCACAGAGTTGTTCCTCGGAGTTCCCCTGGGGAATCCGTGTGGGTGGGCCTGGTGGCTAAAGTAAAGCGCTGCATGCACGTGTGGGAGGATGACGCAGCTGAAGTAAAGATTACATCAGGGACAAACGACTGTGTGAGTCTGGAGGAAGTCTGCAGAGCTCCTGATGTTTCTGTTGATCCTGGCTGAAGGAGCAGCTCCACAGAATACACACACTAAATTCCCAGAAACCACGCAGACACACACACACACACACACACACTAAATTCCCAGAAACCACACACACACATATCTGTGTGTCAGTAAGTGTGACGCTCGCTAACACTGCCACTGAAGAATGAACCAGAATCGACCCCGATGACTGCTCAGTTCCTCTGAAAGTGAGTGGGTGGTGTCAGTGGGTGGAGGTGATAAAGAGCACATTTTGTTTTCTCTGGGTCAGTTTGTAGTTTGAAACTCAAGTTATTTTTATAATTTACATTAACAGATGTAAATACCTCCACCCTGTGCCCATGTGCGTCTCCTGACACGCCTTATCTGATCAGATAGGAGCAGCGCCTCTCCAGCGATCAGCTTTTTATAACTGACTTCCTCCCTCGAGTCGGCTGTAACTGTCACGATCCTGGGTCTTATGACCCAGCGTTTTGAGTTTTAGTTCTTTTGATGTTTATAGTGTATGTTTAACCTTAGTAGGTTTCCTATGTTCATTTGCTTATTAGCTCCCCCTTGTGTTTTCAACCCCTGTGAAGTCTCCCTTGCCCTTCGTGTGTTTCATGTCTGTGTGTCTTATGTTGTCAGGTCTGCGTCTCATTATATTTCCTGTTTTATTTTGAAGGAGTCCTGTGTTCCTATGTTCAATGTTTTTAGTGTTACTCTCTCCTGGTGACGTCGTTATGTTCATGTGTGTCAGCTGTTTCTCCATGTGTTCCCACTTCCCTCATTCAGAATCAGAATCAGAATCAGAATACTTTATTGATCCCTGGGGGAAATTTTTTTTGTTACAGTGCTCCATTATAAACCAACATTAAGACAAGACAGACAATACACTAACTAAGAATAGTACAATATATACATATATATACATACATACATAAGTCACTCATTATCCTCCTGTGTGTATTTAGTCCGTGTGCTTTCAGTCGTTCTTTGTCAGGTCGTCTGCTCATCCATGTCACTGCTTCAGGAATCTATGTCAGTTCACCATGTTTAAGGTTTTTTCATGTTTAGTTTTAGTTCACCCAGTTTAGGTTATTGTTTCGTTTCACCAATGCCCTTTTGTTTGTACCTTTTTGCTAGCCTCAATAAACGGCTTGTTTTTTGTTAAAGTTTTTGGAGTCTGCGTTTTGGGTCCTTTTGTCAACACATACAGTCTGCCCTCGCCGGACTGTGACAGTAACTGCAGCAAAAGCTGGTTCTGCAAAGTATCGCCTCAGGGGGCTGAATAATTACGCACACCCCACTTTGCAGTTATTTATTTGTAAAACATGTTTGGAATCATGTCTGATTTTCGGTCCACTCCTCACGTGGACACCACTTTGTGTTGGTCTTTCACCTGGAATTCCAACAAAATTGATTCATGTTTGTGGCTGTAATGTGACAAAATGTGGGAAAGTTCAAGGGGGCCGAATACTTTTGCAAGCCACTGTATTCCAGATAAATGACTTTCATCCAGAGAAAAACTTTGCAGCAGGTTGTTAGTGAGCGTTTGGGGCACGGAGTAGGTTTAAGTTCAGTCACATACCAACACTTTCAGGCTCAAACAGAGAGCAGCCGACAGATGTGAAGCTGTGGGATATGATTCGTGGTGCCTTCCCTTCACATCTGTGAAGGCTGCGTTCCACTTCTGGAGAGGCGTGTCCAGCTTCCTCGTTAGTCACCACAGATGCTAAATCACCCTTTGCTCTCTGTTCAGAGCCTGAAAGTCTGAGTGTTGGTGGCGACCCGAGCAGGTGCAGGACAAACATGTTCCAGTCGCAGCTTTTCTGTGTTGGGACGAGTACAATGATGGTGGACATCAAGACACCTGAGCGCGGACGTTTGCTTCTTGAGGCGGGAGACGAGGTTTCATGGAGGCTGTTAACGTTTTTAATAATATCACGTTAATGTTATTTTTTAATTGACGTAACGTTACAAGCTGACGTCAGCTAGCGTGTGATGTTACAAGGTTCAAGCTCAATGTCAGTTTGAAATGGTGTCACTGTCAGTTAAGATGCTGCAGGTTCCTAAATGAACCACGTTGTTCAGTAAGTGCTGCTTGTGACCACGTATTCTGCAGATACGGAGCTTTGTGTACACGGTGAGCTCTAATAGGTTGGCTCAAGCAGCATCTTGAGGAAGGTCGCGCTGTGAGTTGTCCGGTGCGAGGATGTTTTCAGGTCACCTGTTGTCTGTGAGCCTGCGGGGGTGAGGCGTCACAAAGACGGGCACAGATCAACCATTAATGCCTGAATAGCCGGTGGATACTGGGCTCCACGCTCGGCTTCCTTCGTTGGTCAGTGGTTGTTTTTTTGGTGGTTGATTCTGATTCACGCTGTTTCTTCAACATAAAGCTAGAGAGAGCCGCCAAAGCTGAACCGCAGAAACACAAGAAGCAGCTGTGACCGTCAGCCTGACTGCAGCTCTGTGTTAAGCAGACTGAGCTGTCGAGGCTGATTATGAACTAAGGTGTTTATCCTGCTTTTTAGCGGGAACGATTATTTGAGCAAAGATCTCTCGGTGACAAACGTTCACCAGCAGGGAGATTTACACTTGGCTTTTTTATTGGCAGAAACTTTTCACAGGTTTTTATTCATCTGAAATATTCTGAGATACTTTGCAGAGCTGTGTGTCTACAGACGTCCTGTGTAATTAATAAACTGAACCCAAGTCTCACAAATTCCCGTGTGTAGAAACATTGTTCTTGTATAAACTATCTTTATAACAGTTTAGAGATCTACAAGAGGGCTACTGACATCAGAGAAATGAGATTCAGATCGTTTTAAAAAGCCAGCTGTTTTAACTGTTAATGATTATGTTTAGTTTATGTACCCGAGTGTGAATTTAGCCGTCACACTGTAACATACAACACACTGCCTGAAGAGCATGTCTGTCCTTCAGGTCTTTGCTGTGCTGATAGTCACACACATGCAGGTCACAGAGGAGCACGCTCGGTTCAGTGCGATTACTCATGCTGCAGCACATTCCTGCGCTTACCTGTCTCTTCCTTTAATGGTGAATCATATCAGGGAAACAAGGGCCTGATATGATTGAAAAAAATCCTCTTTCAATGTTTAGAGATCAGGTCTGAGTGACGGCTCTCTGCACGCACCTCATTCAGGCTCAGGGAGGGGCGGGGCCATCTGCTGCGACCGGTCAGGGTGAGAGAAGGAAGACAGGATAAAGACATGCTGTGGAAGAGAGACGGAGATTAATCCGGTCGTTCAGTCTGACGTCATTAGCCGTGTCTGGGCTCAAACTCTGCTGCAGGTCCATAAATCAAACGATCACTGTGGCATCACTGAGAGTTAAAAACTGTCTAAATTCTTTCATCTGTAATAAAATGATCAGCGTTCTGCTTTACCAGGTGTAACAATTAAGTTTAACATCCAGGCATCCATGAAAACGGAATTTAAGACATTTAACGGAGTTAGAAGTTAGCAGGTAGTTAGCTTCTATCTAAATACAATGTAGCATGTTCTGACTGAGAGATTTCTGAAAAAGTCAAACGTACAGCTCTGCTATCACTTCCAACATAAATGAAGACAGAAACTAAACAGCAGTGACGTTTGTAGGGTTACTGAAGTTGGGCTAGCTGCTATATAATGATGTGCTACGTGACCGCTAGCGACACAGCTATGTTAGCATAAACAGTGACGCTGGAGGATGAACGCTAACTTCTTTCCACTCGATAAAAGTTAACGTGAGGGTTCCTGATGGTTCGAGACAAATGCAGTCGCATGGCAGGATGCTGTAAACGGACCAAACTTCAGTCAGGAGAACAACTGAGATAATCCATCCACAATACGAGGTTAGTCATTCATATACTGCTGCTGGGGCTGCAGTTACATCGTAAGGGTTTAAACACTGAGCTTTAAAATGAACAGTGGTAATAAAAGCCGAGGGAGGCCGGCAGTGATCACTGACTGTTTTTAGGGGCTTTTTAGATCAAATAGAACAAGATACAAAGCATTACAGTTTTTTCTGAATGCTTAAACCCTAACTGTGATTCCTGTAGCACAATCTCTAAAACTATTCAGACTTATAGCAAAACCACTCACTGAGTTTGCAAAACTAAAAGCACAAAAACTGCTTTGCACTCAGTTTGCAATTTTGTAACACACACTTTGCAAAACTGTAGGCACAATTCACTGCACAACACTCAATTACCAAATTTCCAACACACTCCTAGCAAAAGTATACACATGTATGGCTATCATTAACACTAACTTGCCAACTGTCTGGCACACTTTCACATGTCAAAACTTTCTTAGATAATTAGTTCACTTTGCAATCAGCCTAAGCACTATAATACAGGTAAGCTGTGTGTGCGGAGTACAATGGAGGGAGCAGGAAGAGTGAGAAGTAGAGGAGGCCGAGGAAGAGGACGACAAGGACAAGGAGGAGCAAGAGGAAGACGAGGAGGGGGGAGAGGAAGATGAGGAGGGGGGAGAGGAAGGGTAGGAAGAGTAAGAAATAGAATTGCTGATGACATCAGAGCTACAATAGTGGACCATGTCATCAACCGTGGAATGACCCTGAGGGAAGCTGGCCAACGGGTCCAGCCTAACTCGAGCCGCTACACTGTAGCAAGCACCATAAGGACATCTTGAAATGAGAGTCGGTTAGTACAGTCACTCCGCACAAAGATTTGTAGCACTGCCATATGCCAATGAGAAACACACCAATACCATTGATGTAAAAATACTGAAATTGTTACTTCACAGAATTGCTAGATGACCAGATGCTGGGGCAGAGGAAGCATGTTCACTGCAGACCACGTAACCCATATAGTCATTATGGCGATTGCAAATAATCCTATACTTGGAAATAAACACTTGTGTTTGTTTTGATGTGTTTGAATAAACACCAGTACTTGAAGTTTGGATCCCTCTATGCTTATGGATCTATGACAGAAGTATGAGCTCACACTGACATAGCCTACCTTGTGCGCAGAGAAAGCAAAAGCCAGATGTGTTTTGTATTCATACCATCAGTGTGCAGTTGGCGCATTGTGTGCTTAGTAGATGATGGCTTGTGTGTACTGTTTGATACGGAAACACCATTTTTACGAAGGTGTGGAGAGTTAATCTAGCTGTGTTTGCTTTTGCAAGAGAACTACAATGTTTTGATGATTGGGTGACAGGTTTTCTTATTTGTGTGAAGAGTTTTGCAAAATTAGCCAATAGTTACAAAAAATGTGCTTAAGCAATCAGAAAAAACTGTAAAACATGTTAAAAACACAAACGCCATGTTAAATGCAGACTACTTTGGGCCCGGAAGCAGGATTCGTCACGTCGTCACTTAAAGACCGAATAACAGATATGATTCGATGCAGAGAGGTCTATTAACACATAGTGAGTGAGGAAGAAACACCCAGTGCATCATGGGAATCCCCCGGCAGCCTACACCTATTGCAGCATAACTAAGGGAGGATTCAGGGTCACCTGGTCCAGCCCTAACTATATGCTTTAGCAAAAAGGAAAGTTTGAAGCCTAATCTTGAAAGTAGAGATAGTGTCTGTCTCCTGAATCCAAACTGGAAGCTGGTTCCACAGAAGAGGGGCCTGAAAACTGAAGGCTCTGCCTCCCATTCTACTTTTAAATACTCTTGGACAGAGGTCTCAAACTCCAGCCCTCGAGGGCTGTTGCAACACACCTGAAAAGTGCTCTAATGGGGTGGTATGGTACTATAAGGTCATTAAGATGAGATGGGGCCTAAAAACTGAAGGCTCTGCCTCCATTTTTACTTAAACAACATGACGACGTCTCTGCAGACGACGTGCTGAATAATTGTGATTATTAACAATAAACTTTATTCCTGCTGAATGTTCACAGATGCTGTTTGAATCGTGACGTTCAGAGATCGTCTCCACCAACGATCTGTCTCCTGCTGAAGCTCACAGACACACAGGTGTGTGTGTGTGTGTGTGTGTGTGTGTGTGTGAGTCTGTGTGTGTGTGTGTGTGTCTGTGTGTGTGTGTCTGTGTGTGTGTGTGTGTGCGTGTGTCTTTGTGTGTGTCTGTGTGTGTGTGTGTCTCTGTGTGTGTGTTTTGGACACAAACAGGAAACAGACTTGTGTGTTTCTCTTCACAAACTTTATTTTAGCTTCATTTTGTCTTCAGTGCTCAAACTTTCACTTCCCAGTTCAGAATCAAACTTTCCAGTTTCCCTCTGACGCCGCGCTTCTCCTTCAGCGGCGGCGCGACTCCTCGTCTTCCTCGCCAGCTTATCTCTGTCCCTCGTTTCACTTTCGTCTGTCCCGCGCTCGCAGCCAGCTGCCTCATCGGCACATCTGTCCGGTATCAGTTAACGTGCTCACGCCGTCGACGGCTCACGGCGCTCTCGTGGCTCCGACTGCTCCGTCTCTACGTCAGAGAGGAGCAGCGAGTCGAGGAGAGCCCGCTGTGATTGGTGGGCTCAGAAGTGGCATAATAAATAAAAACAGGAATAAATAAATAAATAGAAAACGTCTCTACATCAGCTCCTCGCCATCACGGCGGCTCAGTCCTGCGTCTGCAGCGTCCCGGCCAGGCGGTCCCAGTGGGTGAAGTACGGCGCAAAGTTGCACTTGGACTTGAGGTGGTGAAGGTCGTGGTGGCGCGCCCCGCCGTACAGCCCCAGCGGCACCAGGCGGTGCGTGGCCCACGGCAGGTCGTAGCCGCAGTGATCCTCCACCGACAGCCAGATGTTGACCACGAAGAAGGCGAGCTCGGTGAGCGGGTGGCAGCCCAGCAGGAGGGGGTTGGCGGCAGCGAACAGGCCCAGGCTGAGGGTCTCCCAGGTGCCCGAGTACTCGGCGGTGAGGGCGGAGGTGGAGGTGTAGGTGTGGTGCACCTGCAGGAGGAGGAGAGAGAGCGTGAGGTGGAGGAAGAACAAAGGCGTGACATCGTCACCACCGCCATCGTCCTCGGGGACTCACCTTGTGGAAGGTGCGGTAGAGCCAGGGCACTCGGTGGTGCAGCAGGTGCCAGGCGAAGCTCTGGAAGTCAAAGAGCAGCAGGCACACGAGCACCTGAGCCAGCAGGCGCGGAAGGGGCGGGGCCTCCTCGGTCAGGTGCACCGGCCTCAGGTACCAGTGCAGCACGGTGAGCGGGAAGATGAAGACCAGGTGGTTGTAGAGCGTCAGAGCCAGGCAGCGCCGCACCGACGACCAGCTGACGGAGCTCTGAGGCTGCAGCTTGTACCTGAGCACCCACGCCCACCTGGTGGACAGCGCGTCCAGCAGCAGGAAGGGCAGGCAGAAGGACAGGTAGACGCAGAGCGAGAAGAGCACGGGGAAGAAGGGCGAGCGCAGGAGGGGGGCGTGTCCCAGCACGAAGGTCCACAGAGGCTGCAGCAGCATCGCCATCCTTCAGTTTGTCTCACAGTCGGAGCTCTGCTCGCCTTCATCACCACTGCTCCATTTAATCAGGCAGCAGGCCCCGCCCACACAGCGTCAGCAGCAAGAACCCGCCCTGCCGTCCTTATTGGGATGTTTCCTACTGCCGGAGGGAAAATGGAAAACCCTCCCTCCCACACTCCCACTTCCACATTCCACAGCAGGCTCTTTCACTGTGCACTGAGGATTGTCCCTGTGAGAGCCGCTCACCTGCTTCCATTGTTGGCAGGTTGAGCACGTGTGTGATGTTTACACGGGCTGAAGCAACCTTTAGCTACAGCTGCGGTGTTAGCCCGCGCTGCCACACCTGAGCCGTGCAGGTTCACACACCTGAGGCTCTAAGTGAACATTAAAGAAGCTGTGCTTCAACTTTGTGGTGCGTGAGAGTCTGTACCTCTGCTGAAGTACAGGATGTGTGTACTTGTGTACTCGTGTGTGTGTGTGTGTGTGTGTGTCAGCATTATGAGAAATGAATGTGTGAGCTTACAGTGGTTCAGACTCACTGAGGATGATGACGACAGGTTGTTTCCTCTGATGATGAAGGTTCACATTCCTCGCCGTCTCTTCTCGTCACGTGTCAGTCGAGCGTCGCGAGGCATCAGAAACCGGAGAAATGGCGGTAGGTGGTTCCGGTCCGTGTAAGGATGTCGGCTCTTCATTTGTTGACTGCACAAACTGTCGACTCAGGAGCTGATGGGATTTAAACATCGTGCCAGTTTGAGCCACACAGGTTCTTCTGCTGTTCTCAGTCTTTTCTATATCTGATCGCAATAAATAATAATAAATAATAACATCTTCATTAAGGAGGCGTTCCTTCTTCATTGTGATAAAAAACTGAGTTTATTGATGAAACATTTGGAACTTCACTTTTCCAGAATCACAATAAAACATTTCAGTTTCATTTCACTGAAACATCAGGAAGTAACGATGATGTAACGCAGCCGTCCTGCTGCAGGGCGCCGCGCCGTGGCGAAATATCTGCTCTATTTACAAGAAACATCAGTAAAATGACAAAACCTGAACATGTTAAATGTAAAGCTGTGAATAAACTTAAATCACATGCAGTCACAAATGTAACAGTAACAGTTATTAGTGTTTCACAGATAAGTACTGAAAGTTTCTGTAACTGAAATAAGACTAATTATGGTGTTGGGAGGTCAGATCTTCGTTCTGAGCAGGAAGTGGTTTATGGCGGAAACGCTGGCGAGGACATTACAGAGTGTGGGACGCTTCAAACGCACAGCGTGGACTTTTCAGCCTTTTGGGAACGAAACAGCCAGAAACAAGAGAGAGCAGAGCGGTTTTAGCGTGAACCGAGTGACGACAAAACGCAGCTATTATGTTTATTTGTGAACACCGGGGAGGTGGCAGCGACTGTGGTTAACACACTCTGACGCACACTCCAGCAAAAAGCGAAGACAGCTCCTTCATTTTCCTTCTGTTGTGTTCATCAAAAGCCACCTGACACCGAGAACGTCCGATTTTATAACCAGCTGTTTGAAACACAACTATTTGTTTTGTCATCACAATAAATGAAGGAAATAAGCGTGTGCTAAATGTCTGAGAGGTGGCACTGACACTGAATCTCATCCTTCTGTCATGTACGTTGCTCAGCTTAAATATTTCTTTGTTTTAATAAGTGAAATTACATCTGAAGTCATAAAGTGGATTCAGAGGACAAATACAGCAAAGCAAACTGTAGCAATGCTGCAGTTCAGCTCTGTGATCACATCATTAGATGAGGTGACGTAGCCTCTGTTACAGTTTTTTACAGGCGCTAGGACACATTTCTCAATACTTAGGTCACGTTTGCAAACCTCCTCACACAGTGAGCACAACAGAAGTCTATGTGGGCTAAACTGAGGACCAGTTATCATTGTTTTGGCACAAAATGCATTCAATGACTACATCTCTCAAATTTCATGAATTATCTTCTCACTCAGACGCAACAACTGCCAAAAATCTTTGTACGTACAGGACATTTTGCATGTGCTTACATACTGTTTTCAAAAATGTTAAACTTATGGCCAAAACAATAACACAATGCAAAACTTAAAAAGACAGCAAAATCCAACAGCAATATTTTATTGAAACATATTTTAAATCTAAAAATGCAGTTTAACCAGCCACAGCTGATTCTCATTGTAGATGAACATCTGCACAGGTGTTACTCCTTCAATTGTTCAACTCCTTCAATTCTGGCAGCCAGAAGATTCTTTCCTAGGTGTGTTGCCCAAGATGACATAAGATGTGATGTGGATGAGAACCTGTGGCCAAATGGAGGAGACCGAGTAGATTAGCATTACTATTGTATGTGTATCAGTGGATGGTGTGTATACAAATTCTTGTATTTTGGGATTACTTAGTGCAGAAAAATAAAAATACATAAACAAATATTAACGAATTCTGCATGATGTCTGATTCATTCCAGTAACATATATTGAAATTATAAACAGAGATGTGTCCTTGTTTTACACAAGAAAACACTGTGTAACATGTTGTTAGTGTTTTTTAGGTCATTGTTTTGTGGGTGACAAAGTGTGTTTGTCGGCTGTCAACCTTTGCTAGTGTTCTGGAAGAATGAGTTTATTTGAGACCTGAATGAAGTGTTTTGGTAGTTGTAGTGCATTTTGAATGTGAAATGAACTGCTTTGCCAAGCTGACGGTCAGTTAGGAGGATTGTGTGAAGAGTTTTGCAAAAGTGACCTAAGTATTGAGACATGTGTCCTAGCGGCTGTAAAAAACTGTAATCCCACAGAGGACAAGCTCCCATTGTTCCAGCAGCAAAGGAGCCAGGCAGCAATGAACACACAGATGGAACATTCATGTCCAAAAACAGAAGAAAATATAAAAATATACACGTAGAAGAAATATATAGATAAAAATATATGTCCATGTGCTCCCACGGAGGGCTGGGATGTTAACAGCAGCAGGTTTTCAGCTTTGAGAGATGTTTGTCTTATAAACCGAGTTTCTGTGCACGATGGATTATTTTCTTATATTAAAGATTTGAATGTAAAAGAATTTTCTGGATCCGTGATGAGAAGAGACGACTGTTCTCAGGAATCATCAGGGGAACCACAGCCTGTCATCATCATCCTCAGTGAGTCTGAACCACTGTACGCGCACACATTCCTTATAATGTTGACACACACACACACACACACACACTGGTTTAGCCTCCCCTCGCTGTGATGAAGACCCTCCCCCTCATGCAAACACACGCCTCCATAAAAACAGCACACATGTCTGATCTTACTGTAAAGCACTTTGTGATTTTTATCTGTGAAATGTGCTATATAAATAACTTTTACTTACTTACTACAAATATTTCCTTCATCTCAGAAATGTGAAGCAAGAATTTCAAATAAAATGCAACAGAAATAAAAAACCAAGAAACTCAGTCAGAAAAGGATTTGGTCAGATTCCAGGTCTCAGGCTGTAATCACAGCGCGGGGGGGCAGGAAGTCTATGAATGTGTGTGCGCTGCTTGAAACAGAAAGTGCAGCAGCACAAAGAGGAGATTAAATGATAACAGCATGTTTGTGCGGCTCTGACTCACTCGGTTTCCCACGCGCTCCACAGCCTTTCCAAGGACCAGCGTTTCTCCTGAAGTGACGTCAGATTCCTGCTGCGGGCAGATTTCATGTCATCCTGAAACACACATCGGGATTTTCTGGCCTCGCTCCACCAGCTTCCCGACTCCCGAACCAGTGGCGTGTCTAGAAAATTTTTGTTGGGGGGGCCAGGTAGGGGCACAGATTTGGAGAAGGGTGGCAGATTTAATTGGCAGATAATGTTTTAAAAAAAAATTCTACCAACCCTTAACCATAATTCAATAATCCTATAAACCTAATAACCAAATGCACTTTTAACTCTTATTAGAATGAGATTTTAACCACTACGGTGCAAAGTTTTTAGATACTGCGTTGATAAAGTACAAGAGATACAATCAGTGCTTTGTCAGTGTTTACTCAGCATTCAAGGACAGCAATATTTGCATAGTATTTTTACTGACATATAGTGCACATATGTTTTGGGCAAAAACATTTTTGAAAATTAAAATACGAACATTTGTAACAAACAATTGACAAATTAGTCAATGCCAATGCAAAACTTTATCTGCCTGTTAAAAAAAGAAGATAATCTTCTCACAAACTGGTGTTTGATTTTGAAACAGGAAAAAAGTGGGGAAACAACTGAAAAGACTAACATTTGAATAAAACCTGAAAGCAAGTAAATACTTTCTATGCTGCCTTATGGTAAACTTTGGTAATATTGATAAAGAACAACACTGGCTGATGATAAAATACAGTCAGCTGGCATGGTGACACTGCCAGTATTAACCTGCAGGGCTGGACTGGGACAAAAAAATTGGGCATTTTTACTACAGACCGACCCACCAGGTAGTAAAGCCATAAAGACTTTGACTGAAAACAAACCCTGTTGTGACAGTGATGTACAGTCTTGTTGGTATATGTATGATTTCTATACATTTTACGTCAGATAAAAACTTTGGTTGTAAGATTCAGATAATTATTTAATAAAAACTAGGTATTTTAAATGAGAATAAGAAAGAAAAGTATTTCTTTGTGCCCACCTTTCCCTGTTAATGCCCTACCTGGCCCCCTGGCAAAACTTTGCTAGACCCGCCCCTGCACAGTTACCAGCTGTCTGCTACATAAAAAAGGATCCTGGTGTTATTTGTCTCTCAGAAACAGTTCATAACTTCCCTTCAACTCATTCATGTCACCTAAAAGGTAAACCTGTTTCTCCATCACCTGTTCAGCTCTGATGGTTCAGTAAGGACATCTCCTGGTTTCATCTTCATGTTTCCCTCTCACCACATATCCAAACTGACATCATGACCAGCAGCTTTACAGCTGTGGCTCCAGCAAACATCAGCTGATACTAGAAATTAATATTAAATAAATTCTAACAACAGCCGATCAAGCTTAAACGTGCTGCTGTTGTTTAGCGCAATATCTGCTGGTTTCCTCTTTCTGGCGCAAAGTGGGCGATAAACAAGAGAGAAAAGCCGATCAGCTGATCATTGATCAGTTTCATGATTGAAGTAGCAACAGGAGAGAGAGGGGAGAGAATGAGAGAAGAGGCAGCTGTGCAGCATAAAGACAGAATAACACCAGCTTTGTGTCTTTTTTCCATTCTAGCTAAAGTTCGGGACAAACTGCGTCTCTTCTCAGCTCAATACGAAACACGTAATATTTTCTCTGATTGAGGGACCATTCCATTTTTTTAAGGAGCCGTTGGCAACTCTACTAACTAACCTTATGAATAAAATAAAGTTCACTATCAGTAACATCATAGCACCCACCCAGCTGTATAAAAACTCCGTCAAACTGGCTAGAACGCAGTATGAGTTATTGCAACTGACAGTAAAAAGTCAGCAACATGAAAATAAACTCCACCTAAACTTGGTTTATATCTGACCCAGATAGACTGCAGGTCATAACTTCTTACCTGAAGTTCAGTTCACCTGACACTCGGACTGGTGGCTGCTTCGGGTCTCTCCTCCTGCCTCCCCTTCCCTCATCCACCTGTTGCCTCTGTGGAAGCCCCGTCATAGCCACCACCAAACAACGGAGTTATTTCTACACATCGACCTGCATCTGGCCAATCCACCACCTCTCATTGTTCATGCCGTTACAAAAAAAATAAAAAATAAGTCACTGGGCATATGCCCGGTATGCCCGATGGCCAGTCCAGCGATGTTAACCTGCAACCAAATCTGCAGCCCCATACAGCAATGTTACGACTTAGATTATATCTTATAACGCATAACTCTTATGTTAGCTGCCCTCAGTAGCGTACTGTCTGAAATATTCGACGGCTGCAATAATTCTTTAAGTGTTATTTTTTCCTTGGTATTCTAATTACACCGAAGTTTACTAAACTCAACAAACTTGATATTACTTACCGGGACATTTATTCTGTCCTCATTTTCTTTCACCGAAAAATTGTTTCCTGCAGTGCCATCTTTCGCGCTTGGCTCTCCTACCTTTGCTAACGTGATGCGCATAGCGCAGAAGCGATGCTGCATTCACTTACACTCGGATATCTGAGCGTCACCGTGAAAACATAATCGGACATTTGATATTTGATTGAATTTTATTGTTTTGCCTTTGGGGTGGCACCTGGGGTGGCCAGTCTGGTTTGGGGGGTGGCCTGTGCCCCCCCAGGCCACCCCGCTGGACACGCCATTGTCCCGAACACATGTTTATCACATCTCTTTATCTCATTCTCAGCACACTGCAGCTTTCAGAACAGTTCAAACGTGTTTCAGCACTAAAGCCATTAAAACTTTTCACTCAAATCACTTCAACTCTGATCAATTCAAAGTTTTCATCCCCGTTTTAAAACTTGGACAGCAGATCTGATCCACGTTCACTGGCTGTGAAACCACTTCTGTGGGTTTGCATCATAATCGGGAAGAAAGATGACTGAACACGGTTGTTGATCTGAGGGTTTCACAAACTGCTGACTTGTTGAGACACGACAGAGAAAGCGTTTCTCACACAGCGATTTGTTTCCCAGCACCGAGCTGAATCTCAGCCACCAAGCAGCAGACCCGAAGAAAAACGTGGGTCAGCCCGGTCCCAGCAAGCTGTACCTGATAAAGTGATTTGTAGCATAGGCATGGGTGTGACACGCACCTGAGAACGTGTCGAACTGAAGGACGCGTCGCTGTGGACTGAGCATGCTCACTCTGCACAGGCAGGAGGTAACGCAGTACAAATACTGTGTTTCTCTACTTAAGTAGAATTTTCAGGCATCTGTACTTTACTTGAATATTTATTTTTTAGGAACATTTTACTTCAAAACTTGGTTTGATTCGAGGGGAGCTAATATTTCGTCACAGCCTCCTGTTCTGTATAATCTCCATATTCAGGGCTGAACGTGAGCACGTTCGGCACCACGCTGCAACGACTGCAGGACTGGAAGCTGCAGTTAATGGATTAATAATAATGGATTGGATTTATATAGCACTTTACAAGGCAGCCAAAGCGCTTTACAATGCCACTATTCATTCACTCTCACGTTCACACACGGGTGGAGGCAGCTACAGTTGTAGCCACAGCTGCCCTGGGGCAGACTGACAGAAGCGAGGCTGCCATATCGCACCATCGGCCCCTCTGGCCAACACCAGTAGGCAGCAAGGTAAAGAGTCTTGCCCAAGGACACAACGACCAGGACAGAGAGCCTGGGGATCGAACCGGCGACCTTCCGGTTACAGATGCGCTTGCGGTACATCAGCATCCAGCTAGCCCGACTGAAGAGGAGCGAGCGCAAAGGCAGTGACGTGGGGAAATGTGCAAGGCAGCTCTACAAACATCAGCAAACACACAAACTGTTGTGTGCAGTTTGTCTCACAGTGTGTTGCAGATAAAGTCCAGCTGCTGTGTGTGACAGGGAGAGGAGAGACAGAGAGCTAAGTTCACTCAGAGATGGAGACAGGAGAATAATGTCAGTGTAGAGACATCAGCCAGGACACTCATCAAACATCTGCTCACATCTGTTGTGTACAAGCACAGAGAGCAGCAGGTCAGCTGATCACAGCCTGCACACCAAGGAAACGTAGTGCAGCTCTCAGTAGAAATGACTGAGTTTGATTGGTGTGGGAGCATCGCAGTGTCACATTCCCCCCCCACACACACGGTGGATTCAGGAGGTGGTGTGTAACCCTGACTGAGCTCATGTTCCTCTTTAGAGTCACCCTCCACATGCAGGCAACAGGAAGTAGATTCATCTATATCCTGTGTGCTGATATTATTGTATTACAACATTCAGAGAACACAAGGTTCAGTTAGCTTTGCACAAACAGAGCTGTTCTTTGTACTCTGAGTACTCTTCAGGTAACGTTTCAATTTTACTCGAGTACAGACTCAGTACTTCAGCTTTAATGGAGTAGTTTTAAACAGGAGTATTTGTATTAATACTTGAGTACAGAACGTGTACTTTTACCACCTCGTTCACTCATCAACTGTGTGTCTGTGTGTGTGTGTGTATGCATCTGTGTGTGTGTGTGTGTGTCTGTGTGTGTGTCTGTGTGTGTGTGTGTGTCTGTGTGTGCGTCTGTGTGTGTGTGTGTGTGTGTGTGTGTGTATGCATCTGTGTGTGTGTGTGTGTGTCTGTGTGTGCGTCTGTGTGTGTGTCTGTGTGTGTGTGTCTGTGTGTGCGTCTGTGTGTCTGTGTGTGTGTGTGTGTGTATGCATCTGTGTGTCTGTGTGTGTGTCTGTGTGTGCGTCTGTGTGTGTGTGTGTGTGTGTGTGTGTCTGTGTGTGTGTGTGTGTGTGTATGCATCTGTGTGTGTGTGTGTGTGTGTGTGTCTGTGTGTCTGTGTGTGCGTCTGTGTGTCTGTGTGTGTGTGTGTGTGTATGCATCTGTGTGTCTGTGTGTGTGTCTGTGTGTGCGTCTGTGTGTGTGTGTGTGTGTGTCTGTGTGTCTGTGTGTGCGTCTGTGTGTGTGTGTGTGTGTGTGTGTGTGTGCGTCTGTGTGTGTGTGTGTGTGTGTGTGTGTCTGTGTGTGCGTCTCTGTGTGTGTGTGTGTGTGTGTGTGTGTCTGTGTGTGCGTCTGTGTGTGTGTGTGTGTGTGTGTGTGTGTCTGTGTGTGCGTCTGTGTGTGTGTGTGTGTGTGTGTGTGTCTGCGTGTGTGTGTGTGTGTGTGTGTGTGTGTGTGTGTGTCTGTGTGTGTCTGTGTGTCTCTGTGTGTGTGTGTGTGTGTGTCTGTGTGTGTCTGTGTGTCTCTGTGTGTGTGTGTCTGTGTGTGCGTCTGTGTGTGTGTGTGTGTGTGTGTGTGTGTGTCTGTGTGTGCGTCTGTGTGTGTGTGTGTGTGTGTGTGTCTGCGTGTGTGTGTGTGTGTGTGTGTGTGTGTGTGTGTGTGTCTGTGTGTGTGTCTGTGTGTGTGTGCGTCTCTGTGTGTGTGTTTTGGACACAAACAGGAAACAGACTTGTGTGTTTCTCTTCACAAACTTTATTTTAGCTTCATTTTGTCTTCAGTGCTCAAACTTTCACTTCCCAGTTCAGAATCAAACTTTCCAGTTTCCCTCTGACGCCGCGCTTCTCCTTCAGCGGCGGCGCGACTCCTCGTCTTCCTCGCCAGCTTATCTCTGTCCCTCGTTTCACTTTCGTCTGTCCCGCGCTCGCAGCCAGCTGCCTCATCGGCACATCTGTCCGGTATCAGTTAACGTGCTCACGGCGCTCTCGTGGCTCCGACTGCTCCGTCTCTACGTCAGAGAGGAGCAGCGAGTCGAGGAGAGCCCGCTGTGATTGGTGGGCTCAGAAGTGGCATAATAAATAAAAACAGGAATAAATAAATAAATAGAAAACGTCTCTACATCAGCTCCTCGCCATCACGGCGGCTCAGTCCTGCGTCTGCAGCGTCCCGGCCAGGCGGTCCCAGTGGGTGAAGTACGGCGCAAAGTTGCACTTGGACTTGAGGTGGTGAAGGTCGTGGTGGCGCGCCCCGCCGTACAGCCCCAGCGGCACCAGGCGGTGCGTGGCCCACGGCAGGTCGTAGCCGCAGTGATCCTCCACCGACAGCCAGATGTTGACCACGAAGAAGGCGAGCTCGGTGAGCGGGTGGCAGCCCAGCAGGAGGGGGTTGGCGGCAGCGAACAGGCCCAGGCTGAGGGTCTCCCAGGTGCCCGAGTACTCGGCGGTGAGGGCGGAGGTGGAGGTGTAGGTGTGGTGCACCTGCAGGAGGAGGAGAGAGAGCGTGAGGTGGAGGAAGAACAAAGGCGTGACATCGTCACCACCGCCATCGTCCTCGGGGACTCACCTTGTGGAAGGTGCGGTAGAGCCAGGGCACTCGGTGGTGCAGCAGGTGCCAGGCGAAGCTCTGGAAGTCAAAGAGCAGCAGGCACACGAGCACCTGAGCCAGCAGGCGCGGAAGGGGCGGGGCCTCCTCGGTCAGGTGCACCGGCCTCAGGTACCAGTGCAGCACGGTGAGCGGGAAGATGAAGACCAGGTGGTTGTAGAGCGTCAGAGCCAGGCAGCGCCGCACCGACGACCAGCTGACGGAGCTCTGAGGCTGCAGCTTGTACCTGAGCACCCACGCCCACCTGGTGGACAGCGCGTCCAGCAGCAGGAAGGGCAGGCAGAAGGACAGGTAGACGCAGAGCGAGAAGAGCACGGGGAAGAAGGGCGAGCGCAGGAGGGGGGCGTGTCCCAGCACGAAGGTCCACAGAGGCTGCAGCAGCATCGCCATCCTTCAGTTTGTCTCACAGTCGGAGCTCTGCTCGCCTTCATCACCACTGCTCCATTTAATCAGGCAGCAGGCCCCGCCCACACAGCGTCAGCAGCAAGAACCCGCCCTGCCGTCCTTATTGGGATGTTTCCTACTGCCGGAGGGAAAATGGAAAACCCTCACTCCCACACACAAACGGCTGCTTGTCTTTGAACGTGTTATTGTCGGGGAGACTTCACACAAGTTTGTCAAAGCCACGCCCCCCGGTGCGTTCCTCCTCAAAGGTGATTAAAATCATCAAAGAGGTTTAAAAACATGTTTTTCTGCTTATCTTGCGTGTTCAGCTCTTTTAGATTAAAGATGAGCTGAAGAATAAAATCTGAATTCCAAAACATCTCGAGGATTCCTGTTGAAATGTTACCGTGGTGACTGTGACCCCCTCGCACTAATGACACGTGAGTGCTCGAAGAAGGGGTCAGGTGTAGAGAGTGCATGAGGTGAGGTGCTGTTCTAAATAAAGTTTCATCTTCCTCTCTGAAAGAATCAACGTGAAGCCTCACTGAAGTCCAGCCAGCCTGTACCTGTGCTGGGCGGAGCCTCAGAGGTGCCAGGTGTCCTCAGACTGAGCTGATGTTTCTCTTCGTGTCAGAAGCGGTGATGGTGGGAAGTGCTGGTCTGAGCATGCTCACTGACTCGCTGTTAGAGATGTGCTGAAGAGTCACAGCTTCACACTCAGCCCTACGGTGACACCTGCTGGTGCTTCAGCCTCACTGCAGCGTGAGAGTTTCAGGTGTGGACGTGGAGCTCTGAACCACAGCTGCTGTTCAGCTGGGTCTGTTCCAGATGTTCCAGCTGTGCTTCACGTTCCTCTGCTGCAGTAAATGAGTGAATCTGTGATGGAATCATTCATTAACTTTATTTAAACGTCTGTTTCATTAAATGGTGTGCAGACGCCACAGACAGGTAAGGTACACCTGAGCAGCGAGCAGCAGGTAAATACGAGGAAAGCTGCAGACACAGTTGCGTGTGCAGAGAAAAGCACGAAGCCTTTCTGAAAGACTCATTACGACCTCGTTAGACAGGAATAATGTTTACTGGCATATTCATAAAGTGCTCCTCTTCACTTGACCCCTGTTTCAATCCAGGGGGTCAGTGTTGACATTGTGGAGGACTATAAATACCTTGGAGTACACATTGACAATAAACTGGACTGGGCTAAAAACACCACAGCACTTTACAGGAAGGGCCAGAGTCGTCTCTATTTTTTGAGGCGACTGAGGTCCTTCAACATCTGCCAGAAAATGCTGAGGATTTTCTATGAGTCTGTGGTGGCCAGTGCGATCCTCTATGCTGTTGCATGCTGGGGGAGCAGGCTGAGGGTCGCAGATGCCAACAGACTTAATAAACTGATCCGTAAGGCCAGCAATGTTGTGGGGATGGAGCTGGACTCCCTCAAGGTGGTGTCGGAGAGGCGGATGCTGTCCAAGATAAAGACAATGTTGGATAACACCTCCCACCCACTCCATGACATGCTGGTCAGTCACAGGAGCTCGTTCAGTGAGAGACTGAGATTACCGAAAAGCACCACTGAACGACACAGGAAATCATTCCTGCCTGTGGCTCCCTGTACAACGCATCCACTTAACACACTGTTTGCTGCTACAGTATATATTGTACTATTCTTAGTTAGCGTATTGTCTGTCTTGTCTTAATGTTGGTTTAAAATGGAGCACTGTAACAAAAAATAATTTCCCCCAGGGATCAATAAAGTATTCTGATTCTGATTCATCAAGTTTACACTGCAAAACACAGATGGTTACACTGAGCAAAGAAGTTCTTACTTTAAACAACTAAAAAACAAACAAAAACATTTCTAACTCTAAGCACAGTCAGTGGCTAATCCACTGACTGATCCCAGATCAGTCAGTTACAGATTACCAGCTGATCAGTGAGCTCGAGGCTCTCAGCTGGTTCACAGAAACGAAACTTGGCGTCTCATCGTGCTGCCTTCAAGGACCCCTCTGAAGTCACGTTTCACATCACGTCCACGTGCCTCTTTTTAAAAAAATGAACTTTATGTGTCAACCACAGTAGTTTTTAACCACGTGATCCTTCCTTATATGATGACATTTGCTCCTCCGTATGAACTGAGATTTAACTAGTTTTGCAGACATGTGCAGAGACACAGATTAGTGTGGACGCAGCAGAAGTGTCCCAAACACAGTTCTGTCCCTTGCAGCCACCTGTTTGTGTTCATGGACCTGCAGGCAGAGGTCTGTGATTACAGAGCACGTGACTCCTTTCCAGATGTTCCACCTGTGCTTCACGTAACTTTATGTAAACCTGTCCATGTGAACAAGGCTGTGCAGCTTACCTGTGAGCCACCTTCACACGTCATCACATCATTTAGGACGCTTGGCGCTGCAGTTCACCTGAAATAAGCTACGTTAGAGTGGCTGAGCATGGAGTCAGAGGGGACACGCTGGGAGTGTCACCCGTGGAAATGACTGTGTAACACGAACAAGTGTGAGTCTGCGTCACCCGGCTGAGCTCTCTGCTGTACATGCATTCAGAGAGGACCGTGAAGGCCTCACGTTAAGTTTCCGTTCTGTGACGGAGCGCACGGACCGGTCACTCGGTGCTCACGCTCTCCCTCATCCTCATCATCACTTTGCTCCCTCTGAGGAGGAAGAGGGCAACATGAGGTGAGTGTTTGAGACTTCCGATCAGTCTGATAATCGATCACTTATTGGAAAGTGAAGTCAGCTCAGGGCCTCCCTTTAACCTTTAACCCAGTCGATCTGGATCCAGGGTGTAATCAGATTACTGTGAAATCTGCAGAGAGCAGAGTAAAGCCCACGCAGGGGATTCTGTTCACCTGGGCGAAACGTTTCGTCATCCAGGTGACTTCTTCAGTCTTGTTTCCTCACCTGGATGACCGAGAATGCGTGAACCGCGGCGATGCGAAGTCACCGTCCGGCCCGCCGCACCTACGACGTTGCTTTTGTTTGCTTTTCTCCGTCTCTGTTTCAAATAGGCCGCAAGTCGGTTGTGAACATGTCTGTGATCGTTGTCTCTGTCAGTCGGTGTCACCAACTGTTTCTCAGTAAATGTGTAGCGACAACATTCACAGTACTCAAACCTGAAGTATTACTCTAGTAAAATGCGTCAAAGCTGCCAGGAGCAGAACGTGAGGCCACAGAGAGGAGAGGAAGAGGCTGCAGGCAGGGTGGAGGCGAGACCTGCTGTGATGGGTGGAGACGGTGAAGATGTTCAGATATAATGGCACGAGGCCGTCAAAGGGACAGCTCAGAGTCAGAGGTGGCGTAGTGAAGGAGGACATGCAGAGGAGGATGATGGGATAGAAGATGGAGGAAGATGATGTGCTCCAGAGACCGCGAAAGAAGAAGGTAGTAACACCGATAGTATGGTCACATTAACAGTTTTTAACAGTGAAGCTGTACTTCCAGAGGGTGGTGGTGACGTCCTCCTCCACGCGCTCATCTTTGGACAGTAATGCGATCAAAGCCGCTGTGCTCATCATACAGGTGACGCAGCGGCCTGCAGACTCACCTGAGTGTTGGTCTGAAGGTGCTACTCAGACACAAGGTAACAGATTTAAACACATACATGTAACTCAGTGTGTCTGATGTGTAATGTACACCTAGCTTCAGTGTCATATCACATGTGCGGCTTTCATTTTGAAGTATTATTTTACAACGTCATCTTGGGCCCCTCCCAGCTGTAGTGGGAGGGGCCGTGAGCTCAGGAGGAAGCCTGTGTGAGCTGCTGGCAGCTCGTTACCCATCCTCCTGCTGACAGAGAGGAGACTTTCCTTCTTGGGTCTGAGAGGGGACGGTCGTCCAGAAATTCTCATTTAAACCATGATAATAAATATTTTAGTTCTTTGTTAGAGTTGAGTTAAGCTTCCTGTAGCTCAAACATGCACAGGAAATGATGATGATGTCACTCCGAAATGACAACACAGGCACGGCTTCTTCAAGACGGGCGCTTCGCTGCATTTATTGAAAACTACAAACATAAAACACGAAGGCTTTATGGTAAATGGCCTGTATTTATATAGCGCTTTACTCGTCCCTAAGGACCCCAAAGCGCTTTACACATCCAGTCATCCACACATTCACACACATTCACACACTGGTGATGGCAGCTACATTGTAGCCACAGCCACCCTGGGGCGCACTGACAGAGGCGAGGCTGCCGGACACTGGCGCCACCGGGCCCTCTGACCACCACCAGTAGGCAACGGGTGAAGTGTCTCGCCCAAGGACACAATGAACCGGCAACCTTCCGATTACAAGGTGTACTCCCAACTCTTGAGCCACGATCGCCCCGCTTTAAGTGCTTCAGTCTATCAAAAGTAACACTTGTGCTTTAACAACCAGGCCCCCGCAGATAGCTCGCTGAACTCCTTAGCGTGATTATTAAACGTGGGCTCACAGCCTCTGTCATCACGCCCAAACCTCGCGATAATAGCGGTGTAACAAAACTTGTTCTTTGTGACAAGTTAAACACACCTTTACAATATTGTCCACAGAAATGTACAAGCAAGAACATTTTAACTGCTGGAACCATCTATTAAACTTCTTTATACATAAGCCATCTCTGTGACACTTACAGATGATGTCCTGAAGTCGTTAAGGACATACATGCTGCTGTCCAGACAAAGGTGTGAGATATTGGACATGGATGGTAAAGTGCTGTTGTTAGGGCTTCTGGTGTGGCGGTAGAGCAGTACGGTCGCATAAGTACAGAGCTCCCGCAAGCCAAGTAGATAAACTCCGCTAAAACACAAATTAAAGCGTGAGACAAAACAACTTTGGAAGATGAGCAGAGGGACAACAAAGCAAAGAATAAAAGAACTACGGACACCCAAGGTAAAGACATAAAACACCCGAACAACAAGGACAAGCTAGCACCCGAAGCTAATATGGCCGCGTTTCAAAACGGACTGGATTGTATTAGCAAACAAATTCAATCACTCCAAAACGAATTGAAATCAGACTTCACGACATTCGAAGAAGAAATTAAATGAGAAATGAGACACGAACTGTCTAAATTCAAAGAAGACATCGACCAGCAGTTTCAGAACATGACTACAGAACTTAAAGAACAAGAAGGGAAATTAGAAGCTGCGCTGACCCGCACGGAAGACGTGGAGCCATGAGGCCAATCAAACCCTGACAGAACTAATGACAGAACAAATCGATGGTGACCAAATTGGATGACTTGGACCTGCGATCCAGACGTAACAATCTGCGGATCTACGGGATACAAGAGGGAGCCGAATCTAAGGCAGAATCGCTGACCCAGTTTCTGGAAGTCTGGCTCAGGGAGGAGCTTAATATTAACATCAACCTCCAGATTCAACGCGCACACCGAGCGTTAACCTCAAAACCGGCAGCCGGTCTCCCCCCCGAGGTCAGTCGTTGTCAATTTCCAACAATTCACAACCAAAGAGATGGAAGTTAAACAGGCATGGGAAAAGAAAATAGTCACTCTGGACGGAAGCAGGGTTTATTTTGACCACGACTATTCGGCGAGAATGGTGCAAGAACGTAAAGCGTACGTGAATATCAAAAAGATATTAAAGAAAGAAGGCATCCGCTTCCAGACTCCTCTCAGCAAGATGCGAGTCCACTGGCCAAATGGAGTGAAAACGTGTGGCGAAGCAGAGGAGGCTGCTAACGACCTGCAAGCGAGAGGATACAACGTGGAAAACGGGATAAACAGCCGGGAGAGAGAGAGCACCGAGGGACAGGTTTCGTTAAAAACAGACAGGCACAAGACAATATCAGAAGGACACATCATACACCAAATACATAAAGACAAGATGCTGGCTGCGTTGATGAGTTTAGACACAGAAAAAGCCTTCGATCGAGTCAGCTGGGACTTCCTGTACCTAACCATGGCAAAGCTCGGGTTCACTACGAAATCAATCCAATGTATCAAATCTCTCTAAATGGTAAATGGCCTGTATTTTTATATAGCGCTTTTCTAGTCCCTAAGGACCCCAAAGCGCTTTACATATCCAGTCATCCACCCATTCACACACACATCCACACACTGGTGATGGCAGCTACATTGTAGCCACAGCCACCCTGGGGCGCACTGACAGAGGCGAGGCTGCCGGACACTGGCGCCACCGGGCCCTCTGACCACCACCAGTAGGCAACGGGTGAAGTGTCTTGCCCAAGGACACAACGACCGAGACTGTCCAAGCCGGGGCTCGAACCGGCAACCTTCCGATTACAAGCCGAACTTCCAACTCTTGAGCCACGATCGCCCAATCCAAACAAACATGGGTATAAAAAAGACCCCTGAATACATAACTAAAGACCAAGAAAGGAACCCGATAGTATCCTTTACATTAAATGTATGGTATGATACAGTAAAGGAGTTGAGAATTGGCAAAGAGCTTGGTTTGCTAAAATGGATAGCCTTCGATGAAGAATTTAGACCAGGAAAATTGGATCTTGGTTTTAAAAATTGGAATGAAAAGGGAATCACAGCAATTTGTTTATTAATCAAAAAAGGAGAAATTAAAAGTTTTGAAGAATTAAAACTTAAAAAACAAGGATTTTTACAGATACTTACAGGTGAGCGATTACTTTAATAAAAACATAAAAATAAAGGAAGACAAAATCCATCCTATTATAAAAATAATTATACTGGCATATAAAAGTGTTATTCCAAGAATGTTTGATGGAATCGAGACAGGAATCAACTGTATATGTTAAAGTAAAATGGGAAAGAGAGCTGAGTGAAGAAATCACTGAGGTGTGGTATGAAACATGGAAAGAACATAAGAACACAGCTCAGTCATTAAAGTGGAGAGAATTCATCTGGAAAAATCAAATTTGCTACTTTATTACACCTAAGATTAAAAATAAACAAACCAATACACAACAACAATGTTGGAGGCTGCGTGGATGGGATGGATGGGATGAACCACACACACATTTTCTGTCTGTGACATATCAGGTTACATAATTCCCAGAACCTGCCTTCTTTTGTATCTTGGATACTTGGCAGGCACTGTAGATGTAAAGGATCGATACCTGGCTCAGATTCTCCTTTTGGCAGCAAAGAAGGCCATCACCAAAAACTGGCTTAAGACAGAAACACCAAGAAAGCAGCAGTGGTAGCAATGGAAGAGGACATTATGGAGATGGAGAACTGGGGACTGGGGAAAATAGTTAATGTACGTTTGTGACTCTCTGTTTTTCTGAACGTGTATTAAACAGGAGAGGTGTTGAAATAAAAAGTGCTGTTGTTAGGATGGTTGTTTCAGCTGTGATAAACTGACATGCTGTTTGGACACCATGGGAGGGTCCGGGCTCTCCAGGACGTCTGTGCTCTGTAATGACTCATTTTTAGACCATGTGTGAACATGAACACAGAGCTGAGAGGCTTTGTCTTTGTGACTCTCTTAAAGTGAAGGTAGCAGCGCTCTGCTCAGCAGGCTGCAGCAGCTGCAGTGTCACTTCACCTGGGATCTGAAGAAGGAGGACGTGGACCTGGAAAACCTGAGCACCCGACTGCAGGAGCACATAAAACTTCAGCTCGGGCAGCGCGGGGCAGTGACTCGGTCTTACAGCTATTTGGCTTATGTCAGGTACAGTTTCCTCAGCGGTGAGCAGTCTGATGACACGAGATCTGACAACTTACTTAACATCAGTTGTGATGACCTGTTGGTCCTCAGGTATCTTCAGGACCAACGAGAGGAAGCGCTGTCACTTCTAAACCAATCAGAGGAGACCATCAGGGAGAGTTATGGTGATGAGAGTGAGAGGCGGCTCATTGTGACATATGGAGACATGGCCTGGCTGAAATACCACACCGGAGACTACGCACAGTCACAGAGCTACTGCCAGAGAGTTGAGGACATCCTGGTATGTACAGCACCCGTCCATCCAGCCAGCCAGCCATCCTCCATTTCTGCTGCTTATTTCGTTTGGGTCGTAGGGGCAGCAATCTAAGACAACCTCCTCTAACTCATGTGGGGGGACACTGAGGTCTTTCCAGATATAATCCTTCCTGGGACCTCCTTCTAATAGAACTGATGCTACATCAGGAGGCCTTCAAAGGGTTTCCTGCTCAGATGCCTGAACTACCTTAACTGGCTTGTTTATAGTTAGGGCTGGAACATGTGACCCTGAATCCTCCCTTAGTTATGCTGCAATAGGCTGCCAGGGATTCCCATGATGCATTGGGTGTTTCTTCTTCACTCACTATGTGTTAACAGACCTCTCTGCAGTGAATCACCCTTGTTATTAGTCTCTGTCTCTCTTCCTCAGCATGTCTTTATCCTGTCTTCCTTTTCTCACCCCACCCCTCTTCGGCTCTGCCGGAGGTTTCTTCTTGTTAAAAGGGAGTTTTTCCTTCCCACTGAGGTCTAGCAGGACAAGCACAGAGATGAGTCCACTGTCAGAGGCCATAAGAAGATCATTTGTAACCTTCACTAAAGCTGTTTCTGTGCTGTGATGAGCTCTGAAACCTGACTGAAACTCTTCAAATAAACCTCTGCAGATGATCTGTTAGCTGTTTGACAACTACTCTTTCAAGGATGTTTGATATAAAGGAAGGTTGGAGATTGGCCTATAATTAGCTAAGACTGCTGGGTCTAGAGATGCTTTTTGAGTAAAGGTTTAACTACAGCCAGCTTGAAGGCCTGTGGTACATAGCTGATTATTAGAGATAGGTTGATCATATTTAAGATCGAAGCATTAATTAATGGCAGGACTTCTTTGAGCAGTTTTCACAATGAGATAAAGGGTCACTGAACTGTATGTATACCATCCAGCCCAAACATTATGAGCACACGCTGCTGAATCTCTGACACGTTCTTCTATATTACAGTCAAACCATCCCACTGGTTCCTCAACAAGGCTCCTTCCAGAGGTGTACGGAGAACAAGCCTGGACCTATCTTAAGTTTTCGAGGTCTTCTCTTTCCAAAGCCATCGACTGTTTCCGTAAAGCACTTGAGGTACAGACTCACGACAGTGAGTGGAACGCCGGCTACGCCATCGCCCTCTTTCGCACAGAACAGGTCAGTTTCATAGGAAGTATGAAGACTCAATGAATGGTAAATAGCAGAAAAGGAATCCGTCAGTTCAGTGTCAGCGTACGTTTCAGAAGACTCAGTAATGACAGTTTAAAAGAAGAACATTTCAACAGGGTACATTAATGGGTTTCTTATCTGCAGAGGACTTTGGAAAACTTAAAGAAAGGTGAAGAGTCCCCGGCCATCACACAGCTTCGCTTGGCCCTGGAGATCAACCCTGATGATGCAGTCCTGCAGTCCATGCTGGCTGTGAAGCTGGGGGCCTATAAGGAATACCAAGAAGCTGAGGAACTGTTGAATAAAGCACTGAAAACTGATCCTGATAATCCTCATGTCAACCGCTATATAGGAAAACACTTTCGTAATCAGGTAGGTCTGAGTGGAGACTCATCTGTCAAAGACATCCACCATGCAGGGTCGGTCTTGGGCTCAGTTGAAAGTATTGTGTTGCTATAAAAAGCAGCCAGAGACAGATCATCATAACTGTTTCATACAGAGAAATTACAAAGAAAGTCGAGGTCCTTCTGTTCCAGGGCAGAGGCGGAGCCAGGCATTTTATACACCCGGGGCTTAGCCCTAAAGGGTGGTATGCATGTGCGAGGGGGGGTTTAGAAATGACTGAAAGATTTATTAGGCTGTGTTTTCAGTTTGGTTCAAAAAAGAATGACTTCATATAGGAAAAAATATATATCACATGTGCAGGGAAAACAAACCAGGGCTGTATCAAGACACGAGGACTAAACCCCGATTCAGCCAGACCCAGAACTGATCCGGAATTAAAACAGGACTACAACAGTTCAAAATCAGGACTACTGAGGACTTAACCAAAACAGAATCAGAACTAGATGATAGTAGCACTAAAAATCATCACAGACCTGCACTACACTTGTTTTTAATTCTACCAAAGTCCACTGTTTAGATTCAGAAACGTTTATATAATTATTCAGCCTTGTTGTGCAAACAAGCTGCAAAACTTAATAAATATAGAATTTGAAAAATAACAAATGGTATCTAAAAAGTTACACTCGGTACTGGATACATGTTCCGATGAGTTTTGGCAAACAACCATGTGACTAACAGGTGACTCACCTGCTCTTGTTCCCTCTCTCTCTCTCTGTTCCTAAATTTCTTAACTTTAAGAGTAAAGAGAGAAACTGTCTGTATTTCTTGTAAATGGCACCAAATTGTATTCAAACTGAGCCACACTTATGCAGCTCCACAGTTCTGTTCCTGGTGTTTTGTTGACATCTCTTGATGTTCCCATGTCACAGAAACAGGCTCTGTGTTTTGCCTTATATGCATCCACAGCCGTGCCACCAGTTTACTCACATGGACTCTACGGACCAATCAGAAGCTTCTTCAGCTCAGGATGGAATCGTCTGCAGTTTCTTATTAATTAACAAACTTAGTGTACATGTACTCCTACATTTGATCAAAGTGATAAAAATAGAAGCTCTGTCTCTCTTTATTCTGACATTTAACTCATTCAAAATATATTTCAACATTTATTTATACAAAACAAAACAAGTTTACTCTAAATTGATGTTGTACAGTAAAATAATGTTTTTATGTTTTCTCCCTAAAGTGTAAATATCTGGTTTCAACTGTGAATATATTGCTGTGTGTTGAAGTTCCTCTTGTTTTGCATAGAAATATACTGAACAACATCCAAAGCATAATATATAAAATAACATCTGAGTTTTTTCTTTGAAAGAAGCTCCTCATGTCCATTCTTGTTCATCAGTGCATGACTGAAACCGGTTTAGAGAGTTTGTTTAGCTGTGGAGGGAAACAACTGAAAATATGAAATAAACACATGTGAGCTGAGACTCTGTAAAGAAGCAGCGTTGTTGTTGTTCGGCTTTTCATTTCACCATTTGTTGATTCACTCGAACAGCAAGTAACGTAATATGGGTCAAGTCTGATATCTTTCGTCATATTTATATTATTTGTACAGTACGAATGATTTGCTTTGGTACCTGCTCAAACTTAAGCTCTCCTCTGGTCTCTAGTGATGTGTCGGTCGCGAACGAAACGGCTCTTAGAGCCGGGTCTTTGACGTGAACGACGCGAGCCGTTTTTTCTTTCTCTCACCCTCTCTCTCACTCCTTGTGTTTTGCGCTGAGCAGAGGGGGGAGGGGCGATAGTTACACTCAGTAGCACAGGAACAGAGCGGGAGGGAGAGAGAGAGCAGGGACCACAACGTCACATTAGAAAGGTATAGTAATCATCCACAACTATTTTCAGTTGCAGATGATAAAGGATTCAGAAAGTTTATTCATGCAGGCCCATATGACAGAGAATGTGCATGTTCTTTCTGTTTTCATATTTTAATTTATATTTAATTGTGTTGTGGTTTGCAGTGTTTGTGTTGTTTCACTTTAAATTTGTTTAAAAGGAAAAAGCTGAAAATTTAAATAGTTAAAAGTTGAAATGTACATATTATTTATTACATTTTATGTGGAGTGAATAAATAAAAGTATATTTATATTTACGGTGGCCCCTAGAGACAAAACACGTACAAACGCAACAGAAGTGCTCCAGGATGCTAGGGGGCAGTGTTGAGCTTTTGTTATCTTGTGGCTACACAAGCCAGCAAGTACCAACAACCAGATCTGGTGTGTGGTAATAACAGGTAAATGAACTTTTTATTTAATTATTTGAATATATATGAGTGCCTGTGTATAAATACACAAACAATACACACATGCTTTCAATTGTGTAATTTAAGTGATCTAGGCTCTGTTTGGAAGTTCAGTTCATGCTAGGAATGTGTTTTGGAGTTTGGAGTTACGTTTTTTGTCTCTAGGAGCCACCGTATATATTTATATATAAACATATATACGGTAAATAAAACCACGGGTTTTTTTACATTCGTAATTTCTTTTGTGCATAATTTTATATTGTTGTTGATTGTGTGTAGTTATTGTTTTATACAGTTGTCAGTCAGGCATCTAACTGAAAAAAATTACACTTGAAAAGATCCCGGGCTTCTGAAAAAACAACTTAAGCCGAGTAAGCCACGCCCCTCTAAAGTTTCATTTTACCATATTCTTATTTGACTGGGAGGTTATCCTGTGTCTGTTTAATTCACTGAATCTTCTCCTCTGAGCCAGGTCTCAAAGGCTGTGGTTGCCTTTAGATGCTGCGGTGATCCTGTGAGTTTCACCTCCTTCACTGTGTTTCAGAATCGACTGGATGAGTCTATTGATATGTTGGAGCGAGCACTGAAGCGGGCCGATCAATCCCCTTTCATCCACCACCAGCTGGCTCTGTGCTACAAGATGAAGAAAATTGCAGAGCAGAGCCGCCGGCCCAACAGCGACCAGAGTAACAAACAGCATGTCTCCAGTCCAGTTCAATAAACGCAGCTCAAATCTAACCCTGATTTCTTGCCCCACAGGAGCGGTGCGGTACTGGAGGCGTCGTTGTATCCATCACCTTAAAGTTGCTGTGGAGATAAGGCCGTCCTTTGTCCTGGCATTGACTGATCTGGCACAGCTGTATGCAGAGCAAAGGGATTTGAGCAGGTACTGGTCTGTGCAAAGCTGCAGTGCAGTCGCTCTTTTGTTTTTGGCTCTAAATTCATCATCATCATCGTTTCTGGTTCCTCAGGGCTGAGGAGATTTTCCAGCAGTGCTTGAAGCTAGCAGAGTCGGAGAAAAGCCTTTTTCAGACTGTCCATCAGCGCTACGGTGACTTTTTCTTCTTTAACAAAAAAACCGAGGCTGAAGCCATCGCCCACTACACTCAGGTGAGTTGGGTGTAGTTTCCCAGACTCTTGGTGATGTGCAGCTGGCTTACTGGAGGCCGGAGCACTGTTCCAACACTCCACTGAACTGTAGCATCAGCCTGTTAATGTCAGATTTATTTTACATTTCCACCACAGCTGAAAGGAGCTGTCATAGACTCTCAGGTCATGGCTTCACACTTCGTTATGCTGTGTGCTTTAATACCCACGAGCAGCTGGAGGTCCACCTAATACAGTGGTTCCCAAACGTTTCTTGCTAGGGCCCCTTTGTTTACAAGAAAAATGAAGTCGGTTTGATTTATCTCGGTGTCTTCTTATTTCCTCTTCAGGCTCTGCTGTTACCACCCTGCAAGTATGAGTGGAGACAGTGCGCTAAGGTGAGCACAGGTCACGAGTCGTCTGGTGTTGGGGGATCAGAGGGTTTAGGCCAGGTCAGATCTGGTGAGAGCCTGGTGTGACTGAAGACTGAGGTCGAAAAGCCAGTGTGAAACATCACCACAGTTCACATGGTTTCTGCTGGAGGGCTGCTGGGTATTGCAAACATCTTCCACCAGTTACCTGGAAGAGAAGGAGAAACTCAGCCACAGCAGAAGAAAACTGGCTTTGTGGAAACTTCTAATATTTTTCAGCTGAGAAGAAGAAGCAGAAGAACGAGAAGAAGGTGGAGCCCTGCTGTTTCCCAACATGGAGGTCACAGAGTCCAGGTCACAGGGTGCAGGTTACAGGGTGCAGGTCACAGAGAGACACTGAATGTAGTAGTCACTTACTTTAAATACACAGAAATCCATCTTTCTTTGTTCCTCCATGTTTTTTCTTGCAGAGACTGAAGCAGATCGCTGACAGACGTCTGACAAAGACGCGGCGTGATGGTCAGGCGCTCGCTCTGCTGGGTCTGGTGGCCAGAGCTGAGGGCGACAGGAAGAAGGCTGCTGAGTTTTATGAGGAAGCTCTGAACTGTGATGAGGACAATGAAGAGTACCTGTGTGCTGTGTGCGAGCTGCGCCTGGAGCTGCAGTGAAAGCGCTGATGCTGAGTTAGAGCTGCAGGCTCAGGACCGCCGTGGCTGCTCCTGGCTCATTAAATGCTGATTTTTCCCTCATGTCTCTGTGTCTTTGAAAGCAGCTTTCTCACATTTATGTTTGTGTGATGATGAAGAGAAACGAAAGCTAAGCAGACTGTGGTGCATTCAGGTGTTGTAGGAAAAAAACGATCTTCAAAGCACAACCCAGACCTCAGTCATAGACAGGAAGTGTCTGCAGGCCTCAGGACCTTGATGGGTTAAATGTTGAATTTCTTTGGTGACCTCACAGCTGAAAGAAAAACCTGCTGTGTTGCTGTTTGCTTCACTATGATGAATTATCCTGCCATTGTCCTGTCAGAGGTGATACTGAACGCACCATTATTTCTTTCATATTGCTGCAAACTGCTGCACATCCAGTACGCTTTGTGCCAACGTGTCTGAGCCTTAATAACTAAAATGAGGTGAGTGTTTTTGTCTTTATTTCAAGATTCACTCACGATATCCAACACAGAGAGAAAACTCCTCAGACTCAGGAAATAATAATACATAGATATGAGGGTTTGCATGCACACAAATGTGTGGAACTGTATTATTCACAAATGATTTAAATGCAGAAAAATGCATTTAAACGACAAGCAGAGGTGTCAGTGAGAAGTTCCCAGGCTGGAACATCAGTGTGGGTGTGGTAGGCATGCCCAGATATGACCGCTTCTTGCTGCAGCTTGCTCGGCTCGTAAATCATCAGGACGTTTTGATGTTCCAACTGTCAGAATCCTCAAAACACTTTTTTTGAGATTTAAAAAACTCAGGAACCAGTTTTATTTGCTGTCTGTCGTTGTACTGCTCAGCCAAGACATAACACTACAGCTCAATACTAACCACATGCACCAGTAATTACTTCCTCCAAACCATCAGTGTGTCTTGTGACTGCAGGCAGGAAAAGGACCCAAGTGCAAACTCACAGAAATGGAACTTACCCCTGTGATTCCCTTTGTGTCACATTTGATACAGGAGCTTCTGAAACCTCCGTCTCTCTCAATTTAGAAAACAGTTTTAGAATATTGTCAGGAAGTAGGTTGTTTATTGCTTTATACATAATTTGTGCCGTGAAAAAATGAACCAGATCTGTGAATTTTAGTGTTTTTGATTTTAAGAACAGTGGATTTGTATGATCTCTGTAACTGGTGTTATGGATTATCCTCATGGCCCTTTTTTGTAATATAAAGATTGATGATAGCGAACATTTGTTGCCCCAAACCTCTGCACAGCAATGCAAATACGGTGCGATCGGTGAACAGTAGAGACTGTGGAGTGATCTGTGGCCCAGAGTGGTTTTTACTTTACTCAAAATTTAAATACTGCTTGAAATGCTGTTCTTTAAATTATTTATATGAGACTTAATTGATCATCTATTATCACACCAAGAAACTTTTGTTCAAGAACTCTTTCAGTTTCCACACCATCTACATGAATCTGCACTTGTGTGTTTCCCAAATAAGGCGATTTTAGTTTTACTTAGATTTGTTTGTTTGTTACTCGTGTCCAGCAGCTCCTTTAGATTCCCCCCAAAACAAAAAATATTTGTGTCGTCTGCAAATAATACTAATTTTAATATATCAGATACCTTACAAATATAATTTATATAAACAGTAAATCATTTAATACCCAGTACAGAGCCTTGTGGAACACCACATGCAAAGTCCAAGCATGAGGAGAAATATTCACCCAGCTTCTGTTTCCTGTCACTAATTTGTCACCCAGTGCATTACAACCCGCCTGACCCCGTACCGTTCCAGGTTATTAATTAATATGTGATGATTGATGTGGGGAATGAGGACCCAAATGCAGGACTCTTGCAATGAAGCAGTGTCTTTATTTACAGTGTAAATAAAGTTAAACCACAACAATAAATCCCCGTGCGCTGTCTGACTCCTGTGCAGTGTTTTCTCCCAGTGTCTGTGCTCCAAAACTCTGCTTCCCAGTATTGTCCCAGGTTCTTTTATTCTTCAGGCCGGACAGAGAAGACGCAGAGTGAGAGTGGCCAGAGTATTTATAATCATTTTATTCAATCATTACCTTCCAGAAGGGAGATGTGCACGGTGCTAAGCATCTGCAGATCTGAAGCATTACAGGCCAGATGTGTATAATATAGTCTGCTCCCTCCTCCCCTACCAAACCGTCACTTTATCAATTTTAATTCAACATGTCCGCTACGTAGCTGCAAAAACATCTGCACAACTACACTCGTGTCTAGTTTTTACAACCCAAAGGTCATTTCCTGTTGTTCTCTTTTACCAGGACAAACGTGGGCGATGCTCTCTGCAACTCTGCACAAAGCTTCCTGTTCTGCACAGTTTTCAGTCTTGCTAAACAATCTAATGACCTTTATAACTGAAAGGTGGCCTTTAATATACTGGTCTGTTATTAAATGCATAAAACAAAATGCACAGCAAATAAGCGCTAGAAAACGTATTTTCCTAACACTAGTGTCCGTGCTCGCTGCCCTCTCGTCTCCACACTCCCGCAGGAAGAACAGAGACAGACGTTAATACTCCCCCCCCCCCCCCATACACACACACACACACACACACACACACACACACACACACACACACACACACACACACACACACACACACATGATTTTTACTGTTGGACTTGTCAGCAGCTTTTGACACGGTTGACCACGACATCCTGTTATCACGGCTAGAATCGCATGCTGGCCTAAAAGGATCTGCCCTTCAGTGGTTTCGCTCCTACTTGACAGAAAGGTTCTTTTATGTCAATATGGGCCCCCACAACTCCAAAATAGCCCCTCTTAAATACGGTGTACCTCAAGGCTCTATTTTGGGTCCCGCCCTCTTCGCACTCTATTTGCTGCCATTGGGCTCCATCTTCTCGCGGTACAGCATTTCATTTCATTGCTTTGCGGATGATCTACAGATTTATCTACCTTTAAAATCAGGATCAGATCAACCGCAGCTCTTATTACGCTGCCTTGACGACGTTAAACAGTGGTTATCATTAAATTTTTTACAGCTAAACGAAAACAAAACTGAGGTTGTCATTTTTGGCAATTTCAATCATATCGACAGCACGTTGGGTACCCTCTCCTCGTATTGTAAAACACATGTAAAAAACCTTGGAGTTTACATTGATGGTTCTTTTAAATTGAATAAGCAGGTGAGTGCAGTAGTTCAGTCCTGTTTTTTTCAGCTAAGACAGCTAGCCAGGATAAAGCCATACCTTCCGGCTGACGTCTTCGAGCGTATCATCCACCTTTTTCTTACTTGCAGATTGGACTACTGCAATTCATTGTATTATGGCCTAGATCATGCCACCATCCATCGCCTTCAGATGGTTCAGAATGCTGCTGCTCGCCTGCTAACCGGTACCAAACGGAGAGAGCATATAACCCCAATTTTAGCCTCTTTACACTGGCTCCCTGTCCCCTACAGGATCCAATTTAAACTCTTACTTTTTGTTTTTAAGTCACTCAACGCCCGAGCCCCCCCCCTACTTGTCAGAGCTCCTCTCTGCCTATGCTCCAGGAAAACCCACGAGATCTAGTTCAAAACTATTGTTGTCCATTCCACGGACTAACCTCAAATCTCGTGGTGATAGATCCTTCTCTGTGGCAGGTCCCAGACTTTGGAATAGTCTCCCCTTTAATATTAGATCTGCTCAAACTCTTGAGCAATTTAAATCTTTACTAAAGACACACTTTTACGCTCTGGCTTTTAACACATCATGACCCAAGCATTTTGGATTTATCTGAATTAGTTAGTATTGTTTCAATTCTTCTATTCTATTGTTTCTATTGTTATTATTGTATTACACTGTAGTTTTTAATTTTATTGTTATTGTTAAGCACTTTGTGCAGCATCGGCTGTTGGAAATGTGCTATATAAATAAATCTGACCTTGACCTTGACCTTGACACACACACACATTAAGGATTGTACATTAACATAAAACTTGTCGGAACCACACTGAGTCTCACCGGAGAAACACACACATGGAGAGAGAGAGTGCACAGTATGCAAACAGCCATCATAATTCATCATACAATGAGAACAGGACAAATCAACAACTGACAATGACTGATTAATATTAAAACCTGTAACATAATGTTTGCAGTTTAGTCTGTTACTGTTGCTATTTTTACCATTTCTTCTTGGAGCAACTGTAACACATAATTTCGTTAGGGATTAATAAAGTATTCTGATTGTTTCAGGATGAGCTGCCATCATCCAATCGCACATCTGCTTACCTGCATCTTTTGTTTCTCCTCCTCTTCTTTTCTCTTTTTTCTAAACTGAGCACCTGATGGCTTTGAACTTTTCTTGTCCATCTTCCATTGGTTTTAATTTTGCACTCCAGTATGAACACCCATCCTGAGGGAAGTGGGGACTGGATGTCACATGGCTAAAACCCCAGAGGTTTGTGGTCTGTTTCAATGTGGAATGTTTTCCCAATTAGGAACTCTGCAAACCTCTCACAGGCCCAAGTTGAAGTGAGGGCCTCTTTCTCAATGTGAGCATATCGCTGCTCTGTTGCGCTGAGAGCTCTTGAAGTGTATGCTACTGGTTTCCACCCTAAATCGGCGTGCCGCTGGAGAAGCACTGCTCCCAAGCCATACGAAGATGAGTCAGCTGATACGCACGTTTCAGCACTTGGATCATACAGAGCAAGCCCTGGGGGTGTTGTCCGAGGCCGAGAGGGCAGTCAGGACCATCAAAAGTCTTCTTAAAAAGTCTGGTGATCCCTATCTCGCCCTTATGGCATACCGGGCCACTCCATTGGCTACAGCCCGACTGAGCTTTTCATGGGTAGGAGGATAAGGACAACTATTCCTGTCATCCCATCACAGCTAAATCCAAGAGGTACGGACACAGACAAGCTCAAAGCTACAAACGTACAGACAAAAACAAAGACAAAACTACAACCGCAGACACAGAGCACATGACATGCTACAGCTCAATCCTGGAGACAAAGTGTGGGTCTCAGACACGGATACTAGAGGGACAGTCGTGTCCATGGCAGGCTCACCGAGGTCCTACATCGTAGAGACAGCAAAGGGCACGCTGAGAAGAAACCGTTACCATCTTACACGGACACCTGGGGCACCGGAGATTTCTGTCGATCCACCAGAGGCTTCACCTGAGAACTCTGTTCCAGCTGCACAGAGTGTGTCGGTTCCAGACACTATCTCACAGGAGGCCAGCCAGCAGACTCCTGAAGCTGGGAGAAAGATCCCACCCAGGTCTAGGAGGCCTCCAGCATATCTAAAAGACTATGTTTGCTCATAGGGCTAGGAAGTGAGTGAGCAATGGGGCAGAATAATCCCCACACTCAGGCAGAGGGCTGGGTAGTCGACCCCATCCCTCATAGAGACAATGAGAAATAAAGCAAATGGTTGCACTGTTTAAACATGTTGTTTGTAGCTGCACCGAATAGTTCAGAAATGTGCACTTATGCTTGGTGTTCAGAGTTGTATACTTTGAGAGTTTATTTTTGGACATTCTGAGAAGTCTGGGTTGAAACCAGACGAGTTCAGTAAACAAGCTGTTACCAGATAAAGCATAAGGCAGTAGTATACTTTAAAGCGTGCGGGTCTAATCTGTTGTCTTGGTTATATCCCAGCATCACATCCTGTTTAGTAGGGGGGATGTAGCATCAGGTAAATGCTAAGCGGTAGGAACGTTTCTGCTGGGTTGTTGTGGGGGGCACTCATAATAAAGGACACTCATTGGAGTAATGGCGCGTCTCGTGTCTGTGAGTTATGCCTCCAGTCAAATAACATCCATAACCTCAAATAACGGAACAATTAGGACACAAGGATCTTTGAGTTTGGACTGATCAGCATGTTCTGTTTTTCAAACATGCTGAAGAGGTTCAAAAACTAACAGTGAGATTAACACAATCTCATCATGTTGCTTCCATGTGCTGCACACTTGTTTTCCGTCAGTTTTCTTAGTGTCACAAAATAAAACCATAAATACTCCTAAGAAACTATTAAATTGTTCATGTTTGTGAACACTTGCTACTATATTGAGAATGTGTTTTGTCTTACGCAGTGATCCAGGTAACGATCTACACCGCAGGCTGCAGAAGCTGCAGAGTCGTTTCACCTGGGATCTGAAGAAGGAAGACTTGGAGTTGGACGACCTTAGCAAGCAGCTGCAGCATGATATAGACCTGCAACTGGGGCAGCGGGGCGCCCTGGCCCACTCCTACAGGTTCCTGTCTTATGTGAGGTAAGCAGTGCAGAACATTGAACAGGAACCCTCAGCTAAAAGCCTTTGTTTGTGGGACATTCAAAGATAAAATCATCATAATTGGGCACAAAATAGCAACAAAGATGGAAAACAACAAGATTCAACAGTGCAAGCAGGCGTTGCTTCTGTGAAGCTGGCTTTTTACATGCACATTATTGCCAAAAATATTCACTCACCCATCCAATCACTGAATTCAGATGTTCGATTCACTTTCATGTCCACAGGTGTAGAAAATCAGCACCTAGGTCGCTCCCAGGAGCTCAGTGAATTTCCAGCTTTTAACCGTGATAGGATGTCACCTGTCCAGTCATAAACGTTCCTCTTTATCCGACTGTTAGTGGAATTAGAACAAGGTGGAGGAGATTGGGAGGAAGTGAAGCGGGGTCAGTGAGGATCATAGTGCAGAGTCAATCGCTGCACACCTCCAAACGTCAACATTGCGTACAGAGCTTTAGGAAATATGTTTCCATGGCGAACAGCTGCATGCAAGCCTTACATCACCAAGCATCGATGCGTGAAGCACGCCGAGCTCTAGAGACGTGTTGTCTGGAGCGACCAATCACGCTTCTCCGATGGAGGAGTCTGGGTTTGGTGGTTGCTAGGACAACAGCACAGTGTGACCTCACAAAGGTGCTTCTGAAAGAATGATCAAAAATTCCCATAAACACTCACAAGCCGGTGGAAGTCCTTCCCAGAAACGCTGAAGCTGGTGGGCTGACATCGTATTAAACCCCTTGGATCACGAGTGGGAAGTTCATGTGTGGGTGAAGTCAGGCGAGCAATTACTCTTAATAATATAATGTCTCTGCGCCGCAAAGTTTCATGGCTTTACAGGTACAAAGACGTGTCAAAACCCTGAAGACGCTGGAGCACTGCGAGTTATTCCTGTTTGTTGTCCATCCTCAGGTATCTTCAGGGTAAACCAGAGGAGGCGCTGTCGCTACTCACTGAGTCAGAGGAGAAGACGAGGGAGTGTTACGGACAGGAGAGCGAGCTGCGGCTCATTGTGACGTACGGAGACCTGGCTTGGCTGAAATACCACACCGAAGACTACGTACAGTCCCAGACTTACTGTCAGAGAGTCGAGGATATACTGGCATGTATACACCCTCAGAAACACGACTGGTTTAACCTGTTTCTAAACACGTTTTTAACACCCACCCATAAACGCTGTTATGGATCTAGAGGCGCTGACTATAATAAAAACCTTTACATCTAAAGAACCCCTGCCTGTAGCCTTCATGGCTGTTATAATATCCAGACACTGATATGTTCATAAAGACTGTCACCGAAACACAAACTTCATCTCTCTTACAAACATTGTACGCGCAGCTTGCGCTGCCACTGAACGAAAACACGTTCGAAGGACTTATCATAGTCAGCTGTGGAGTGGACGATCACTGAACACATGTTCAAAACATCATTTCATCATTTCTGGAGCGTCAGGGTATCCATGAACAGCTGCTCCAGATGTTTCTGCTCCAGAAACTGAATGAAAATATTTTTAATGTTAATTTCATTTTTTACATGACATTTTGCATATTAATGATCATAAACTGACCTCGCAGCCCAAAGTTCGTCAACAGTTTCAGTCATTATGTCCTGTTTATAAGGTTGAAGCTTGCTGTCAGCTGAGGCTGAAGAAGTCACCTGATGATGATGAAACATTTCTCCCACTGAAAACGTCCAGATGAACAGAATTAACTTTTCTGGGCTTTAACTTTAATCTCGGTCAAACCGATTTACTCAGAAGCAAAAACAAAGAAGAAAACAAAAGACAACAAAAAAGCTGAAATAAACACAAAGATTTAGAAATCATCAAAATGAAAACAATGTGCTGGGAGTCAGGCGTTCTCACTGGCTCTAGTGAGCCTCAGCCTCCGGTCACCTGACAGTTGGTGCTCCATCAAGCAAAAAGGTGATGTGTTGATAAATGCAGCATGTTTACAAATCGACTGTTTATTCTGTGTCACAGAAACAGTCATATTTCAAACGTTACTCGCTGCTCTTCTCCGCTGCCGCTAAGTTTTGGACAAAATGCATTCTGGGATATTTGGCTGAGCCAGGCCCACACAAGTCACAACGTTGCCTGCTCGATGGGCGGAGCGGGAATACATCGAGGTGCTTTGAGCGTACTTGACTTTGATGTTTGAACTGGAACAGTACAGCCACTGATGAGGTTTCACAACTCCACGAGAACACATATTGTGAAAGGGCCCTGGCTTTGCATAAACACTGGAAATCAGCCAAGACTGACAACACCTAAACCTCCATGTTAGTTTAATATAAAGAGAAATGTGACAGCTCCACGTTAGACCTGTTACTGGACCACAGAGTGTGCAGGTTACCTGAGGTGTTTCTACAGGATCCAAACCTGCGATCACTCACTTACACGAAGACCCTGTTATAGCGCACACTGCCAAACAAAACAAACAAGTTCAGAAGTGTTGCACGAGTCCTTTCTGGACCATGTGTATGGATATCAGACCATCTTTTCAGTTTAGCAACCAAACACTTCAGGATATTTCTGTGACAACTATAACTTTTGAAACATAAACTGCATATAACGAATGAGACAAACTAGACTAGTTTGTGCATTTGTGGCTTCTCGGCTGAAAAGTTGATAAATGTTCAGACACTGTCAAAGAATTAGCTGCAATCAAATCTATTTCTTTTAAATATACTGTGACTCTGCAGGTGAACCATCCGCCTGATCCTTCCACTGACCTCCATCCAGAAGTGTACGGGGAGAAGGGCTGGACCTTTCTTAAGTTCTCCAGTTCTTACTATACCAAAGCTGAAGACTGCTTCTGCAAAGCTTTGAAGCTGCAGCCTGATGACTGCGAGTGGAACAATGGCTATGCTATCGTCCTCTATCGCACAGAACAGGTACAATCTATCAGCCAATCAGCCTTTCGGTTTAGCATATAAGCAGTTATCCTGCTGAAGCAGACAGTCCATACGATTCTCCTGTATTAACCATTGTAGTCATTAACTTTGCAGTCGTGTTGTTGTTGATTCTTTGAGAGGTAACACCCATTAAATAAATTACATCCAGCAAACTTATGGAGCTCTTATCTTCAGAATGTTAATGATTGGTATCCCGAGGAATCACCAGCCACTGAACAGCTTCGTCGAGCCCTGGAAATAAATCCGGATGATGGCGTTTTGATGTCCATGCTGGCTCTGAAGCTGGTCCACGACACGAACAAACACACAGAGGCTAAAGGTTTGGTGAAGAAGGCCCTGGAAGTCGGACAGGACAACACTCAAGTCACCCGCTACGTAGCAAAATATCTCCGCAACCAGGTAAAACATCTGTAGCTTATAGGAAAAACATACTGGTCTTGATGGCGAATCAAGGGACTCGAGATAAAATATTGGTTTTATGCTTCTAACGTCTCGTCTCTCCAACGTTACCGTGACTCGTCCCTGTTCTAGGATCAGGTGGATGAGTCTATCGATCTGCTGAAGAGTATGCTGGAGAAGAAAAGCCAGTCATCTTTCATTCATCACCAGCTTGCTCTGTGTTATGAGAAGAAGAAGAATAAGCTGCTTGGGAAAAGAGTCCGACCAGAGTCAGGTACTGCACTGTACTCTGTTTATACTCTCATCAGCAGGTAGGACCTGGTATAAAGTTCTTCCAGTCGGGTAAGTATTTGGACAGAGATACGATCTTTATTATTGTGCCTCTGCACACCACAGCAGGTCTCAAATAAAGCAATCAACATTTCAATTCAATTCAATTCAATTTTATTTATATAGCGCCAAATCACAACATAAGTCGCCTCAAGGCGCTTCATAGATACAGAGAAAAACCCAACAATCATATGACCCCCTATGAGCAGCACTTTGGCAACAGTGGGAAGGAAAAACTCCCTTTTAACAGGAAGAAACCTCCGGCAGAACCAGGCTCAGGGAGGGGCGGGGCCATCTGCTGTGATTGGTTGGGGTGAGAGAAGGAAGACAGGATAAAGACATGCTGTGGAAGAGAGACAGAGGTTAATAACAGATATGATTCAATGCAGAGAGGTCTGTTAACACATAGTGAGCGAGAAAGGTGACTGGAAAGGAAAAACTCAATGCGTCATGGGAATCCCCGGCAGTCTATGTCTATTGCAACATGTGAATACATTTTCAGGTTTAATCCAGTCTTTAAGTCTGACATCATTAGCTGTTTCTGGGCCCAAACTATGCTTCAGGACACTGCGGCTTCACTAAGTTACGAACGGTCTAAATTCTTTCATCTTTAATAAAATGTGCTGCTGCTTTACCAGGTGTAACAATTAAGTTTAACATCCAGGCATCCATGAAAACAGGATTTATGAAGTTTAACGGAGTTAGAAGTTAGCAGGAAGTTAGCTCGCTAGTGTCCCGAATTCTCTGATGTTGTGCTGAGAACAAACAACCAAGACTCAGAGCAGGTCCAGTCAATCGCTGCTGCGAAGATATCCTCCAAAACCATGTTCAAACCTCGAAAACGGAAAGATGGCGTTAAGTTACAAAGAGAAGGTGGGAACACTCACCGCTGTTGTGTCATAAAAAAGTCTAACGATCAACTTTGACGTTTAAAGCGTTTCAATCGATCAGTTGTTTACATCACTCAGCACAAGCAGAACTGCATCACTGCAGCAGAAGACACATCGTCCACATGCAGAAGCACATCTCTGTGTAGTGACTGGTCTCATGATTTAAACAGGCCAATGTTCAGCATTCAGACTACAGGTGAAGAACAGTCAAACCAGATGTTTCCCGTTATGTCGAGATCAGCTCGTCAAGTACACACCTACACAGCATGTTAACAAACCCTGAAAAAAGCCACACAAAAATGAATGATTGTAAGGGTTTCTATACATTAGTATGTACGAAGGGTATGTTGTGACTTAGCTTAAAAATTACAGCGGTCCCTCGCTATAACACGGTTCACCTTTCACCTCGCTGTTTCGCAGATTTTTTAGTGCAAGTTTGCTGCTTTTTTTTTTTACGTCACATTGTGTCCTGCGTCCTGATCGCTGCAGACGATCTCCTCCGTCTCTCCTGTACAGCACAGAATCGCTGCATCGATGCTAGCAGTGTGACTCTGAAGTGCAGCGCTGTATGTCCACGATGTCCACCAAACGTTTTGCACCGTCAAAAATAAAATCGGCTCCTTGATTTCACCTCTCGCTGGTTATTTTTAGAACATAACACCCGCGATAAACGAGGGACAGCTGAGAAATATAACATTTGAATCCATTTTCTCTTTTGCTCTGAGGCGCGGGGGGAAAATATCGACAAGTCGATGAACATCATTTACAGATATATTGGGTAAATGCCCGAGACATCTATAGAAATGTAAATCGCCGCTTGATTCATTCATTTGCTTGTTTTGGACCGTAAACCAGGCGCGAATAGGACACCGGAAACAAAGCTCCCCACAGGAGTTTCCGCACCGGAAGTAGCATATGCTAACGTGCACACAGTCTATTATGGTTAGTAACAGTTAAATGCAACTCCTTTTTTGGTAATCTTCTATAACACTTAGAAAGGTGTCTCAATTGCCTTTCACCTCAGCTGCTTCCTGTTGTTCTCGTTAGTGGGCCCATGATCGTATATAGCACATCCTGAGTACATCCTGTTATAACCGTCGCTGTGCAGGCACATATGCAGTTACAAGCGAAACACTTCTAAGGCTCTATGCTGTGTATGTTCATTAGCTTCTGGATTAATATGTCACTAATTAAAGCACTACCACCTAATATATTTCCCACACTAGTTTCCACCTAAACATGATATAGCATGTTCTGACTGAGAGATTTCTGACAAATTCAAACGTACAGCTCTGCTATCACTTCCAACATGGTATAATAGCTGGTATATAATGATGTGCTACGTGATCGCTAGCGACACAGCTATGTTAGCATAAACAGTGAAGCTGGAGGATGAACGCCAACTTTTTTCCACTCGATAAAAGTTAACGTGAGGGTTCCTGATGGTTAGAGACAAATACAGTCGCATGGCAGGATGCTGTAAACGGACCAAACTTCAGTCAGGAGAACAACTGAGATAATCCATCCACAATACGAGGTTAGTCATTAATATACTGCTGCTGGGCTGGAGTTACATCGTAAGGGTTTAAAATGAACAGCGGTAATAAAAACAGAGAGAGGCCAACAGCGATCACTGACTGATTTTAGGGGCTTGTTCGGATTAAATAGAACAAGATACAAAACATTAAAACATGTTAAAAACACAACAGCCTTAAACACAGAGGAGTTTGGACCGGAGCAGTGTTCATACGTCATCACTCAAAGACTGGACACAAGGGCGTGTTTAATATTTCAGTCAGTAACACCTGTTTTTATCCAATAGAGGTGCAGCATTGGACACGTCTTTGTATTCAGCATCTGGAGGAATCAGTGAGGCTCAAGAAGGGTTTCAATGCTGCAAAAGCTCTGCTGGCTCTGCAGTACGCACAGAACTTTGAAAGAAGGAGGTCTGTTTACCTGTCAGTTTGTTTCCAATGAAATATTCTCAGTGTTGGTTTTATGTCTATTTAAAAAAGCTGGTAGTAATGACACAGGTAGAAGAATGGTTGGACTAAACCTGACCAACGTGATCACTTATGGAATAAAACAGTGTTGAATCATATTACCAAAGCTGGAAACAAGTGTGTGAAGGAAACTTTGACCCCTGTGGTCACACCAACATTATGTCAGATTGGACAGTTTTACTCGACTGTATTGATGTTTCTACAGACAGTCATCAGATGGACTGTTGATTCCAAAAACATTTGATGCATTGATTCTTTTTGTGTCTAAGCTTTGTGTTTGTTGCTTCAGAGCTCAGCAGATGTTTGATGATGTGCTGCAGACATTAGAGGATGAACCTCCAGGCATCCGTCAGTACATCTACCGGTATTATGCAGAGTTCTGCTACTATCACACCCCTCAGAAAGACCTCGGACTCACCTATTACAAAAAGGTATGGATCGTCCAAAACTGCATTCAGACTGCAGGTGTGCATGCCAGGTGCATACGCCAGGTGCAACCAGTATTAGCGAACGGGCCTCTGAGGCAGACGGACATTTGGAAAGTCGAGCTGTGGACAGTTAACCGTCTGCTAACGTGTCCTGTGCTGCATCCAACAGGCTCTGGAGTTATGCATCAACACATCACATTGGAAGCACTGTGTGAAGGTTGGCCAGCTTCTCACTCTGCTTTATGCAAAACTAATGCAAACTCAACCTCATCTTAGTAAACAGGAAGTAACCTTCAGGTATTCTTTTGCAGAAACTGACGACGATAGCTGAGGGACGCCTCGAAAAGAATCGCAGCGACGCCGCGTCCTATGGCATCCTGGGAGCAGTGGCCAGAGCTGAGGGCAATCGGAGCAGGGCTGTGAGAAATTATGAGCGCGCTCTGGAATTAGACGCCAACAACGACGAGTATCTGTCAGCCTTGTGCGAGCTGCGCCTGGATCTGACCGCACACAGGGAAGAGAAAGACCGCCCGGAGGAGAAGCTTCCAGAGGTCGTGTGAAAAAGTTTGTACCAGGAAGGCCACCGTTTGAACGAGGTTCCAGAACCACAGCTCAGAAATGCTCGGCTACGTCACATCACACCTGGGAACCGCTACATCGATCACTACGGCCGACTCCTTCTGTTTGTCTACCACCACTATGTCCGGTTGGTTAGCCACCACCTGTTTGTCCGTCTGTATCTGCAAGTCCCACAGGATCTTAGCTCGGTCATTCTCCACCACCTCCCATGTTGACCTCGGGGCTTCCAGATGTTTCTGTATACTATGCTGGCCACTTGGCTATGGCGTTCCATGTATGCCCTGCATGCTAGCATCTTGTCTCTGGGTCATCTTTACACAGCCTGCACCTGGGGTCTTACCTGGTGTGGCAGACCCCAGCCTCTAAAAAATAAAAGCAGCTTAAATGTTAAAGAAGAGTTTTTCTGGTCTTTATTTTTAATATCTGACATTTAAACAGCACAGTCATGGCACTCAAACTGGGCACTCCGCATCGACTCACCGGGTTGCCCAACATCACAACTCTTCACATCAACATGATGAAAACAGTCCAACTCCACCCTGAAGACACTTTGGGCTTTTATTTTGAAGGTCTGCCTATCAGGTTGCAGCTGTACTTCCTCTCCTGATGGCCATAAAATGTTGTTTTATTTTATGTGTGTGTGTGTCAGTGCTGGGTGGTTTTGTGTGTGTGCGCTGCAGTAAAGTCCAGCTGTGTGTCCTCGGCGGCGGTCAGGGCGCACTCGAGTCTTCTCTGCAACTCGGCGTCAAGCAGCATCGCTCCGACCACAAAATGATCCTGACACAAAGCAAAGCGATAGTCGGTCATCATGACTCACTAAAGTTTAAAATATTTTAGTTTGACTTTCAAACCTTCTTCTTGAGGCTTGGTGATGCTACAGGGGGGTTAAAGGTCATATCTTTGATGCTGTAGTCGTCAAACAGCTCCACAGATGACCTGCAGGGGGCAACGTTCACACTTCAGAAAAACGAAACTTTTAAAGGAGCAGTACACCGTTTTCACTGATCCTCACACAGGCCGAGCTTTCTGATTAAACACAGGTGATGTGTGTGTACCTGCGACTCAGCTCCGCACTGAGCGCCGCCGAGCCTTCAGAGGGAGCGCCCTGACTCAGGTGGACTGCAAACCGCCGCACGACCGGGTGGTAATGTCTCTGAAAGAGCACAAACACCGCGCAGCTACATTCAGAAACACGTGGGGCCATGTGTGCACCTGCATACCTGTGTGTGTGTGTGTCTGCAGTGTGTGTGTACCTGCAGTGTGTGTAGCTCCCACAGTGCTGTGTTCTGAGCGTTGCAGTGTTCAGGTTCGTCGAGCTCCGGCAGGTAGAACCCACTGCCCTGAATCTCGTTGTCCAGCAGGAAGTCACACTTTGGGAAGGACTGAGAAAGACACACACACACACACACACACACACACACACACACACACACACACACACACGTTAAACTTCTACCTGTACAACTACTTGAATTACTGAGCAGCTGTTAGGTAACCACACCTCTTTTCAAGTGACTGAATCAGACTTTTATATAGCAACAAATCACGACAGTCACGTCGAGGTGCTTCATGCTGTAATGTAAAGAGTGTAGGAGCGTCCACTAACACAGAGAAAACCCCTGAAATCACGATCGATGAGTAAGCACTCTGCCGACAGTGGGACCGGGCGGGGAGGAGTTCTGCTCAGGGAGGGTTGGCGGTTGGGGACGAGGGGACGAAGACAGGATGTCAACACACACGTTCAGACTCACATGCATCGTGGCTCGGTTGGCGGCAAGAATTCCCACGCTGGCGTTGGGCATTACGTGCAGACTGATCGTGCTCAGCCTTTTGACAAACGCCATCGCCCTCTGTAGGGTCACCTGCTTCCTGCGGCGGGTCAGCATTGCGTCCAGACACCGCAGTACAATGATGGCGTCATCGTTGGGCGCCCCTGAGGGATTCAAAGCGTGGCTGTTAAAACAATCATGTGACGTGTGACCGTCATACTGCCGGTTCAAAGTGAGGCTAACTGACCTGCGTGGAGCCTGGGCAGCAGTTTATATAACTGAGAGTAAAAGTTGAGCGGGTCGATGTTCAGGACGTCACCTGATACACAAACAAACTTTATTGATCCAGGAAACTCAACAGGAAGTGACATCATGTGCAGGAAACACACCTGACTTTTCAAAGAGTTTTTAAAAATAATTTATTGGTCTATCTCAGTGAGAATAAACTGTAGCCAGTGCTATTGCTGAGCAGTGCTGCACATGTGCCTCTGTGAGCCTAACACGAACACATACGTTTGTCTATGTCACTGGGAGGGGACCCTTACATATTCCCAGGACTACAATCCAAGTCTGAACCTTTAAAGCAACTCGTTATTGCAGCTTATTTAAATAAACATCCACAAATGTCTCGACATTGATACACAAAGAAGGTCCTGACTTCTTGTGATCATATAACAAAAATATTTAAAATGGCCTCAAAGGTCTTCATCAGACTAAGGTCTTCAAAGTCAAAGTCAGATATACGAGCACACACACAGAGTCTGACCTTGTCCTGACAGGATGGTGAAGACGGTCTGGATGCAGTGCAGCGTCTCCTTATTGGACAAATCCTGCAGGTATAAATAAAGAAACAAAAATAAATAAAGAACTATTTGTGACACCAAACTAGCAGGTGACTCTGCAGGGGGCGGGGTCAAATATGAACACTCACTCCTGCATGGATGAGGTCCTGCAGCACGTTGAGCAGGTCATCAAAGAACTCCAGGTTGATGAGGTGAGCAAAACTGACAGGAAATGACATCATATTCAGCACTATAGTAGTACTAAAGAGTGTGTGTGTGTGTGTGTGTGTGTGTGTGTGTGCGCGCGCACTTGGCGAGCCCCTCCAGAACTGCAGGGAGAAGAACTGATTTCTGAGCCTTCTTCAAAATCCTGAAGTAAATGAGGAAGACGATGTTCAGCGTCTCTGTGTGCTGGAGAGGAAGAGCAGAGGGGTGAGGAGGAGGAGGAGGAGGAGTGTCCTTCCTCTCACCGTACACGCTCGTGACCTTTCAACTCACCAGCTTGATCTTCTTGTCTTTGCTCTCTGAGGCTTCGGCTTCCAGCAGCTCCTTCTCCAGCTTCTCCTCAGCCTTCTTCCACTACACACACACACGCACGCACGCACGCACACACACACACACACACACACACACACACACACACACACACACACACACACACACACACACACACACACACACACACACACACACACAGGTTGGTGTCTCTCACTGCCCCCTGCTGGACGGACTGAGAAATCCCTGAGCATCAGCTCATCACAGAGGAAGTTGTTAATGCTTCTTATATTAATGCTCATAGACTTCAGTGAATTCGCACGAGCATGTAGAAACATTTTATTCTGACTCACATGTTCTTCTCGTGTTTTTGTTACTTTGCTAATATTTCCTCAGGTTATTGTAAGAATTGTTTTTTATATTTTGCCCCAGTAACATTAACTTTTCATTGACACATTCTCTTATTCTCACATTATTATGTTTGGAGTTTATTTTAAATTAAAAATATCTTTTACACGTTTCGCCCATATTTGGATCCTTTGTTTACCTTGTGATCGTGAGCAGATCATCTCTTTGTGCTGATGTTTCTGGCACAAACGTTTGAATGAACACGTGTTCCTGTTTCTAAAGCCTGAGTTTCTCTCACTGTTCGTCTGCTGCTGCAGCTCCAGCCCTTAAAATGAACGAGGCCTCGTTAACGGGGCTGTCGGGGGCGGAGCCGACCGCTGAAACAACCAATAAGGACTCGGTGCGAGGGTTTACCTTCCTCTGCATCCTCGACAGGTTCTTCTTCCTCTCCTTGTTGGTCATGAACTTCTTCTTTGGTGCCGCAGCCTCGATGTCCTTCTTCATCTCCACCTCTTTAATCCTCAGACTCAGCAGCGTCCGCAGCAGCTGGAGGGGGCGGAGTTAACAGCGTCTGATTAATAATTTATCAACAGTCTTCTCGGAGTGGGCGTGGCCTGGATACGTTTCGTTCGTTACCTCGGGTCGGACGTTGTAGTTCAGGCTCTTCACGAGGCCGGAGATAACTCGCACCGTGGCCAGCGAGGCCCCGCCCGCTCTGTCCTGCTGGAAGAGCTTCCTGAACGCGTCACAGCACACGCCGGACACCTGAAACACAAAGAGCACGTGAAGGCGTCGCACAATGCTGGGCTGCGCTGCGGCGCCCATGAGACTCACCTTCTTGGTGGAGTCGTTCATCAGCGGCGCCAGGACGACCACAATGTTGTTGTGGAAGTTGAAGTGAGGCAGAGCGACGAGCAGCTCGCACAGGCAGCGGACGGCGACCTCGGCCAGCCCGCCGTACGCCTGCAGCGCCACCGCCTGACTGCGCTTCTTCTTCTTCTGCTTCCAGTCTGTGGGCGGAGATGAGCGGTCAGGGCGCCGTGAGGTGTGCGGGTGTCAGTGTGTGGCTGTTGCTATGGTGACGGAGGCGTACCTTTGACAGTCTGCTCCAGGTCCTCCAGGTAGAACTTGTACTGACTCACCAAACCCTCCTCGAACTCTCGGAGCACCTGCGTCTCCTTCTTCACCTGGAAGACGGCGAGCGGCAGAAGCAGCAGGTTAAAACGTGGCGACTGTGGCGACCTGCCGCCAGGCGCTTCCTCTACAAACAAACTCACAAACGCACCTTAGCGGTCTTCTCCGCCGAGGTCAGAGGTCGGATCCTGTAGGTGGGGGCGATGTCTTTGAAGACCTCCATCAAAGAAACCATCACCAGCTTTCTGACCGTCACCGCCACGCTGGGGTCGGCCTCCATCAGCATCCCCCGCAGCTCCTTCACGCGCTTTATCTGTCACACACGACGTCACGTTAAACACACACATACACGCCACGAGCCTGATCCCAGAGCGGCGCCCGGCCTTACGCTGCCGATGGGGTCCGACACGATGGCCGACGCCAGGCCGGCGATGGTCAGCTTCCTCTCGTTAAGCTTCTGATTCCTGAGCCGCTCTCTCTGCGCCGGCGTCATCTCCTGGCAGCTCGGTGGCTCCGCCTCTGCAAGGAGGACACGTGACAGATGAGAGGACGCCTCAGCCTCGTCACGGAGGCGTTTACCCCGCCGTGCCTGCGGAGTTTAATTCTTATTCCAAAAGTTCTGATCGCTTTTCATACCTGTGTCGACGTCATCAGGCTCCTCCCCCTGCTCCTGCTCCTCCGGCTGCTTCTCCACCACTGAAAGAACAGAGGGAGACGTTTCGACACAGCCGCACAGAACCAATCAGATTGATCAGGGATCAACGCAGCACGCCGTACCCCTCTCGACGCTCTGTGGGATCACGCCCGTCTTGTCTTTGATCGGCAGCAGGTGGATCACTTCCTTTTCCTCCGTCCTCGCCATCTTCCTGGGAACCTTCTCGTAGCTGCGAGCTACGTCCGATTTCCGCTTCTTCCCGCCATGCACCGGCCCGCTGGGACGCCCCGCCGCACCACACAAACGCACCTCAGTCACTGTGCATCACACCTGCTTCTGTATCTAAATATGGTTTGTGTGTGTGTGTGTTGGAGTTACCATGACGACAGGTCCCTGGTGATGAAGGACGCCTGGCGAGCCATGGCGGTCATCTGCTGCAGGTCTTCCTGCTCCATCATGTCTGTGGGTAGGCTCTCCAGAAACTCCTCCTCCTCCTCCTCCTCTGTACGAGCAGGAGCAGGGTCAGACAGTTCTGGTCTCTGATTGGTTTACAGCAGACGTTAGTAATCACGTGATCGTTTGCCGCTCACCTGGTCTCTTCCTGTACGTCTCCAGGGGGCGGGGCGTTTCGCCGACGGCGCCCTTCACCGCCTGCCTCAGCCTTTTCTGCTCCTTGCGCTGCTTCTTGGCGACGTTCTGCTGCTTCAGCTGGCGGTTCTTCAGCTTGTTCTCCAGCTTCACGCCACTCGTCTTCAGCAGGCGGCGAAACGTCGGCCGCCGCTTCTTCGAGCGAGGCTGCGGAGCGTCAGAGGAAAGAAGGAGAGGTGTTCAGCAATGATGTCACGGTCCATGGAGGCTCTGGCTTGGATCCTGTGAACACCTGACGCTGTGTGACCGACTCTAAACCGACCAATCAGAGACAAACTCAGCGTCGAGCTGCTGATTTACTGGACTCACTGTGGGCGTGGCGCTCAGACGCTCTGCCGCCTCAATACTACCTCGCACTACACAGTACTACCTCCCACTACACACTACCTCGCACTACACAGTACTACCTCGCACTACACAATACTACCTCCCACTACACAGTACTACCTCCCACTACACAGTACTACCTCGCACTACACAGTACTACCTCCCACTACACAGTACTACCTCGCACTACACAATACTACCTCGCACTACACAATACTACCTCCCACTACACAGTACTACCTCACACTACACAGTACTACCTCACACTACACAGTACTACCTCCCACTACACAGTACTACCTCGCACTACACAATACTACCTCGCACTACACAATACTACCTCACACTACACAGTACTACCTCGCACTACACAATACTACCTCACACTACACAGTACTACCTCCCACTACACAGTACTACCTCCCACTACACAGTACTACCTCGCACTACACAATACTACCTCCCACTACACAGTACTACCTCCCACTACACAGTACTACCTCGCACTACACAATACTACCTCGCACTACACAGTACTACCTCCCACTACACAATACTACCTCGCACTACACAGTACTACCTCACACTACACAGTACTACCTCGCACTACACAGTACTACCTCCCACTACACAATACTACCTCGCACTACACAGTACTACCTCGCACTACACAGTACTACCTCCCACTACACAATACTACCTCCCACTACACAGTACTACCTCGCACTACACAGTACTACCTCGCACTACACAGTACTACCTCGCACTACACAGTACTACCTCGCACTACACAGTACTACCTCACACTACACAGTACTACCTCCCACTACACAATACTACCTCACACTACACAGTACTACCTCGCACTACACAGTACTACCTCGCACTACACAGTACTACCTCGCACTACACAGTACTACCTCCCACTACACAGTACTACCTCACACTACACAGTACTACCTCCCACTACACAGTACTACCTCGCACTACACAGTACTACCTCCCACTACACAGTACTACCTCCCACTACACAGTACTACCTCCCACTACACAGTACTACCTCGCACTACACAGTACTACCTCGCACTACACAGTACTACCTCCCACTACACAGTACTACCTCACACTACACAGTACTACCTCCCACTACACAGTACTACCTCCCACTACACAATACTACCTCGCACTAGGGCTGCCATGATTAGTCGACTAGTCACGACTGATTTAATAGTCGACGTGTCGTTTGAAGCTTTGTAAGATCACAAAAGACGCAGGAATAATAGCAGGATTTAAGAGTGTAATAACGGACTGAAACAGAAGATGGCAGCACTGCATGTACAAGGATGCCAGCTGCCCTTAAACCCCGAAGAAGAAGAAGCTGTGTCCCAGAATTCATAGCGCAGCCCTGCTCAGTTTCCTACGGAGCCCCGCAGGGGACATGGGAGAAAAAAAAAAAAATTAAGACGGACTTTTTTTAGCCGCATTCTTCGGAGGCCGCCAGCTCGAAGCCGACCGGGAGGTCGAGGCACGATGTGCTGGGAAAGCGGTGTTCCTCCCGGCTGTAGTAGGTCTCGACCGCCTGTTAGCTTCGAGCTAGTGGGTGTCAGATCTCCAAAAACGTCGGAGCACTTTTGCAAATATGTGATGTCTTGTAAACCGAGCAGGTATCTGACGTTTACACAACTACATTCACGCCTCAAAATATCTTAAAAGTGTATTTTGTGACCCAAAAAGAGTAATATTACAACTAAGTAGCTGCCGCCATTGTTGGAGTTTTGCGAGATCTCGCAAAAGTCCGTCTTAATTTTTTTTTTCTCCCATGTCCCCTGCGGGGCTCCGTAGTTTCCAACAATGGCGGCAGCTAGTTAGTTTTAATGTTACTCTTATTATTCTTTCTGGGTCACAAAATAAACGTTTAACATATTTTCAGGCGAGAATGTAGCTGTGGAAACCTCAAATATCTGCTCAGTTTATCAAGACACCGCATATTTTCAAAAGCGCTCCGACGTTTTCGGAGACGTCTGTTACCCACTAGCTCGATAGCTAGCCGGGGGCAAGGTCACTAGAGCCGTGAGAACACCGGACTCCCGGCAAATCGTTTTCAAACCCACCGCCGTCTTTCACTACTCAGGTTAAACATGATATATGAGTCACTTAGATAACTTAAAAATGTTGTTGTTTGGCTTTTTTCAGTATTTTATTTGTTCCTGAGTAAATCGGTTTGGCTGAGATTAAAGTTATAGTTTTTACACAGCTGAATAAATGTCAAGCAGACAGCTGATTATCAGAAGTGTGAGATGCTGGAGAATTTACTCCAGTGTCCTGTTATATTTTAGATAGCAAGGAGTTTATTAAACTTCACCGAAACAATCTGCAAATTTCATTAAAATGTAATAAACTATCATCTTGTCTTTATTTTTAGTTAGCACAGACCTGAAACACTTAAAGCTGTAAGCTAATGATAGTTATATAAGAGCAGATGCTGCTGGTGCAATAAGCTGTAGTTTTACGTCCAATGGATGATGATCTGATTAGTCGACTAATCGCAAAAATAATCAGTGACTAGTCGACTATCAAAATAATCGTTTGTGGCAGCCCTACCTCGCACTACACAGTACTACCTCAGTCCCAGGTACTTAAATTTAATAATCAAAATTTTAATCATATACGTAATAATTTAAATATGAATGTTGCAAAAACTTATTTTTACTCAATGATCATCTCTCATATGGACTACTGTTTGACATCCTGGTCACTTGCTTGTCCAACAACACTTAAAACTATTGAAAACATTTATAAAAGACGTTTAAAACTACTTGACAAAAAACCGACCTCCCACCACTGTCATGTGTTAAAAAACATAAATTACTGAACTTCAATAACTTAGTGAAACTTAAAAGAGTGAGTTTAATATATAAAGTCTTACACTCTCTTGCTCCACCACCACTAAAGCAGTTCATTAGGCATAAAGAAAGCTCAGACAGGACCACTCGAGCTACAATCTGAGGAGACGTGTTTATACCCCACAGACGGACAGCATTTGGGCAGAACGTCCTCTCTGTCCAGGAGGCCATCTGTGGAACAGTCTTCCTCAACCCATTAGAGAATGCTCGACATTCAATTTGTTTAAGGCAAAGGTTAAAAACTGGTTATGGACAAATCAAGTGTGTGATCATGTATGAGTTGTATAGTTTTAATGTTTTATTTGGGAACAGAATGGTGTGTATGTGTAAGTTTGGTGATGGAGTTTTTATTATGAATGAATGATGAATTTTTATGAATTATTATGTCTATTTTTTTATGCTTAAGGACAACAGATGGAAGTTAGCCTTTGGCTATAATCTGGCATGTTTACATTCATGTAATTTTTTTTTTACATTTATGTTCATTAACATGCACTGTCCTAAATAAAATAAATAAATACTACACAGTACTACCTCATACTGCCTGGTACTACAGGACACTACATGTGCTACGTAGCTGGGTGGATGATGAGGTGTGTTTCTTTCCTGAGTGGGACACAGAGTGGCTGACTCGGGGCAGACCATCAGACACTGAGTCCTTCCACGTGACCGTTTGTGATGTTGTCAGGCGTAAAGTAGCAGCGGGCTCTGATGGAGGCGCCATCACCGTGTGTGCTCGGACCACACTCCGTTCAATGCGCCGTTATTTTGGGGCTCTGGTATCCCTCTGAACACCCGGGAGCTGTTTTAAAATGAGTCTGACTCTAAAATCGTGGGTTTTCTGTGGACTCGGGCTGTGAGGACACAGACGCTTTGAGCATGTTTGTTCTCTCAGACCAGACTCCGTTCATTAAACGGCGGGTTTAAGCCTCTCACTCACCGGGCCCATGGCTGCAGGACGTTCCGGTGTCTCCGATGTGTCAGGCCGGACTACAGTCGTTCCCGCTCGGTCACTTTGGTTCGGAGTGTCGGAGTGTTTTGGTGCCGAGATGCGGGTTACCTCCACACGTTGCTCTCCAAAAACCCGGAAACAGAAAAGTAACCGCCCTTCTGTGACGAGAGGACAGCGCCCCCCCGCGGCCGGAGGACAGGACCAGTTTTTTTCTGCTGGACTGGAGCGCGCCTCAGACGCCTACGGCTCTCCGCGAGGCCTCCACGGGGAGATTTACCGATGTTGCTTCAAACAGACTCAAGAGAAAAAGTGTGTGTGTGTAATCTGATTATTTTCCCTCGGATTCAGACTCCCTGAGGTCCTGCCATGCTTCCTGGACGTGTTCTCTATGCACCTTTCAGGACCTTGAAACGTTCTTGAGGACCTGAGGTGGAGTAGTTCATGTGACACGGAACACGTGATGACTGCGCATTCAGTAGACTAACAGCTGGAGGGTTTTGTCATTGTCCATATTTTAAGGGAGTTTTCTTTACGATGGGAAAATGTTTTGTTTCTTTAAGTTCCCCAAGAAGAATGATAAATGTTTTTTTTATGATAAATACTTTTAGCTAAATTTCTTATCCATAAATGTAAGTTTACTAACAAAACACCATATTTCTGTCATTATTTTAAGGATGTGGAAATATACATACAATCAATATCAGACTCCACCAACAAAAACGCTCAAAACAATACATGTATGTGAATTTTTGCGTGTATTCTTATAATTGTTACTTTTTTCTATTTACCCCTGGCTTTGTGTTCATTTTGTTGTTTTGTATACTTCATCTGTTCGTATGTTGTATACTCATTGTTTGTTAAATAAAGTTAAAAAAAACAAACAGCTGGAGGATGACCCTTCACCTGCTCTGCAGGCTGACACCTGAAGTTTACTAAAATACACTTTGTGAATGACCAGAAACGGATCAAAGATCAGACTCCTGCTGTGGGCGTGAAACTGACCTGGGTGCAGTTTCTCTGCCCCCGGGTTCACGTGGCGCTCAGCTGGCCATCACATAAAGGGGCGGGGCCACCAACAGCTGACCAGTCACATTGATTATTGTACCAACAGCTGACTTTATAAAGGAGGGCTAACCTGACATCAGACACACACTTGGTGGATCAGGGAGCTGTGGATGTGTGAAACAGCTGCTGTGCTAATAAAGTTTGAGTGTTTGAAGGCGTGCTGGTGTGAGGGACCAGCCTGATCACCTGCGATTCACAGGACGGCGGCATTCTGTGCGGCGCTCGCTGACATCACACCCAAACCACCTTCTGTGACCATGCCCCCACCTTTTAAAGTATTACCATTTATTTTTCTCATTAACTTTTTATACTTTATTCTGGATGGGCCTCAGAAATGTGCTGACAGGTGTGCTGCACCTGCTGATGAAACAGGAAGCTGCAGTCGCTCACCTCGTGCTCCTCAGATTGATCACCAACACTTTTTGATTATTATTATTATTATTATTATTCTTCATGGATCCGTCCTGCAGGATGTTTGTCTTCTTACGTCACTTTATAAAAATGATAAACAAACATTTCAGAACAAAAATAAACGTTTTCTTTTATTTTGAAAGGTCACTTCATGTCATCAAAACCTTTTCAAATTAAAGTTCACATCTGAGTATTATCAGTGTTCACAGTGACCTCAGTGATGACGTCATGCGTAAGCCGAAGCGGCGCTCCGTCCCATTAAGGCAGCAGGTGGACAGAGTCTGTTTGCCAAATCAGAGGCCCCGCCCCCTGCACACTCAAGCCCTCCGGGCCCTTCAGGCGTAGCCGCACTTGTGCAGCTTCAGGTTGCGCTGGTCGGCGTAGCGTTTGCCGCAGCGGTCGCAGATGTACTGCTTCCCACCGGCGTGCAGGTGGCGCTTGTGCGTGCGCAGGTGGCTGCCCTGGCTGAAGCTCTTGCCGCAGACGTCGCAGGCATACGGCTTCTCGCCCGTGTGCACGCGTGTGTGCAGCTTCAGGCTGTTGCTGTTGTTGAACTTCTTGTCGCAGGCACCGCACGCAAACGGCTTCTCGCCGGAGTGCGTGCGCCCGTGCGAGATCAGGCTGCTCTGCTGGCTGAACGTCTTCCCGCACTGGCGGCAGCAGAAGGGCCGCTCGCCCGTGTGCGTGCGGCGGTGGATCTTGAGGTTCACCGCCTGCCGGAAGCTTTTCCCGCAGAGGTCGCAGGCGAAGGGGCGGGCGCCGCTGTGTGTGCGCTGGTGGTTCCTGAGGTTGACGGCATGCCGGAAAGCTTTGTGGCACTGCTCACACCTGAACGGCTTCTGGCCGCTATGGATCAGCTGGTGCGTGCGCAGCGTGACGGCGCGCGTGAATCCCTTCCCGCATGCCTTGCACACGAAGATCTTGGCGCCTGCGTGCGTCCGCTTGTGGCGCTGCAGGTTCTGCGGCAGATTGAAGCGGCGGCCGCACTGGTCGCAGGCGTGCGGCTTCTCGCCCGTGTGCACGACGGCGTGCGCTTTCAGTTGGCCCTGCTTGGAGAAGCGTTTGCCGCACTGGGGGCACTCGAAGGGCCGCTCGCCCGTGTGCGTGCGCATGTGGCTCTGCATGCCCTGCCGCTGGCGGAAGGCGCGGCCGCACACGCTGCACAAAAATGGCTTTTCTCCCGTGTGCACGCGCAGGTGCGTATTGAGGTTGCTCTGAGATGAGAAGGACTTCCCGCACGCCGTGCATGTGAAGTACTTCCAGGTGACGCTCTCCAGCACGAAGCCCGCCGGGCTCGTCACCGTCGATGGGGACAACAGCCGCTCCGACTCGTCCGGTGGGGCCGCCTCCACCTCGGCTCCTGAGAGAATAAGCACAGCTGATCAGACCATCACACATGCGGGCATACTTCCTGCCGCGGTCGAGCACTCACTCTCTGCGATTGCGCCCAGGTTGATGTTCCCGTGCTCGTCCTTAATGGTGACCGCCAGCACCAGCGGCGTCTCCTGCTCCTCCTCCTTCGAACTGGTCTGCAGGGACACATATACATACACTCAGTCACGGTCAGTGAACGCAGCACAGGTGAGCCAGAGCAGCAGGCTTACCTTAGGGGGCGTGGCTGAGTCACCGCCCTGCTGCCGGAGTCCATACGAGTGCTCGAGCTCTGCCACAAACATAACACAGTGAGGGTGATGTCACTGAGGCTCGGGGGTGGAGTCTTTGGGCGGGGCCAATACTTACCTATATGGGCGTTGCTGAGCACGTTGAGTACGCTCGTCTGCAGTCGCCGGGCGCCGCGGCCCGATGGTGGCTCCGCCGTCAGCCCGACTTCATCCAGCAGGTTGAGGATCTTCCCCAGAGCCTCGTTCCCCAGAGTCTCCATGATGGAGGCGAACAGCACCTGAGGTCAGAGGTCACACCCCGTCACCATGACAACGGTCAAAACTATACAACCACCACCAGCTACAGTCTGGGCCACCAGTCACACCACCACACCAGTTAGTCTGGGCCACCAGTTTCACCATCACACCAGCTACACTGGGCCACCAGTTTCACCACCACACCAGCTACACTGGGCAACCAGTTACACCGCCACACCAAGGCAAGTTTATTTGTATAGCACAATTCAACAACAAGGTGATTCAAAGTGCTTTACAGAGACATTAGAAACAAAAACAAATAAAAAGCATGATTTAAAATTGATTAAAACAAACGACCAGGCAGTCCTCGCTCCTCACCATCCTCTCGCGGCTCTCCGTCCTCTCTCTGGCCAGCACAGTAGGCTCCTCTCCGGCCTCCACCAGCTTCTTCAGCTCCGCCACTGCAGCGTGGACGAGGGACTCCATGACGGCGGCCAGCTGTGTGTGCAGGCCGGCGGAGAAGCTCATCCTGCGGGCTGACAGGCCGCGGAGCCCTGCCGACCATCAGCGGGACCTCGGGCCGCTCTCAGCGGTTACTCAGAGGACAGAGGGCCCGGAGGAAAGAACCGAGAGTCCAGTCTGATCCGACCCACAGACCCGAACTACACGGGGGGTTGCACCAAGAGCTGCTCTGGCTTCCGGTTCAAACAGGAAGCAGCTTCCGTTTCTAACTATGATCCGGACAGCGCTCACGGATGTCTGACTGTCGTTCCGCCTGTTTCTGGGCTGGATCAGGTTACACGTTACGGTTTGTGCCTCCAACGAGTAGCTAAATATTTATTTTTTCATCTAAAAATCAAACAAATAAACACTTTCAATAAAAAACGTTTTGCTCTATTTCCATTTACAGCCATCCAATCAGAAACATGATGGATAAACAGAAATCTTTGGTGTACAGAGAAGACCATGTTTAGCTCTCAGCAGTGCTGCCACTCTGGGTCAAAGCTGCACGCAGGGCGGTCGGTCTCATTTATTTATCGTCCTGATACGAATCTCACAAACCAGACTGACTCATTTATCCTGGGAGCTTCCTCACACTCTGAGGACGAGCAGAGCAAACCTGTCATCACAAACTGCTTTATCCTGAGTGAGCCCGGAGGACAGATACCACAGAAGAAGAGTGATCAATCACGCCCCTCCAGTGTTTCACAGGAAATACCAAAATAAAAGCTGAGCAGAAGCAGGGCAGTGAAAATGTTTCTCTTCCACCCGAGTTCATGTCTGTCCTGCGAGCCCTCAGGTAAACCTGGACAGGTGAGCCACCGCGGCCTCGAATGCCCCTCGGCCAGCTCGTTTGTTAAATCGGACGTTTGATGAGTGAACGCTGGTGTTTGCTGATTCTTTCTCAGACAAAAGAAACCGAGCACTAGCTTTTTTCCATTCTGGGATTTTTATTGAAAATTAAAACCAGTTTGGAGGAAACATCAGCAGGTCAGCGACCACGAGCTGCTTCCTGTCGTGACTGACTGAATGTTTTTCACATTAAAAGTTTCTTTCAATAAGGTCACAGGTTAGATCTGTGAAGGAGGCTAAAATCAGAGAATCTGAATGGACTTCTGAACTGTGAGATCTCAGGAGCGGAGGTGAAACATCCGTGTTTCAGGTGTGATCTGATGACTCCGACTGGAACTCCGCCTCCATCACTCTCCGCCCTCACTCTGCCGCTGCTGCTCCACCCACTCCCTGATGAGGCGGTTGGCGAGGGCGTGTTTCGGAGGAAGCCAGATGATGGGGGGGTCGCCTCTCCTGGGCGGAGCTTTCACCTGGAGGGCGCGGGTGATTTCGTCCATGGTGAACCAGCGAGCATCTTCCAGCTCTGAGTTGTCCACGCTCAGCTGCACATGAAACGAGAGCAGGTCACATGACACTACATCATTGAGTACGAGGAGCTCCGAGCTCGCTTCTCCTCGTCCTGATTACACAACCTCAATAATCACCTGTGAGCTCACCTGAGTGTGGGTGGGGCTAACCAAGGCGTGGCAGCCCAGCATGAAGGAGCTGTGCGGGAACGGCCAGTGCTGCGAGGAGCTGTAGGAGATGCTCTGGATCTCCAGACCCACCTCCTCCGCCACCTCCCTGCAGAGCGCCTCCTCCAGAGTCTCACCTGGGACCACACACACGCACACACACACACACGCACACACACAGGTGAGTTCTACACACACACAAACACACACACACGGGTGAGTTCTACACACACAAACACACACACACGGGTGAGTCTGACCCATGTCACAGAAGCCGGCCAGAGCGCTGTAGAGTCCACGTGGGAAGGATGGCTGGCGGCCCAGCAGACACCGACTCCCATCAGACACCAGAGCGACCGCCACCGCAGACATCTGTAGACACAAACAGTCAGACCCGGCTCGGTTCTGGTTCAGTTCTGCACCGAGGACGTTACCTTCGGGTAGTAGACGGTGGAGCTGCTGCTGCAGAACCTCTGGCTGCCTGCTCGGTTTCGTTGAGTCGGCTGGCCCGAAGCGCCGCAGAACCTGCTGGTCTGATGCCAACGCAGCAGCGCCTGACCCTGCAGGGTCAGGACACACAGACTACTGTGTGACTCTTCTACTGGGGCGGTATCAGTATCGGTTTGGTGGGACGGTGCTGAAACGTTCCTGATTTGGTACCAGAACCGAACAGGTGGGTATCAGAGGTCAGCTGCAGTCACTCACCTTGGACACTAGAGGCGCCTCAGCTGCGGGCAGCAGAAAGAAGGCCTTCCTCAGATCGATGAAGGTCCCCTGAGAGGCTTCCTCCACCGCCGCCTGGTCCAGTTCTCCTGAACAGAGACCAGAACCTCCAGAGTCAGGAACATGGCGCTGGCGAGCTCACAATGCAGGGATCTGGATTTCAATCGTTCTCACCAACATCCAGACAGAACTGAGCCTGGTTCTGCTCAGAACAGCCAATCAGAACTGCCTCCTTCAGCTGCGACCCGTCTGAACCGAGCCTCTGTAGGACCAACTGCACATCTGGAACACGAAAAAGCGTCTCAGCAGGAATGTCACCGGACTGTCAGGTCCTCAGCGCTGCTCGCTCGGTCTCGGTTCTGTACCTGAGCAGGTGAAAGCTGCTGGGCTGAAGGTTCTGGCGTCGGGGCGTCGCAGCAGAGGAGACAAGCGGTGGAAGAGGAAGATGGAGCCATCCTTCAGCGCCGCCGCGCACGCCTCGTCGTCCTCCTTCAGCCTGTTCACATACCTGAAAGGACAGATCAGCTGATCAGCCCATCGATCGACCGACTGATCGATCAGTAATCGAGCAAAATAACGAGTTACCTCATCCTGGACACGAAGCTGGAGCAGCAGCGGCTTGGCTGCGTTTTCAGGCCTGAGAGGAGGAGCCTCAGAGGTCTCAGCATGGCTCTGATGTGGGCGGGGTCTCCTACCTGCAGACAGGTGACAGCAGATGACCTCCACACCTGATTCTCTGAAGGACAAACGCTCAGGTACGGCGTCTGTGGTCTGACACCAGAGAGTCCGACAGTGTGGACCTGTGACTGACGACCTCAGAGAGGAGGAGACCTTTGACCTCTGACCTTTGACTTTTGAAACAACTCTTTGTCAACAGTTACACAAAGAAAGAGGGGAAAATATTACTGCACGTGTTCACAGACGCACAGCATCAGAGTTCAGTCTTCACAGAAACATGTGGATGTGCCGCCGTTTCATAAGCAGTCAGACCCTGGAGGTCAACATCTGTGGACCTCGTTTTCTTTCTCCTAGTTAGCATGAATCCCATCTTTGCCTGACCAATGAGAAAGCTGGAAAGGCTGCTGTGCTGCTGTATTTGGGAGGGGAATATGAGCACTCTCAGCGCCGCTGCTGGAGTGATGTAGCTGGGACATCCACCCCACTAATGTAGCAGGGTGGACCCATGGACCACACCCCCCACTGCAGAGCCACTACGTTTCTGCAGCGGAGGCTTGCACACGAACCTCCAGCTGCCTCTCGGAGAACCTGCTGCTAAAAGCACCGCACCACCTGGACTGCAGAGGACCGAGTAACGAAGCTTTGTTGCAGTGGTGGAGGAGCAGGAAAAACAGTTTCCTGGAAAAACAAATTTCCCAGAGTCCACTGTTCCCTCCTGTAGCTGATATAGAGACAAAAGATTCTCATTCAAGTTTTCCTGATTTCCCACTGAGTTAACGACTTCAAGGGATTTTCCTCGACACCCACTGGCTCCAAAAAAGACTAAAAGCTTAACAGAATCTCATCATGAACACTGAACTGTTAATGCGAGCACCGCTGCGGTGCTACTGCTGCACGATGGTCCGATGATGAAGCCCACAGGTGATGTTGCTGACCTTATCACTGCTGTTACAGTGACACTCGTCACTTTGACTCATGAGTATATTTTAATTCCTGGGTTAATTCGTTCTCTGCCATGTTCTGGTCTGTGTCCAGCTCAACAGTGAACTGTTAACTCAAACTCCTCATTCTACACAACCCAGTGAAATAAACTTATCTTACCTTTAACCAATGAACAACCACAGGGTGTAAACTTCTGAAATACAGCCCAAACAAACTCACTCACACTCCCAGCATGCAGTGCAGGAAGGAGAGGAGCATTTTGTTTTAATGTCAGTTGCCTTGGAAACAAATGTACTGTGTTATTCAGAATAACAAGATCAAAGGTTAGACCCACTCACCCAATAACCAACCAGCTGCTGTAAAAGCTGCTGATCACGGCCTGGACTCTGCTGGAGCCAATCACCACGTGATCTGCCCTTTAACTCCACCCACAGCAGTGGGAGCCTCCACCTTGAAACCTGCAGTAACCGTCTGCAGTTACACACACAGTTCTTGTATTAAAGCTGCAGCTCTGACCTTAAATCGGCCACTTTTTGAACGGAGTCTGGTGTGAGTCTCTTTCTTTCGCGTGGAGCTGCTGACGCTACAGCTTCTTCTTCTGCTCATATTTTCATGTTGCTGACGACAATAACAGCAAGCAAACTACCGCCCCCTGCAGGAAAAACACCGCACTTACAGGAATTATAATTATATTATGATTCATGCATGTAATTCATCGCTTATGACCAGTTATGATATAACTAAAATGTAAATTATTTAAAAATAAAACTGTGTGTAAAGTATAATATTATATTAATTAGACGATAGAAAACATTAATGTGATATAATGAACATAATTGGGATATGATGTCACTGTTTGCTGCGTCATTATTTGAATGTTATTATTGTACTGGGGCCAGTGTGGTTACTGTGGACAAGCGTGGCTCTGACAGGGCTGAACATCCATCAGTAACTGTCTGTTTAAACTTTATTTCCAGTGTTTCACAGTTTGAATAAATAAAGGTTTCATATTCAATTTTCACTTCAGACAATAGTGATGTGTCGGTCGCGAGCGAAACGGCTCTTAGAGCCGACTCTTTGAAGTGACCGACGCGACTGGCGACTGGCTCCTTATCGCGAGCCGTGGGGGGGGGGGGGGGGGGGGGGGGGTTCTCTCTCTCTCTCTCCCCCCCACACACACTCTCTCACTTTTTTCCGCTTCACTCTGCACGCGAGCCTTGTGCTTTGCGCTGAGCAGAGGGGGGAGGGGCGATAGTTACACTCGCAGTAGCACAGGAACAGAGCGAGAGAGAGAGAGAGAGCCAGGGACAACAAGGTCACATTAGAAAGGTATAGTGATCATCCACAACTATTTTCAGTTGCAGATGATAAAGGATTCAGAAAGTTTATCCATGCAGTGAATCCTATGTATGCAATTCCAAGCAGGAAAACACTCTCCCAAAAAATAATCCCAGGCCTGTATGACAGAGAATGTGCATCTTCTTTTTGTTTTCTTATTTTAATTTATATTTAATTGTGTTGTGGTTTGCAGTGTTTTGTGTTGTTTCACTTTAAATTTGTTTAAAAGGAAAAGCTGAAAATTTAAATAGTTAAAAGTTGAAATGTACATATTTGGTTTTTGTATTATATGATTTATTTATTACATTTTATGTGGAGTGAATAAATGAAAGTATATTTACGGTGGCCCCTACAGACAAAACACGTACAAACTCCAAAACATGTAAAATCACAACAGACGTGCTCCAGGATGCTAGGGGGCAGTGTTGAGCTTTTGTTACCTACTGGCTACACAAGCCAGGAAGTACCAATGACCGGATTTGGTGTGAAGTAACAGGTAAATGAACATTTTTTTAAAAATTATTATTATTATTATTTTTAATTATTATTACATACCCAAACAATACACATATGCTTTCAATTGTGTAATTGAAGTGATCTAGGTAGCTCTGTTTCGGAAGTTCAGTTAACGCTAGAAATGTGTTTTGGAGCTTGTACGTGCTTTGTCTCTAGGGGCCACCGTAAATATACTTTTATTTATTCAGTCCTTTATTCACTGCATGAATAAACTTTCTGAATCCTTTATCATCTGCAACTGAAAATAATTGTGGATGATTACTATACCTTTCTAATGTGACGATGTTGTCTCTTGTTGTTGTCCTTGGCTCTCTTTCTCCCTCTGCTTTGTCTCCAGGGGCCACCCTATATATTTATATATAAACATAAATAAATAAAACCACGTTTTTTTAACATTAGTAATTCCTTTTGTGCATATTTTTATATTGTTGATGATAATAAATTAATTAAAGCAACAAAACAACCCAAAGAGCCCATTGGGAGCCGAAAGACCCAGTTCTCTAAAAAGATCTTGAATTCCCATCACTATCAGTGCGGTAAAAACGACTTTGATGCTACTTCCGGCTGTGACGTGAGGACTGCTGTTCCCAGCAGCCTTTGCGGCTGCGCACACGTGGTGGAACGGCGGACGGAGGCATCATGGCTGTGTTTATGGACCTGAACGTGTCGTTTCTCCCGGACAGGAGCGACCTGCGCAGCGTCGTGGAGACGGCGGCTCACCGTGAGTGTCCGCGGCCGCAGACAACGCTCTGTTCGCCGGCCTGCCGCTGCTCAGCCGCGGGAACGTAACGCTCCTGTCTCCGGGACCAGCGGCTTTTAAAAATGACTGTTTTTTGAATGGAGTCTGGTGGAAAAGGGCAGGCAAGAAGTTTTCCATCAGACTCCATTCAAAAACAGTCAATTTAAGGTTTCTCCGCGGTTTGCAGAAATGTAAACTAAAGTCTGTACCCTCTATTCCCGAGAGACTGATGATTTTAATTATATGGTCGCAGTTGTTCCGAGTCAGAGCCGTAACACACTGAACTAAGTAACATAATACAGCTTAGAACAAACAGCTCCATAATCAGTTACACACAGTAAATGTATAAGTGTTAACATCGAGCAACTCTTGTCCTGCGGACTTCGTTCCTCTGATAGTGAGGCTGTAACTATCACAGTGTGTTAGATGCAGGTGCGTTATGGATAATCTGTCTCTCACTGAGCGTGCTCCTGTGATTGGCCAGCATGTCATGGAGTGGGTGGGAGGTATTGTCCAGTATTGTCTTTATTTGGTACAACATCCACCTCTCAGACACCACCCTGAGGGAGACCAGTTCCCTCCCCACAACATTACTGGCCTTGTGATCAGTTTGAGTCTGTCGGCTTCTGCAACCCTCAACCTGCTGGCCCAGTGTGCAACAGCACAGAGGATGCACTGACCACAACAGACTCGTAGAAAATCCTGAGCGTTGTCTGGCAGATGTTGAAGGACCTCAGAGACGACTCTGGCCCTGCCTGTAGAGGGCAGTGCTGTTTTTAACCCAGTCCAGTTTATTATCTATGTGCACTCTGAGGTATTTCTAGTCCTCCACAACGTCCTCACGCTGGATTGAAACAGGGGTCACAGGTTTCCTGGTCCTCCTAAAGTCCACAATCGGTTCTTTGGTCTTTGCCACGTTGAGCTGCAGATGATTCTGTGTGACGTCACAAAGGAGTTGACCACAGCCCGGTACTCTGACTCATCACCCTCACTGATGCATCCAACCACCGCAGAGTCATCAGAAACCCTACTGATGATGGAGGTCTGTGTGCAGTGGCTGAAGTCTGTGGTGTGGAGGGGAGAGAACGGTCCCCTGTGGTGCCGATCACCTTGTCAGACACACACTGTGGAAGACGCACATATTGTGGTCTTCCTGTAACAACAGGTAACAACAATCCAGGACACCAGCGAATCCACCTGCATCACTGTTAGCTGATCACCCAGGAGGGTCGGCCTGATGGTGCTCGCCGGCTGGTCCAGCAGACCTGGCTGAGTGGAGTCTTCTCGTTTGTGTCTGAACCTGGTTGTGAGTGAAAGTGACAGATGGGGAAGGGGTGTGGCTGTGGACTGCAGGCTGACTACAGGTAAGGCTGTAGGGGGAGGAGTTTTACCTGCAGTGTAAATCTGGTGAACAACACATTCGCTCCTTACCTCTGCCCTCACCCTCCTCTGCTCTCTCATGCTGTTCTGCTGGAGTTTCCACTCCTGCTTCCTCCTGTAAATGTCCTCATCCTCACTGATCTCATCTCTCAGTAACACCTGAACCAGTCTCACCTCCTCTCTGATGCCCTCCACCTGTCACTGAGGAGGGTTTGATGTCTTCAGCCTCTCACGGTCACTTTATTATTAGTGAAACGTCCTGTCAGTCAAGTTTCAATGATCAGCTTTACACCCAAAACAACAAACAACAGCCAAACCAGACTCCATTCAAAAATCTGCAATTTTTAACGGTTTTATGAGTTTAGTTGAAACAAAATGAAAAAGATTTAACGCAGAAATCTGACTCAGCATCAAGTAAGCCAAGGTGCAGATGTAATCTGTGAGCAGCGTTTACACCAGACTCCATTCAAAAAACAGGCCGTTTTAGAGGTTCCTCTTGCTGTGAGTGTGTCCGTGACATTTATGCAGCTGTCAGTGATTATCAGCCGCCTCCTGCTCAGATGCGTTGCATCGCACGGTGAAAACCTTCCAGCCCTCACACATGTGTTTCTGTCCTCCTGCAGTCGGGTTCTCCACCATCGCCCTCAACTACGTATTTGAGCCCACAGCCAAGAAGAAACAGGTGAGTGCACCTGCTGCGCTGCGTTCAGGAACAGTACAGAAACCGTGGAATTAATATTCAGGTTGAACCTGTCTGATTAGCAATCAATAAATAAAACATCTGTGGCTAGTTTTTAACAAAAAGCATCCGTAGCTTCAGATGTTTATTTTGTGTCACTTCCTTCCTGCAGGAGATCCCCACCCCGACTCCGATCAACGAACTGATCGATCAGCTGCCCGTGGTGCAGGGTCGATCTCGTCCAATCAGAGTGCTGAACAGGCTGACGGTGGTGATGTCAGACGCGAGTCACTTTGTGAGTTCTGTAAACTCCGACGTTTCATAAACCTGTAAACTCATCGATCACGTCTTCATAATCAATCTGTAAGGCAGGGTGCTGAGGGGGGCGGGGCCTGTGTCAGCTGTAAAGTACATTTTAAATATCTGGATTACAGGATTACTCGAGTGGTTAGAGGCAACCGTGGTTTCTGCTAAAGTTGAATTAAAGAGATTCCAGATTACATCAGCCGTGTCCATGGTTACAGGATGATAATCTGAAGGGTGACAACCTGATTCATGGTTTGGTGTGTGTGTGTTTTCAGAGGCCGAACGCTCCGGAGTACCGTCGCTTCGACCTGCTCGCTGTCCAGCCAACCTCAGAGAAACTTTTCCACGTGAGCTTCACTGACACGCAAACACTGTGCTGTGTTCACTGACTGCAGGACTTTCTGCTTCATCAGCTTTATTTGCACACTTTTAAAATAAATCTGGCTTTTCGTGCTGCACCTGAACACTGCGTAAAAATAACACTGCTGTGTGGTAACACACACACACACACACACACACAATATACACACATCAGCACCATGATTGGATGCTCAGTTCCAAAACCTCTCATATGCATGTAATGTAACCCTGTGTGTGTGTGTGTGTGCGTGTGTGTGTGTGTGTGTGTGTGTGTAGGCAGCCTGCATGGTTTATGACATCGACATCATCTGTGTGCCGATGACGGAGAAACTTCCTTTCTTCTTCAAGAGAGCGCCAATCAACGGGGTGACTGAGCATCGTGACCCAGATTATTACTGCGACCGTCACGTGACTGTTTATTAATGTGTGTGTTTGTGTGTGTGTGTGTAGGCCATAGACAGAGGTGTGGTGTTCGAGGTGTCGTACTCTGCAGCCATCAGAGACTCCACCATGAGGCGCTACACCATCGCCAACGCCGTCAGTCTGATGGAGAGCTGCAAAGGAAAGGTGGCGCTGTTTCTCCAATGCTTCCTGTACCAACGACTCGACTTCCTGTCACGTGACTAAATTGTGTTTGTGTTTTTTCTCAGAGTGTGATTCTGTCCAGTGCAGCTCAGAAGGTCTGTGATCGGTGACTGTATTGATCGCTGATTGATTGGTGGCCGTGCTCAGTACGCTTATTTTTGTTTGCAGGCTCTCGAGCTCAGAGGACCGTATGATGTCACCAACCTGTATCCTTCATCAGTACTACTGCATGTGTTACTGCGTGTGTTACTGCAGTACTACTGCATGTGTTACTGCGTGTGTTACTGCAGTACTACTGCGTGTGTTACTGCAGTACTACTGCATGTGCTACTGCGTGTGTTACTGCAGTACTACTGCATGTGCTACTGCGTGTGTTACTGCAGTACTACTGCATGTGTTACTGCGTGTGTTACTGCAGTACTACTGCGTGTGTTACTGCGTGTGTTACTGCGTGTGTTACTGCAGTACTACTGCGTGTGTTACTGCAGTACTACTGCGTGTGTTACTGCAGTACTACTGCGTGTGTTACTACAGTACTACTGCGTGTGTTACTGCGTGTGTTACTGCGTGTGTTACTGCAGTACTACTGCGTGTGTTACTGAAGTACTACTGCGTGTGTTACTGCAGTACTAATGCGCGTGTTACTACAGTACTACTGCGTGTGTTACTGCGTGTGTTACTGCGTGTGTTACTGCAGTACTACTGCGTGTGTTACTGCAGTACTACTGCGTGTGTTACTACAGTACTACTGCGTGTGTTACTGCATGTGTTACTGCGTGTGTTACTGCAGTACTACTGCGTGTGTTACTGAAGTACTACTGCGTGTGTTACTGCAGTACTACTGCGTGTGTTACTGCAGTACTACTGCGTGTGTTACTGAAGTACTACTGCGTGTGTTACTGCAGTACTAATGCGCGTGTTACTGCGCGTGTTACTGCAGTACTACTGCGTGTGTTACTGCAGTACTACTGCGTGTGTTACTGCAGTACTACTGCGTGTGTTACTGCGTGTGTTACTGCAGTACTACTGCGTGTGTTACTGCAGTACTACTGCGTGTGTTACTGCAGTACTACTGCGTGTGTTACTGCGTGTGTTACTGCGTGTGTTACTGCAGTACTACTGCGTGTGTTACTGCGCGTGTTACTGCGTGTGTTACTGCGTGTGTTACTGCGTGTGTTACTGCAGTACTACTGCGTGTGTTACTGCGTGTGTTACTGCAGTACTACTGCGTGTGTTACTGCGTGTGGTGTTGTGGTCCTGATGCTCCTCCTCAGAGCTCTGCTGTTCGGTTTGTCAGACGGAGACGCCAAAGAAGCAGTCTCGTCCACCTGCAGAGCCGCTCTGCTGCACGCAGGTGAGCACCCGGTGCTGCACCTGCACCTGTGAGCGAGCACGAACCCTCTCAGGAAACACTTTGTTTGTTTGTGGTCAGAAACCAGGAGGACAGCCAGCGGAATCATCTACACCACGAGGAGCCAGCAGGAGGCGCCACAGGGCTCAGTAGACGGTAGGTTTAAGTCCGGTTATCTTTACAGATGTTACAGATGTTTGTGCTCTGTGGCGATTGAGCTGCGGTGGAATAAAGTGATGATGAGCGAGTCAAACACACCTCTTGAAACTGGCTGATATCAGACACGTCCATGTGCTGGACGTCCGTCCTGAATGTCACCTGGATGTTCGGGTTTATTGAAACATTTCTTCCTGAAGAAGTGACCTGAGCCGGCTGCAGCGGGACTCACGGTCAGGAATACTCATTTCCCCCACAGACGGTCGTCTCTAAGCCCGTGTGACTGAAGCTTCAGTCCAACACTGACGGACGGCCGAACGTCATGTGATCAATGGCCACATCTGCACAACCTCAATAACAGCATCAGAGGAAATGACCCTGGCCCTGAGATGGTCGCTCTTGGAAACAGACGTTTTGGTCAGAAAGGAGGACATGTCCAGGATGTGTTCTCTGGATGGCAACTTCTGAATGTTCCAGCGTGTAGCAACATAAACGGAACCCAGAGTGGGGTCCTGTGTACCACCGAGTGGGCTTCGGAGTACTGATTGTAAGCTGTGTCATCAGTGCTGAAGATAAACAGGTAACTGACCAGGTGTGTTTCTACCCGAACAGGTGAAACTCCAGCAGCCAAGAGAGCCAAACCAACGTGACCGCGAGAACGACCGACATCGGAGGAGGAGGGGACTGTCAGTTGTGTAGGGGGCGTGGCCGATAGCGGTGGAGGGTGGGGCATACAGTGGAGGAGGGCGGGCCAACTCCGGTTTCTTCTCCTGCCTTTTTTTTCAAATTGTTGATGTTTTTTTTGTTTCTGCTGACAGTTTAAAGCAAATTCTGAGTTTAATAAACAGTTTGAAGAATTCACATTTGTCTCTGTGCAGCAGGGCCTCTGCTTCCATCCTCTGTGCTCCCCAACAATTCAAACAAAAAGTCCATTTATATGCAGATGAAACTGGTTTTTATTTACAATCATATGGAAATTTGGACTGTGCAGCTCTGTGAGGACCAAACTGTGACTCAGCAGCTTGTAGAAGCTCCATTATCATCAGCATTAATGGTTTGCTGTGGTTCACTCAGCTTCGTCTCATCGAGGTTTGCAGCGTTCATTCATGCACGGCTCTCTGAGCTCTGACTGGACCGTAGCAGCAGCTCTGTTCTTTTCTTTTGGGTCATCGTCCTGTTGATGACCCGGTTTGGTCCAAGCGTCAGCTGTGGGACAGACAGCCTCCGAATGTAGAATGCTTTGGTGGGCAGAGGAGTTCACGCTGCTCTCGGATCATCATCCACCGTGCTGATGGCTTGTGTGAGGGGTTCGAACCCTGCTGTGCATTAAGGACAAACGGGTCCAGTCCCAGCTCCTTAGACTATGGACGAGGTTTGTTCCAAAACGCTTTCCAAACCCAGGTTTGCATGTTAGACGGAAGACCCTTTCTCCTGCGTTTCCTCCAAACAAGCCTTACATGTTTAGTCTTTTTCTAACTGTAGTTTCATGAACTTTAAGTCTTTTCCCTGTAAATACATTTAGGAAAAGATGACAGTAGATGTCTTTCTGAAAGCGCTGTAACTAAGTTTAAGAATATAATCCACCCACTGTTATCATCTTAAATGCCCTGTACCAACACAGAGCAGCTATCTGAACACTACTCCAACAGAGGTCGATTATCTTGTTAATAATTTCACCTCCTCACTACGTACGACTCTGGATACTGTAGCTCCAGTGAAAACTAAGGTCTCTAATCAGAAGTACCTGACACCGTGGTATAATTCTCAAACACGTAGCCTAAAGCAGATGACTCGTAATCTGGAGAGGAAATGGCGTGTCACAAATTTAGAGGATCATCATTTAGCCTGGAGAAATAGTTTGCTGCTTTATAAGAAAGCCCTCCGCAAAGCCAGAACATCTTACTATTCATCACTGATTGAAGAAAATAAGAACAACCCCAGGTTTCTCTTCAGCTCTGTAGCCAGGCTGACAAAAAGTCACTTTAAACATACGATGTTCAGCTGAGATCTAGAGCATCAACACTTCTCCAGCACGATGAAGGTCAAAGGTCGTTGACCATTAAAGGCGCCACCGTGCTCCCTGAAACGCCCCAGCTGCCATCATCACTGTTCTCCTCGCTTCAGCTTGTTTGTTGGTTTAGTCAAAAGAAAAGGGGGACAAAGCTGTTCACAGTCAAAGCTTTTATTCTGAAATCAGTACAAATGCTGGCCTCAGATAGCGGAAGTGATGTCATCAAAAATAGGGAGCTGCTTTTACATTCAGTCAAATTCAGAGTAAAAAATATACAAATCTGCCTCAGAAAAATAGAAATGTACAGACACGAAGACTCTTATTTTGAAAAACCACATGGATTTTCCTTCCCCTTATAGTAAACTCTCATTAACACCTCGTTAAGCCTTTCAGTCGGTTCTATACTGGAGTTTAAAAAATATTCTACTGGCATTTTTCCTGTAAACACATCACAAGTCTTCACCGTGTGAAAGCCCTTTAAACGGAGACAGTGAACGCACCACCACGTCAATCACAGTTATTGATCATTGATTGGACTGTTGCACATATCACACAGGAGAGGGGGTGGGCTTAAAGCTCAGGTAAACGCTCACACTCAGTGGTGTGTTCAGGGACACAAGGACATCAGAGATTTCAGAACTTAAGTCTGAGGAGTACTGCTGGTCCTGAATGCATCACTGGATGGAAACGTTAAACCGTCTCCTTGACAACGATGTGAAGGTGGGGTGGGGCCTTGATGACATCTTCCAGCAGCACCATTTTAGTGAAGCACCTGAAGCATCAATGTGATTGGACGGCTGGTTGCAGGAGAATGGGTGGAGCTTCAGAGGCCCATGATGTGGTTGAAGTGACCCTGAAAAGGCAGAAAGACACCGTTGAGGCTCTCAGCCAATCACGGAGCCACAGAGACGACTCTGTAAGCCTCGCTTCCACAGGGGGCAGGGCTTAAATGTTTCGTGAGTTCGGCGTCTTACCGGTTCTCCTCTGAGACACCTCGGACAGCAGAGCAGAACAGGTGTGGGCCGTACCTGCATACACACACAAGTCACCATAGCAACAGCACCTGTACACCTGTCCTCCAGCTGAACACGGTGAGGACTTTCCACCACGTTTATCTGAAGCTGACCTCTGACCCTCACATCTTAATGACATCTTGTGTTAGTCAGAGGAAGCTCGACGAGCTCACCTGTTGATCCGGCTGCTGATTGGTCGCAGGACTGCTCTGCGACGTCTCCATTGGACAGTCGGACATCTGGAGCTCCGCCTCCAAACAGAGCCGCTTCTGAAAAAAAAAAACCCAACATCAGCACCATCAGCACACCTGAGGACCTCACCTGAAACTGTGACCTCACTGACGGGGTGGGGCTAAGCAGGTGTGTCACTTTCCTTCTAAACTTGCGTTTTGGTAATCCAGAAGTACAGCACGCAACCACAGAGGTCATGAAGAAGTCACTGAGTGGCCTCCGTCAGCCCTCAGTTTTCATACCCGACCCGGAGACACGCAGTGCTGCACACCTCCTTTACCCCACGGACCTGCTCTCAGACACTCCCACAGCTGTCACTCTGTCTGTGACGCTGGCTTTAAGAAATCAGTGCTTCAAGTGTTAAAAACATGTTCAGCGCCATCTTCTGTCAGCACGGAGTGTGACGTCACGCGGTTGGTTGGCCGGGCTCACAGGCTCACATTAGTTTATGTTATACCTGAGGAAAGTAAACAGCAGTGTGAGGGGATCACTGTGGTGCTGCAGCAGTGAGTCCATGTTAAACCAGGATAAACTGTAAACAGGAAGTGGCTGTTTGGCTGGCTGCACTCAAACAGGAACATCCAGCTGTTGGCCGTGATGCTGGTGTTTGTAACGCACTTTATAAACGAGGACTGTGTCAGACCGACATGCTGGAGTCTGCAGCTGTTCCTCATCGAGCCTGCAAAGCAGATGTTCACGTGCTGCCATCAGCCAACTTTATGCAAAAAGCAAAATGTTCCCAACACAAGCAAACAGTTGTACCGACACAAGATTGTGCTAAACATGTTTTCAAAACCCCAACTTCACATACAGAGTTACCTCTACATGCAGCGTCTCACGTCCCCTCTGACCCGTTGTTTCCCGTCACAGAAACACGTCAGCGTTCCCGTTTCTTTAATGAATCCATGAAGCTCTGTGTCAGTGTACATGCACATGTGTGTGTGCGTGTGCATGCGTGTGTTCAGCCGAGAGAAAGGTTAAGCAAAAGTCAACAATCTTCGGTCGACACGGGCGGCCTTGAATGAGGAGGGAGAGAGTCACAACAAACAGTCTTATTATCTAAAGGAGAGTTTTGTTATTCCCGTCAGCTTGTGCCCTGAGCATCTTCATGATGGAGATGGCAGCTGTTTTGGGGCAAACAAACTGCTTCCAATTTTACAGTTGGTCTAATGTCCGTCACTGGTCACCAGGTCTCTCAATTCCCGTTCTTCTCCAAGATCGTATCCATATTGCGTTCAATAAACACAGTCTTACTCACAGCCCTGCCCATCGTCTGTCATGTCGGCCAGCCTGGTGGGATTTTGAACAGCTGTAGCCGCTTCTTGTTCTTCAATAAGCTGAACCAGCTCCAATCAGCCAGAACTCTGTTATCGTGGTTCTGAATTGGTAGATGTCGTTCATTGTCCTCCATCGAGCGTCGTCAGACACACGACGCAACCGACCATCGAGTATCCAGCAGCAAACGTCTCCGCAGGACAATCGGGCTCTCCCAAGGGTGTCAATTCCATTAAGGGACCAGTTGATCAAATCCATATTTCTTCTTTAGGTTTTTAGAGAACAAGTCTGGGAGACTCTCTTAGGGTTAGAGAATAAGCGAGACTATACAAAGGACATGAAAGCCAAGCAGGAAAGATAAGGGAGAAAGTGCGACTCCCAGAGAGCTGTCAGCTGAAAGCTCTGCTTATCTCAGCGTGGTGCGCTTCGACTTCTTAGGAAGCTGGACAGAAGAAGTGTGAGGCCTAAAATCTCCACGGCAGAGGAACGGGTTCTGAAGACCCGACACAGGACCCGGGAGATGATTTGGACCTTTAGCCCATCAGGAAGCCGTTCTTAATGAAGGGAACGAGGAGGAAAGGCTGAGGTACGAAGATCAGAGGAACAGAGCCACATCTGAAGGTTCAAATAAGAGCTCCAAGCAACCGAGAAGCTGCAGATGTTCCTGCAGATGTACTTGATGTACTTGAAGAGGCTCAGGACTGATGTCACTTTGTAGTTTTTATATTTTGTAGTTCTCTTATTTCGCTGATGTTTCTTCTTCTATGGTTTTTGTTTGGCTCGTGTCTCTGTAAACTGTTTAAATAAAGTTATTACTGTTTTTGTCCAAAAACTCTGATGACCCCGGCTACTCCTAATAAACTGCTCCTCCTCCTCCTCCTCCTCCTCCTCCTCAGGTCTTACCGCTTTGGAGTTGCGCGGCTCCGCCTCCAGACTTCTCTTCTTCATGGGGTGCGCGCACTGCATGCTAGCAGCTAATAGTTAGCCTGTTAGCATTAGTTTGGTAGACACTGACCGGAAGCTGCCGGTTTCCCGCCCAAAGAGCACAAACGGAGCCGATTAACCGATCGATCGTTAACTTCGTGCTACCTGACCGACAACTATCCGCTGCTGCTGCTGTTGCTGCTGTTGGCTGACCTTCTGCTGACCGGCAACATGAAGCTCTCAGCATCAAGCCCACCGCTTCCGGTATGACACGGAAACAGCTTTTCACAATAAAAGCACTGACGGTTTCGCTTCCGCCTTATTTTTGTGTGTGTATCTGAATATGTTTATATATATGTTCAAATATCTCTGTGTGTGCGCGCGCGCGCGCGCGTGTAAAAGGCGGTGTCTCTTCTGTGCTGAGAGCTACCAAATAACAATCTGTTGTGTGAACACATAATGATTCTTCTTTTTCTTGAACCCTAAAAAGAAGAAAAGTCATCTGATTTTGAAATTTTAAAAAGAAAAGGTTATATTTTTACTGTGTTTTTATAATAATTACACATTTCAGTGTGTATATTCACTCCATTTAGATAAACTTCAAAGTCCTGAAAGTTGTCACTTTCCTGCATCACAGCAGCCAAACGTGAAACACAAACTTAAATCAAATAAAATCATACATGTGTAAGTCTAACATAAAGGCTTATCATTCAAGGTTAAAAAGAGAAACGAAGAAAAAAATAAAACGGCACATTACTTTTATTTTGAAGCGGAACTTGTTGACGTTTCGCGTGTTGATTTGACATTTTTAGGATCGCCTCAATTTCAAATACTGTGACGTGAGGCAGACCATCCAATTAAGGTGAGGTGATTGTCTCGCGAGGTTCGAAGAGAATTGAAAAGATTTATTTATTTATTTTTACTGAACAGTCTTTAAGTTACAAACATGTTCATCAAGCAACCCAAGCAGCAGTCCTGAAATACATAAATAAACTCTATTTAATTATTTACAATTATCTTGCACGTATGCTGCTGGTCCCTCTGACACTTTTAAGGCCTTCTTCTTCTGCAACACTTTTAAAGGCAGGAAAAGTTGGAGAAAGCTTTCAAACGTCACATATTTTGTATTCTGATCATCTCCACGATTGTAAATCTTTCCAGTGTAAATTTCTTTTCACAGGAAGAGAAAAACATCGTTTCGTGCATTTTGTTTTTACTTCTATTGTCCAGAAAGTTGCAATCTTTAATTCTCAGATGAGGAAAAATCTGTGTTACGAATACTGTAATGATCCTTTCGTTAAAGCTAGCAGGTTAGTAGAGAGCAGTTCACTTTAAATGCGTCCTTAAAAGCAGAATGACGTCGAACCTTTCCATCCATGACATGGACCCTGGTCCAAACTCTTCCTTTAGAACCTGGCTGTGCTTCTTTTTCATTACATATGTGCAGCTTAAACTTAATGACACCTTTCATTACTTCAAAGTCAAGTACAGTCATACTTCCTGCTTCTACTGGACTTTATTGTCATGTTTATTGTTCCAAATAAAATTCTAACGACTTTGGTTCCTTTTAATATTTCATTTTGATGCTTTTCAATCAATTGTTGGATAAATGAATCTCTCGATCCATCGTTCTTATAGAATAGAATAGAATAGAATACAATAGAATAGAATAGAATAGCCCTTTACTGTCATACAATGACATCGTGCATGAATAAAACATAAACAGCAGACAGCAGGAGGAAATAACAGACCGGAGGGAGGCAGAGAGAACAGGCAGCTTGGACGTAGTAACAAAATATGAATAAGTTATAATGACAGTAGTTAATATTATTTATTCTTTGGTAAAACACACTGAGTGTTTATCTGTCGTCACTGTGATTTTCACTGAAAGCTGTAAATGTTTGACTTCATGTTTATCGAGTATGGTGCTTTCGGTGTTTTCATGCATTTCTCCACATTTACATGCAGACCAGATGCTTGTGAAGGTTTTTTAAATCAATCTGTGTCGCCTGCTAATGACCCGTGATAATGATATTAATAATGTGGTAATTGTGATATTTCTATTTTCCTGTTTTTATCTCTCGAGTAATTCAGCTGCTTGAGTAAAAAGAGGGCTGATCTGTTCCTTTTAACAGTTGTTCCTGACTGCAGGGAGACGGCTCTCATTTTTACGCACTGAAATAATATTTTCAGGTCTATAAAATGCTTTAAAGAAGTCCAACACTGAAAGCACACACCAGAGGACAGAACTGATCTCGTCACTTCCTGTGTCGGCTTTAAAAAGCTGCTCGGCGTAAGGCTGAAAGTGTCCAGCAGGTGGCGGCAGAGCAGCGCGAGTGAGTTTGGCTGGGCTGACGAATCTGTGAGGCTCAGGTGACGCATTCAAAGACCGAGACCAGAGTTTTAAAAAAAGTGAAACCAGAGATCGGTGAGTGACAGCCTGACACACAGTGATGTGAAACAGCAGCTTCATTTTGAAACAGCCGAGAAGATCGCCGACGTTGTCATACAGCGATGAAGACTGTTCACCTGACCTGAGCGGAGCGATGAAGAGGATCACAGACAAGTATCAGACCGTGTAGCTCTGAGAGGATCGACAGACGAAGGCAGACGTTTAATAACTGCAAAAACAGCAGCTGTGGCTGTTTCCGGGTTCTCTGCGTCATGAGCTGCCGCAGATGTCGAGCTCGTATGTTGCTGCAGGTATCTGCAGCTCGGTGTGAGCGCATGAATTAGATGTGAAGAAGAAGAAAAGGAGGAGGAGGAGTGATCCTCAGAGATGGAAACAGCTGTTCAGGAGGTGTTCTCATCCACAGCTCGCTGTCTGCAGGTATCAGCAGTGAAATCAGTGGAATGAGCCTTTACAGGAAGCTCTTTGTGATTTCAGGGGTCAGAGGTCAGCTGATGGTGAGACAGGCGGCGTGCAGACGGCGTCTCTCTCCCGAGGCTCGGTTAAACGAGTGGAAGCTGTTTAGAGCAAACGGAGCGAAAGAACAAGGAGAGAGGAAGGAGTGCGAGGAGCGAGTGAAGGTCAGCCGAGTGCTAAACGCTGTTTTAGATTCTCCCTCAGGCCCTCCACGCCTCCTCCCACCTCCTCCCCGCTCCCCGGCCCGCTGTCGTCCCTCCGTCCTCGCCGGCTCCGCCTGAATTGTTTCACATCATCTTCATGTTGAAGTATTCTGAGCGGAAAATCTTTGTCCCGAAGGCCCGAAACACCACACGGCAGCTCCTCCTCCGCCCAAACAAACAGCCTCACCCTGCAGAGCCTCCATCTTCACCTCCACCTGCAGTTTGCTCGTCTTCAGCTCGTTCACCGGACCTGCAGAACCTCAGCAGAACCTGGCGGTCTCTCGGTGTTTGTGTGTTTCTGATCTGGAGTCAGTGAGGTCCTTCAGGTGTGTCTGCAGATCCTTCAGTGGACCCGCCGACTTCCTGTTCGCTCTCTGTGAGTCTGATTCTTTCCTCTGACTTTCGTAAATTCTTGCGGCGTCACACGTGAGCATCCATGCCACAAGCATCTGTATGCTGATTGGTCGGGACCTCGTTATAAATGATGTCACACCGCGTTACCGTTATCAATATCACCGGGCAAGCTGATGCACAAATCCCAGGCTAGTCAAAGTGAAGCTCCGCCCACTTGTTCATGACCCTCTTGTGTTTGCTAATAAAGGTCGCAGTCACATGATCATTTTCCCCAATTAGTCAATCTGACCCTGGAGCATGGCGCCACGCCCACACTGGCAGGGATTCACAGGAAGCGAATTAGTCTTGTGAAGTGGGCGGGTTCAGAGAGAAACTACCAATGACAGCGCAGGATTGATTAATGGGATACAAGCTGGTTAGAGCGACCAGCTGCCAGCTTCACGGGGCGGGAGCGGATCGATGATGAGCTCATTTATGACCCGCCTCCACCGAGTTTGTCCACATTTGATCTGCTCTGACTGTGCTTACGAATAAAGTTTTGTGTTGCATGTTTGGCCGCTGAGTCGGTGAGAATGTTTCCTGCGTTCAGCTTCCACGGTCTGTCAGATGTTCTGATCTTCCTCGTGGTCGTAAGGATGAAGGCGTGTGGCCTCCTGCTTGGTGGGCGCCGCCGGCGGGGCTTCGCTGACAGTTAAATGTGTTTGTGAAGCTGAAGTTTTCCCCAGCGTGAAACTCGGGTTTCTTCTTGTTGCCGTCGGCGTGGAAACGTCCCGGCAGAAAACGTGTCAGAAGTAAAAAAATCAAAGGAGACATTAAAGCCTTTTAGAGGCTTTTATTTTGCTGAGCGGAGACGCCGTTCTTCTTCTTCTGCAGCTGCTTTGTTCTCGCTGTTGTCGATGAATTGTTCATGAGCAGAGACGTCCTGAATACGAGAGCAGCACCGAGACACACTTTACATCATCCGCACACATGTTCTTCTTCATCATCATCGTCAGAGAAAATAGACAAAAGATCAACAATAGTTGGTCTGATTCTGCTGTTTTGTTTATAAGATTCAGAGAGGGTCAGTCTGTCACTGTCTAAGCTTTACATGAATCGTAATACACCTGACCATAGGTGACACACTCCCCTCTGATGATCTCACAAACCTTTGAGCTGGTCACGTACTGTAACTGCTGGATGAAACTGTCTAAGAACAGAGATGAGACAAATATTTGTTGTTGGTGCAAAACCTCACACACAGAAAATGTGTTCACGTTTGTCATCTCTGCCTTTGACACACATCCATCAGTAAGGTCACCAGAGCTGCCTTCTATCACATCAAACTACATCTAAGTTTAGATCATTCCTGTCTCCGTCCATGTTTTCGTATCCAGCGCGTGAGATCACCGACACATTGTGTTCGATGGACTGAAGTTCATTCGCCAGAATCTTAACAGGTATGCAGACATGTGACCACATTACTGCAGTACTGATGGCACTTCACTGGCTCCCAGTTCAACACAGAGCAGGGCCAATGGGTCAATATACTTTCAGTCCAGCTTTGTCCAGCCACTGGTAGGATTTCTGGATATCAGCCACCTCCTCTATCTGCCGGTGGTACATACCGTGCAGGGGCCTGTCCTTCCATGATGGTTCCTCGTCTCCCTCCTCTTTCTTGGGTTTCTGCTGCCTGAGGTATTCACTGAGCACTCGGTCAGTTGGGGCCATCTTCCCAATGTATTCTTGGATGTTCGTTGTCTCATCCTGGACTGTGGTGCTGACACTCACCAGTCCCCGGCCCCCTTCCTTCCGCTTAGCGTACAGCCTCGGGGTGCTAGACTTGGGGTGAAACCCTCCATGCATGGTAAGGAGCATTCTTGTCTTCATGTCAGTGGCTTCTATCTCCTCCTTTGGCCAGCCTATTACCCCAGCAGGGTACCTGATCACGGGCAGGGCGTACGTGTTGATGGCCCGGATCTTGTTCTTACCATTCAGCTGACTCCTCAGGACTTGCCTGACCCTCTGCAGGTACTTGGTGGTTGCAGCTTTCCTAGCGGCCTCTTCATGGTTCCCATTTGCCTGCGGGATCCCCAGGTACTTGCAGCTGCCCTCAATGCCTGCAGTGTTGCCTTCTGGTAGTTCGATCCCCTCCGTTCTGACTACCTTCCCTCTCTTTGTTACCATTCGACTACACTTCTCCAGTCCGAACGACATCCCGATGTCATTGTTGTGTATCCTGGTGGTGTGGATCTCTGTCTCTCTTCCACAGCATGTCTTTATCCTGTCTTCCTTCTCTCTCCACAACCGGTCGCAGCAGATGGCCCCGCCCCTCCCCGAGCCTGGTTCTGCCGCCTTGAGGTGACTGTTGTTGTAATTTGGTGCTGTATAAATAAAACTGAATTGAATTGTGCATCAGTGAATCGATGTCTCGTTCACCCCTGGTTTTGCAGTCTCGGGTGACCGCTCGGTGTTTCGCTCCTCTTGCCACTCCCTTTCTGTGCCCCGCTCATGTATTGAGCAATGTGCCAAAATTAATCATTCACAGATTTCATCACTGCAGCATCAACCTGAACCTCACACCAGACCTTACACACACACCTAAAGCTGGGCTACACTGTGCGAGTTTTTTCAGTCGTGTTATTCAGCTCCTGCTCAAACTGCACGATTGACTCGCAGGGGTCAGAAGTTCATAGGTCACGATGCAGGTCTCACACTATACGGCCCGATGCTCTGATGCGACCTGAGTGCTCAAACTGTGCGTCCATAACATGAAGGTTATAACACAAAAATCTGCGTGAGGCTGCGGTGACGCCCTCACGACGTCCGACAGGATTACAAACAGGTTTGATTTTCTTACGACCAAGCGATTGATGATCGGGAGTTGGTCATGAGGTGTTAATCGCTTATCGTTACCCCACATATACTACACGATGCACGACACACGATGAAGGCGAAACTCAGGCCGATCCCGAAAACGGTCGCACGACTAAAAAATCGGCTCAAAATGGGCCAAAAATCGTACAGTGTGAGCCCAGCTTAAGACACACTGACACAGTGGGTTCAGTACCTCCGTTAACCAGTTCTTCTGCAGTCGCTCAAAGGGCAGGTGGACAGGTGTTTCCAGGAGAGGGTTGGACGGTACACACTAAAAAAGAAAGCACACACATGCCTTCTGGGTTTTTGACTGACAGGCCTGACAGCCAGGTGATTGATTAACCTCCACCCAAGCACAGTGTGAGGTCATCAGTTGGGGATGAGGTCAGATGGCCCGCCCACATCGAAGGTCTACAGCTGATGGTGACCCAGACGGTGCATTCAAAAGTACCTCCTACAGTGGTGTGAAGAAGTGTTTGCCCCCAACTTCCTGTTTTTTTGTGTGTCACACTTAAATATTTCAGGTCATTAAACAAATCTGAATATTAGGCAAAGATGACACACGCATCTTGATGTATGTTCAATCATCCAGGTAAATCTGTTATAATCTGACATAATGTCCAGATGAACAGAATCAACTTTTTAAGATAACACGAGAAAACACAAAATACAGTTTCTGAATTCAATTCAATTTTATTTATACAGCAAAAAATTACAACAACAGTCGCCTCAAGGCGCTTATATTGTACAGTAGACGCTACAATAATACATCCAGAGAAAAACCCAACAATCATATGACCCCCTATGAGCAGCACTTTGGTGACAGTGGGAAGGAAAAACTCCCTTTTAACAGGAAGAAACCTCCGGCAGAACCAGGCTCAGGGAGGGGCGGGGCCATCTGCTGTGATTGGTTGGGGTGAGAGAAGGAAGACAGGATAAAGACATGCTGTGGAAGAGAGACAGAGGTTAATAACAGATATGATTCAATGCAGAGAGGTCTGTTAATACATAGTGAGTGAGAAAGGTGACTGGAAAGGAAACACTCACTAAGGGAGGATTCAGGGTCACTCTGGTTTTGTTGAGTGAAAGTCGAGATGATTGGATGTCCCACAAACAGCAATCGCACCGCATGACTCTGCTCCGATTATCAATCAGATACGAGTCGATTCGTCGTCACGCAGAGAGACGACCCAGATGAGACGGAGACTGCGTCGGTAATTAGAGGAACTCTGACTTCGTGCTGCAGGTCTCCAACCGAGTCGCCACAGCAGCTCACGGGTCAATAAAGAGCTCCCGCCAATTATCGATCAGAGGAGAGGCGTCAACGTTATCGCTGCAGTCAGAGAGCTGTTGGTTCAGATAGCAGCGCTTCACTGTAGATAAAGATGAAGCGTCGACGGGCATCTGAAACACAGCCAGTTATTATGGCAAATCAAAGCGTGTTTAGTACCGTGGAAACGATCTCGCTGTTTGCTGGAGCGCTACAGCTCCACACGGTTGCTTTACATTAGCACCATCTCATCGAGGATGTCCACCATCGTCCTCGGCTGTGCGACGGCTCCTTTTGTCTCACTTTAAGCATTTCAGCTTCTACCAACTTGTTTTAGTCAGCTGTTAGCATGCTCAAACTTCAGATAATGTTAGCTGCTTTGGTTAGCGCGCCGTATCACGCAGACACAGAGTACCTGCTCATTGGTGCTCAGCAACATCCAACACCTGGTCTGCTCTCTCTTTCTAGTCCACTTTCTAAATGAAGGTGTTTATTATTAAGGGGAAGAAATGAACCTAATAACTGATTGAGCCACCCTTAGCAGCAACAACTGCAGTCAGATAATGTGATAACTGTCAGTCTTTTCCAGCTGTGGAGGAACTGTGGCCCACTCATCTTTACACCATTGTTATATTTCAGCCACATTGGAGGTTTTTCCAGCATGAACCATGCCTCAGCATCTCAATCGAATTCAGGTCAGGACTTTGACTAGATCACTCCAAAGCCTTTATTTTGGTTTCCTTAAGCCATTCAGAGGTGGACCTGCTGCTGAGCTCAGCTTGAGGTCACTAGCAGGTAGTTGGACACACTCCTTCAGGATGTTTTGGTAGACCCAGACCATCAAACTACCACCAACATGTTTTACTGCTGGCACGATGTTCCTTCTGTTAGTTTCATGAGATGTAATTTTGGTCGGCCCTCCTGGGAAGGTTCATCACATCTTTGCACTATTTGTGAATAACTGCTCTCACTCGGTTCACTGCAGTGCCACAGCTTTAGAAATGGCTTTGCAATCTTTTCCAGACTGAGAGATCTCAACTGCTTTGTTTCTCAGTTGTTCCTGAACGTCCTTGGATCGCAGTGTGATGTCTGACTTTTGAGGATCTTCTGGTCTGCTCCACTTTGTCAGGCAGGTCTTTGAACAGGTGTGGCAGATATCAGGTGGGTGTGGCTAGAGAAACTGAACTCAGATGCGCTACAGTTAATGTGAGTGTACTGATGTGTGACCCACTGTTTCTCGTTTCTGGACTGTTTATTTTAAAATGTTCTCTGTTCTCAGCTTCATGGTTATTTCTAGTCCTGCAGTGATCTTCATTAGTCTTCAGTTCTTTGTGATCGTTGAGTTCCTCAGTGTCCTCTCCTGTCTTGTCTCGGTGTTGGGTGTTCCCTGTCGGTCATGCCCCCCTGTGCCAAGCCTGTGTGGCTTCGTCTCCGTGTTTATCGTACTTCCTGTTTGTGACATCAAAGCTGTGAACGGGAGAATTTTTGGCCCTGTGTGTTGGTAAGAGTTTCACTTTCAGGAAGAGAAAATTTCAATGAGTCACACAAACATGAATTAAGTTTGTGACACACAATTTACAGAAAACTGCACAAAGTTTAAGGGTTAAAAAAATCAACAGTCTGTGTCCTCCTACAAACGTCTCGAGATGGTTGATGTAGGACATGTAGGAGGAGCTGTGACCTCTTGAGGCAGTTTGAACCCGGCCTCCTGCTGACGGGCGGCAGCGTCCAACTTGAACGCCGTCCGTGAGTTTCACTGAACATCTGCATTAAAAACATCCTGCTGCTCTGAGTGACAGTGGGCAGCAGTCTGTGAGCTGCACTTCACCAAGCCTCCTGTAGGGGGAGCTGCGGCTCCACAAATGAGCCCCAGGTGCGCCAGCCTCACTGCAGTACTGGGACAGTAATACTGCAGCAGTACTGCATGGCTGCAAGCAGACTGAGAAGCTGGAAAAAAGATTCAGAAGAATAAAAAAGTGTAAATCTGGAGCTTCAATCACTGCAATCAGGAAAACTCTGATCAATAAACTTGAACCTGATCGGACCGCCGTTGACCCCGAACTCGTCTTCTCAGGCAACAGGAGGAAGGAGAGAGGACAAGGAGCAGCTGCGTGACACAAAGGAGTTCAGATAATAAAATTCAAAGAAGAGGAGGAGGAGGAGGTTTGTGACACGAGGAGCGAGAAATCAAACAGACTCTGTGACACAGAAACACGGCCGAGTCCCTCAGGAAACATCGCTGTCGCTCTCAGGTCATGTGATGTTGGCCTCGGATGTCCCAGCAAGGGATTCACTATGTAAATCTGACACACACACACACACACACACACACACACACACACACGCAGTCTGGCTGCATCTCCTGCAGCCGCTTTACCTGGAAAACACTTCAGAGGCGTCCTGGAAAATCCTGGAGAGCCCTGGAAGAGTGGAGCGCCGAGAGACTGAGCTTCAGTCCAGAGGAGCAGAACAGAGGAGGAGGAGGAGGAGGAAGGCTGGAACTGATCCAGAGTCTGTTTATCACAGAACACACACACACACACACACACACACACACACACACACACTCTTCATCTTAAACATCAGGAGGATGAAGAGGAGGTTCAGTCCCTGTATTTCAGACTTCAGGCGTTGCTGTGGGGACTCGTCTTCATTATGGAGACGAGCAGCAAAAGTGTGACAAAGCTCAAAGCTAAGAGGTGCTGATGATGATTCTCACTGTGCTTCACAAAATGAAACCATTTGCCATGAAACCAGAGCTTTGTTTGTTGCCATGGCGCTGCCTCACCTCTGTGGGTTATGAAAATCCAGACGTGCACGACGAGCTGATGTGAGACCATGTGGTACCACTTTTGTTGTTTTTGATTTCTAGGGTGAAAACGCTGAGCATAATGACACCATCAATTACGGCTGCACGTCATTTAAACAGGCCACACCCCTAAAAATGCATATGTCACAGTTTAAGCCCCGCCCTGGGTGTGTCTTGGAATAAAAGTTTGACTCCTGCAGACTCAGAAACTTGAGCTGTGGTGCGTTCAGGTGCAGTGAGTTAATTCAACGACTTTCCTGATGTATACAGACTGTGGAAGTCAAAGGTCAGCCGTTAATGAGAAGATGTTTTATAAACTCTGTGCTCGCTGCAGTGAGTAAACGAGTTTTATCGAGCCACCGCTGACGAACTGTACCTGCTGCCGCACTGCTCCCTGAGAGGTCGAAGGTCAGCCTTCATAAACAGCCTCACGCTCATAAATTAAGCGCTTCCTGCTGCCCAACGAGCCCATGCCAACTCTAATCAGACAGCACCTCCCTCGTCTTCCCCGCTGTGTGGATCAATAAAAGCTGCTGAGCAGCAGCGGGAGGCCTGGAGCGTGCTCAGTAAGGGTCACAGTGGGACTCTGAGGCCACAGCGACTTAATGCGAGAGGAGGTGATTAATCGAGGACCACCTGAGCAGGTGAGACTGTGTGATGGATGGATCAGAGGTAAAGGGTGGAGACAGCTGGATGCCACTCGCTGCCACAGCAGCTCACGTCAGGTACTCGGAGTTGTGACGTAGATGGATTAACAGGAGACTTGTTCCTGAACTGCACCTGTGTGCAGGTGTGAGGCAGGTGGCATGGATACCTGCGGCTCCTCCTCCTTTACCTTTTCACCTGTCTGCCTGTCATCCACACACACGTATTCTGTCTCTGCACATCACCTGGCCTGCAGGTTCTTTCCTGTTGTTGTTGGTTTCTCACCTGTTCAGTGTCACCTGGTTTGCCTCGCTTCTCTCTCGCTCTGATGACGATATCATGAAGCACCGATGGTAACGTTAGCCCCCCCCCCGGCACCCTTCAGGTGGAGGACATTAAACTGTCAGAGGAAGGTGATTAAAGAGCAAGAGATGAAGAGCAGAGGAGGAGGGTTCAATCAAACGCTCGTTAGGTGTCCTTAACGAGATTCTTCCTGTTCCTCCCACACAGTAAGAGCTTGTTAAGAGTCATGTGACTCCTAAAGGCAACAGCCCCGCCCCCACCAAACCAGAACCAGGAGCTGGCTCTGATTGGAATCCCTTCTGGTAATGAGGCGCTGATTAATGACCAGATAGTTATTGATCCCTCATCATGACCCAACGCTGTGAGAATGGCTTCTTTTTGAATGGATTCTGATCACATGACTTCCTGTGGTGGCTCCAGTCACGGTGAGGGCATCATTAACCTCCTCCTGCAGTCATCTTTTATTCAGGTGTTGCTCTTTGATCGCGTCGCAGTGATCTGCAGATAAAACGTCCTCCTGCACTGATTTATTAGATCAGATACTTTCTAAGTTATTCATCATTCATAATATTTCATCTGATTTCTCTCAATACACTCGTCTTATTGTTTTATATGATTTATTCCAACAGGACATGTATGTGTTGATTTGGAACATTGAATAGAGACTGTTCTGATGAGCTCCTGAATGTGGAGGGCCGCACCAATACCGTGAGCTTAGTCCCGCTCAGTATCACTCGATGTCTTCATGAAGCTGCTCTCATTACCTTTCACAGCTGGGTGGAAGCACCAACACGTTCTCACTCCCATACACACTCACACACATGGCAGGAACATGTATTACCGTGGGAGCGTCATTCTACTGCATTTCATTCATAACCCGGCGCTGAGAACGCAGAAAGTCACCTTTCGCGTTTGTCAGGATGAGGACGGGCTGGTAGCACGTCACCGTGTTCGGTCTCATGTCCAAAGTCAGCGTGCTGTCATTCAGAGCTATTCCTGCGCCCGGCTTCATGTCAGCCACTTTACCCTGCATCTGCTTCAAAGGTCCAACATTTTTCCAGACAGTTTTTCCCATTTCAGCCCGAGCATGCACGCACCTCTGATCTCCCTCTGTCAGAGTCCCTTTCACTGAGTGCATTGCTGCCAGCTCCACCTTAATAATGAGTAACTGGGTGGTGTCGCAGCTCTCACAGTGGCTGTAGCTCATCTGCTAATCGAAAGGTTTGTTGTTTGATCCTTGGCTGCTCCTACATGACAAATATCCTACACCAAGTAGCATAGCAAAGCAGAAAGTCAGGCTCCAGATTTCCCACAATCCTCTCAATTCGTGTGGTGACGGTTCTCCTGCAGAGGGGCTTATTCTCCCTCCTGGATGTTTAAAGCTGGTAACAAGTTTTTCTGCAGCTTAACAAAGGTTCAGAGATGTATTTAATCCTTAAACACAGCGATCTGCTCCCCACAAACGAAGCCCACAGCTTAACCTCTGACCTCAGTCCATGATGTGTATCTTGCACACGTTTGACTGCTGAACCCGACGAGACCGGATGTGATGCCGACACCTGTTTCAGGTTTGGAGAAGCAGACTGCAACTTACTGTTGGGCCCTGAGTGTTTGAGCTGCAGATGTTTTCTGAACCCAAACACCTGGAAGCAGCGAGTAAGTTGATCTTAAAAGCAGAGAGCATGTTCGATGCTGTTTGGCTGACTCGACTTCCTGTCAGTTTTCTCACTCTTACAGTTTCGCTGTCCTTCATTTACAGCACTGACTCAGACGGACAGCTGCCCTCCCCCGCCTCACCTGTCCAGACTGGTCGCCATGGTTTCATCAGATGAGAGAGAGCAGTAACCGCATTTTATTGGCTGAGCTCGTCCGTCTGTCTTAACGAGTGCTCATCGTTAGCTCATTAGGGTGGGAGGGGTCATTAACGAGACAAACTGACCAGCCTCCAGACACACCCACACACACACACACACACACACACACACACACACACACACTCAGAGCAGCTGCAGGATGACCACTGCACATTAAAATTTTAATTTTTTCCTTTTATGGATCTCGTTAATGTTTTTTTTTTTTTTTTTAGAGCAAAGCTAATGAGACACACACACACACACACACACACACACACACACACACAGGTGTGATGTGGTTTTTATCTGTGTCATTAGGTTTTTACTGAGCATCGGTCCTGCTGTCGACCTTTAGGACAAACGTTTAAAGTCTGAGGAGTTCGGCGCGCAGACTCACGGTAACACGAGTGAAAGTTGAAGGCGGAGACTTGCAGTGACTTCACTGAAGCTGAAGCTCCAGCTGAAGTCTTCATCGGCTCAGTTACAGTTACCACGCTCAGCTCCAGCTTCTGCGCTCTGGTGTAGGAGAAGAAGAGCGGCGCGTACGCTCGTGGCTTCGGCCGTGCTGCACCGCCAGCAGCTGTGACATCACTTCTGCTGCACTTCGCTGTTCACGAGGAGGCGAGGATTAACCTGACATTAGACTGACCTGTTTCTGCAACCTGGGATCTGTTTCAGCTTTGACACATGACTTCCACACCGGGCGGTTTTATCAGATAATCCTTTAGTTTGTAACGCTAACCCTGACCAATCAGAGGGCAAAGAAATCACTGTAACTGCAAAGGCTCAGAGGCTTCACGTCAATCATTAGTTATGCCAAGTTTTTCTTTTCCTAACGAGTTGCTCTGCTACCTGCACAGTTCATGATGTTACTTACTCCTCACCTGTAACTTTGACCGCTCAGCCAGTTCAGGGTCACGGGGGGCCTCAAACCCATCCCAGCTGTGGGGTTACAGGGTGTACACCTGGACAGGTCATCGTCCATCACACAGAGACGTCACACTGAGAATCAGCTTCACTTTTCAGCCATTACTCAAACATCTCAACAACCTCGTCAGACCTCTGCAGGTCCTTTCAGTTGAGTAGGTCAGCTAATCTGTGCAGCTCACAGGTTACTGCGGTACTGCCCCGTACCGGTGGCTGGATCAGGGTGCAGGCGGTTTCTGTGAGCGGTTTGAAGGATGTTCACATACACACACATACGCACACACACACAAACACACACACAATCGGAGTGAACATTAGAGGGAATATGTGATTTTTCCTAGAATGCTTCAGGGCGTTCTCGTCCTCTAAACTCTGAGCTCTCTGATAGATCTGAACTGATCCAATCATCTCACACACACACACACACACACACACACACACACACACACACACACACACACACGCTCAGATGACCAGTGTGTGATTGAAGCAGCTTCCTGTCCTGTAGGGAAAAGTCTTAAAGGGGAATTGCACGTTTTTCATCATCAGACTGAGACGAAGCTGTTTCTGGTTCAGCTGCAGACATCTGAGAGAGTTTACTGTCTGCAGCTCCTCACTCATCATCTCCACCAGCAGGACCGGCCTCTGTAGATCGCCCACTAATGAACTGCAGGACACTGGGGACTGCTGCTGCTCCACAGCCAAGAACCTCCAGAAGATCATCGTCCTGTCCTAAAAACACCCTCCTGGTTCATGAAAGTCCTGAAGAACTTTATGCTGTCCTGAAAACACCTCCAAAGACCATGATCCTGGCCTACAGAATGAAGTCAACAATACTGTTCTGTCCTTCAGGGGCTCATGTAGAACATGGTCTGTGCTCCTCTTCTCCTAAAGAAAGTCCTAGAACTTCATCCTGTCCCACCCAGCACAGACAGCTGTGGACTTTGTTTTCTGGGTCCTTTAAAAACACATATGTTAAAGGTGTAGAGAGTGAAAAGCTCACTACGACCGGAAACAGTTCAATTCAGTGTTGCCCTCCATGTGTCCCACAAACAACTGCAGCATGCTGACAGCTGCCCGCTCGGTCAGCGCCTCAAACCGGTTTGTGTTTCCATTCAGATCCAAACTGAATCTGGTTTCAGTGACGTTCCTATTATTCTGTCCAGCCTGAAGACAAAGAGGAGAAGGGGACGCACCAGACACACTCGAGAAACCAGATGAGTGTGTGTGTGTGTGTGTGTGTGTGTGTGTGTCTGTGTGTGTGTGTGTGTGTGACTGTGTGTGTGTGTGTGTGTGACTGTGTGTGTGTGTCTGTTTGTGTGTGTGTGTCTGTGTGTGTGTCTGTGTGTGTGTCTGTGTCTGTGTGTGTGTCTGTGTGTGTGTCTGTGTGTGTGTGTCTGTGTGTGTGTCTGTGTCTGTGTGTGTGTGTGTGTCTGTGTCTGTGTGTGTGTCTGTGTCTGTGTGTGTGTGTGTGTCTGTGTCTGTGTGTGTGTGTGTGACTGTGTGTGTGTGTGTGTCTGTGTGTGTGTCTGTGTCTGTGTGTGTGTCTGTGTCTGTGTCTGTGTCTGTGTGTGTGTGTGTGTCTGTGTCTGTGTGTGTGTGTGTGTGTGTCTGTGTGTGTGTGTGTGACTGTGTGTGTGTGTCTGTGTGTGTGTGTGTGTCTGTGTGTGTGTGTCTGTGTGTGTGTCTGTGTGTGTGTCTGTGTGTGTGTGTGTGTGTGTGTGTGTGTCTGTCCCTCGGTGATGGGAGCTAATCTTCTCTGATGACCGCTGGGAACAACATGATCGTCACATCTTCTAACGACAAGAACACACACACACACACACACACACACACACACACACACACACACACACACTCCTCAGTAATTAGTAGTCCTGTGTTCTTCCTGCCAAGCTGTTACTGTGAGCTCTCAGCTGCCAATCATGGCTATTCCCTCAGTAATTCAGCAGCCAATCAGCTGTGGAGAGAAACAACGGCGAGCGCGCCCTCCAGCTACAAACAGACAGACGGAGAAAGAGATGAAGAGGGAGGAGGAGGAGGAGAGGGAGTCAATTAAAGAGATGAAGAGCGAGGCGCTGAGCTCCAGTAAAAAGACCAAACTACTGAGAGAGGACTCAACTGTTTCGCTCTCTCCTCTTCCTCCTCCTCCTCTTCCTCCTCTCACCTGTGAAATATTCAGGCTGTTGTCAGGTGATCACCACCCTGTGTGTGAGCTCCACAGACCTTCAGGAGGATATTTGAGTGTAAAAATCTTCCTCACAGTCTGAGCTTTGTGGTGATTCCTGGTCACTCTGAGGTGCCGTAGGTCAAAGGTGAATCTTTGTTCGTATCCTAAACAGAGACGATTAATCCTAATCGGCTCAGGGGGTTGGGAATCGCATCTGTAACCGGAAGGTCGCCGGTTCGATCCCTGGGCTCTCTGTCCTGGTCGTTGTGTCCTTGGGCAAGACACTTTACCCTACTTGCCTACTGGTGTTGGCCAGAGGGGCCGATGGCGCGATATGGCAGCCTCGCTTCTGTCAGTCTGCCCCAGGGCAGCTGTGGCTACAACCGTAGCTGCCTCCACCAGTGTGTGAATGTGAGAGTGAATGAATAGTGGCATTGTAAAGCGCTTTGGGTGCCTTGAAAAGCGCTATATAAATCCAATCCATTATTATTATTATTTGTTTCAGGAAGTGACGGTGTTTGGGCGAGAGGGTGGAGGGCTACGTTGTCAGCTAATTCTAGCTGCCCTGGTTAGGAGCGTATGGGTCTGTTATACAGGCACAGATAACTGATAACTAAACCTATAACTAAAACCAGACTTCTTGGATGGCCTGTTAGCACAGTAACCTCACAGCAGCCATAACATTGGTCAGATATTTGCATTACAAACACACCAACAGAGGTCCACGGACTCCACTCAGACGGGCAGCGAGCAGCTACAGCCGCCCATTTCACCATCCACCTGTCACTCACAGAGGCCACGCCCCTAACAATGCAAACTTTAAGCCTTAATAGTATCTAAACAGAATAAATATAAACAAATGCACCGACCTGTACAGTTGTTATGTTGTTATGATATTCAGAGGCTCTGCTTCGTCCTGTTAATCAAACAGGTTGTTAATGAGCAAAGAGCGCAGAGAAGATTTACAGACAAAAAATAATTAGAGCAGCTCGTTAGCACTGCGAGGGCATATCACTGTATCACTGAGTAATTAAATCATTACTGTTACATTGACACTGTTAGTCTCAAGGCCAGTCCTCACAGCTAACGAGCTCGCTCTGTAAAGTAATTAAACCTGGATTTATACTAACGAGGAAACACGACGCTGCCGTACGCCACGTGTTGGTTTAACTGTCTCTGAGAAAGAACAGCATCACCCCTCATACCAGAAATCACATCACAGAAGAAGAAAGAGGTGCGAGCACACTCAGCGTTAGCATCCCCACAAGGGAAAAAGAACATGTGTATGTCACAAATACCAACACACAGACGAAGTGTGTTGTTTAAAAAGCCGAATGAGGGCGCTCAGCAGGGTCAGCAGGCGGCCCATGTGCCATCCAGCTACTGCAGAGCCCTGGGTTCAAATCTGCCTTCAGGTTATGTGCTGATTATCTGCTTCCCACGGTGCTGTTTCTATGAAGCCTTTTTGTCCCCAAAACAAGAAAACCTCAAACATCACGAGCCAACACGTGTTCCCAAATCGACATGAAACTCAGAGGTGTGCCTGAATCAGACCAGCATCAAGAACAGCAGGCCCTAAAAGAGTCTGACCTCTGACCTGGTGAATGTCAGAGGGGGGGCGATGCTGATGTGGATCCAGCTGTGCTGTCTGAGACGGTGACCCGCGCTGCAGCTTTGAACACAGTCAGAGTCCCGATGCTCACAAATGTCAGTGCACACGGGCTCAGGTGGCGGTCGCTCCCCCACAGGTACGGAGCAATAACGAGGCGGCAACGCTCTGAGACGTTTTCAGAAATATACCAAATAAATAAGGCAACAAAGACGGGTTTTTGTGGGCCCTTTCCTGGAGGGGTGGGGCTTAGTGGGCGCTCCGATGTTAGAACGACAGGCAGACAGAAGGGGAGGAGTCTGTCCATCAGTTAGCACTTCAGGTAATTAAAACTAATTAATCATCCATGTTAACGTCATGGAAACACAATCAATCATCATCAGAGCCGACACCACCTCTGTCACCATCATCATCATCATCGTAGCTGTTATTACAGATCGCTGAGGTGCCCCGTCTTAGTCTTATTTAAATGTGTGTGTGTGTGTGTTTGTGTGTGTGTGTCTCAGCCTGATCTGCACGCACTGCTGTTAATTAGCTCTGTCAGTCATCCTGCGGGGGTGGGTAGGTGGGAGGGGCATTTCAACTCCATGACTGTTCCTGTGGTTGAGATTAAGCTTCTGATTGGTCAAGTTCAGCTTTGATTTCGTCCCCTAACATGACTCCAAAGGAACTTTTTTATTCATTGTTTAAAAAGTAAACTTTTGTGTATTATTGAATCAAATTTGGTCAGACTTCCACGCGGTCTGCATTTGTGCTATGTAACTGTAACTGTAACTGCTGAGGAAAGTGTGAGTGTGAGCTCGCACAGCTCTGGTGCGATGAGGGAGGAGTGGATCTGACGGAGGAACCAGAAGTGACCGTCAACGTGCCAAACTTGCAGTACCGCTCATGTCCAGCAGAGGCAGCAGTGAGTCCAGCCCCATAGCGCTCCACCTGCAGGTCCAGATGTGGCTCTGAAGAAGCCAACGTGGTGCTCACGCTCACGGTTCCTGTGCTCGTCAGGAATAAAGCCGGCAGGCTGAAATAAAGCAGAATGGCCCTTTAAATCTACAGGACACACGTCAGTGAAGGTCACAGGTTTAATCCCCGAACCACCACAAGTGCCCCGAAGCAAGGCAGCAGCCGAGAGTCCAGCTGTCTGCTGACACACACACACACACACACACACACACACACACACACACACACACACACACACACAGTCTCCTCCTCTCTAATTAAGATTAATTACCTGCTCGTTAATGTGCTGTGAGCTTCCTGAGGAGACCGGTGACGGCTCAAGGACAGTTTGGACATTAAAACGCTGCTTTGACGTCCACGTTTAAAACAGCTGACGGGAGTCTCCTCAAACTGCAGCAAGCTCATTACTGACATCAAAGCTATTGTCTCCTCAAACGATCCCAGTGAAAAATGCAAATCAGGTGTTTTCTCTTTTACAGCGCCGGCTAAACCCACGCTGGAAATCCTGATTTTATCTCAGCGATATGTTAGAGGGTAAAAACGTAAAACATCAGGACAACTAACGAAGGAACAAAAGTTCTAAAACTTGAGTTTTCTGAGGATTGAAAGTGAGGAGACTGACGGAGAGGAGCGCCTGTGGAAGCAGAGCTTTACGTTCCGGCGAGGCGTCGAACATCTGTGAAGGCCTCATCGCTGATGAAGCACCTCTGGAAGAACCAGAGTACAGCCTGACACTGAAACATCTGAAACATCTGGAGCGTTGTGGCTCCGCAGACACCACAAAGCAGCAACTGATGAAGTCCAACGAACTCGTGCGTCTAAGCTCTGACATGCCGTCGTCGTCTTCAGTGTCCCAGAAACATCCAAACATCGTGAAGTTCTGATCCGATCGATTTGTGTCCCAGCAGGAAAAAGGTCGTATTTCTTCTTCTGCTGCTTTTAAATAAAGAAGAACGCCGCAGAGAGGAGACGTCCTGGTTTGGACCGGGTCAGAACCGAATCATCTCCATTACATCTTTCTTCTTTTTTGTGTCTGTGGACCAATCAGAGTGAAGCTCTCTGCCTGCTGATTGGCCGCCCAGCTGCAGGTGATGACTGTTTCTGAGCAGCCATGTTTAATTCAGTAAAGGCGCCGGCAGGCAGCGTTAGTTATTAAAACACCTTAAAACCATCACTCAGCGCGCCTTAAAAACCACTTAGTGGGTTAAATATTCAGCAGCGCGTCGGCCTGAAGTGGCCTCAGAGTTTCACGCCGGGTTCAGTCCATTACACGCCGGCTGCGAGCGAGGCCCACAAATCAAAATATTAAGCAGCAAATGAGTCAAATAATCGACTGAATAACAGAGCAGAGACGCTCAGATGGACAAAGCAAGCGCACCCGCTCAGGAGCAGCCGAGGGAGGGAGACACCCGCGGTGTGAGCGCGCTCAGTGCGGCGCTGTGACTGAATGATGATAACTACAGGTGTGAAACACAGTTTAGACCCGTCCGAAATGCTCGTGGGTGTGTCCCCAAGATGGACGCTGACCCACTGTTGACCATGTGACTCATCACATCACTCATCATCTCAGGTGTGAAAACGGGTCGTTATCAGCAGAGGTGAAACCACTCTGAGACCTGCCACACCCACAGGGAGTCGGCGTTAAGGCGTCTGGGAACTACATTACAGATGGCAGACGGTTGGCGTCATAAGCTCCGCCCTCTGTTCAAAGATGGTCGTTCACAGTGGACGTAGATGCTTCTTTCACTCCTCTTTCAAACCATCTGTCTTCTCTTCTTCAAAGAACGACCTTTGACCTTTATATGCAGCTGTATAGCTGAGTCTTGTCCCGTGTCCTGTGCTCCACGACTGACAAACCAAACGCACCCAGGGCCTGCAGGGACAGGAAGTGATGTCTCGCAAAACGCTACTCCTTCTTCTTCTTTGATTTTTCGTACTCGGATGTTGCAGCAATGTTGCTGTCAGCACTGAAGTGTGACACGTATGATGAACGGCGCGGCTTTGACCGAATCATGTGTTATGATTGTGCAACCACCTGACAGGAAGCAGAGCAGCTTTATGAGAAGTCATGTGACTGAAAAGCCCACATGTGAGGTTCAGCATCAATGACTTGTTCTTCAGGTCTTCTGTATTTGGTTTGACTGTTGTTGTTTTAACACGAGTCAGAGATCTGCAGCACACACACACACACACACACACACACACACACACACACACACACACACACACAGTGAAAACATACAAACACACTCTGAGGGCGTCATGGGTCAGACAACGTTCAGCCTGCAGCTAAACAGAGATGAGAGGTTTCCTGTTTCAAACCACTCTGACACACATTAATAAATTATCTCACACACACACACACACACACACACACACACACACACACACACACACACACACACACACACACACAAGCCCGTTCAGCTATCTTAGTGAGGACCTTCATTGACATAATGCTTTCCGTAGCCCCTTACCCTGACCCTAAGCTAACTGTAACCCTGACACTAAAACCAGATTCTGAGCCTCAAAAATGTCTTCAAACTTTTGGGGACCAGGTCTCCACAAAGCTTTGAATATACGCTCACAAACGTGTGTGTTTGTGTGTGTGTGTGTGTGTGTGTGTGTGTGTGTGTGTGTGTGTGTGTGTGGTGCTAATTGCTCGTCCTCGTTTCTTATTTAAATGTGAACAAATGGACTGGTGGCTTCATTGAGACGCAGAGAGAAAATCCTCGTTAAACTTTGATTCTGTCGGTGAATCTTTCAGCAGCGCCGAGCAAACAGAGCTCGTTAGATGTGCACGCGCGCGCATGAATTATCCAGGCGTGACATGAAATATTAACACAGACTTCAGCTCTGATGTGCATCACAGCTTCATGTTGGAACAGGGAAGCCACAGAGAGGAGGTCACGCCACCGCCGCTCACCTGTTCTATGCCTGATCACATGACACACACACCTGCCGCTACTGTTCAGGCCCGAGGCAGCTCTCACCTGCTCCAACATGGACACCTGTGATGTTGTCCTTTAGTGTCATCAGGTGGGACTCTGCAGTTTGGAGGCCAGGTCAGCACTTTGGCTTTTTTTCCTTCTGGTTTTTTAGTGCTGGGGCGGAGCTTCCTGTTTGCAGGTACCCACAGGACAACAACTTCTGACGGAAGCTAACCAAACAACCAATGAAAATGGAGCATCAGTTCACAGACTCAAAGTCTGAGGGCAGAGTCACGTACTCCTCCATCAACTATCAAATGTGCCGTTCTGTCTTTTCAAAGCAGATATGACTCAAAAGATCCTGTCAAAAAAGTAAATGAACAGATTACAACATCTGAGAAATAGTGCAGCGATTCTGTGACAGAGCTTGTGTGGCTTTAACGAGCTGTGATGTTTGGTGTGAAATGCTTCATCTCAGCTCTGTGAGGATCTTCAGGAACAGTTCTACAGGCTTCCTGTCAGGATGAGGTCCGGCTCTGATAGAGTTCCCCTGTGCGTTTCTTTCCAGGTGTGCTTTAACCTCCTAAAACCCGAACTCTTCCACAGCAGCATTGTAATTTCTCTTTGATATTTGGACACATTGGGACCTGATGAATGTAAAAACAAAGAATTACCAGATTTTTGTTTCTAAGAAAAATCAGAGCCACATATGAGGATATTTGTTTAAAATTTCGATAGAACAGTAGAACAGGATATCAGGCCCTTGTAGAGCAAAATTGAGTGTTTTGGTCTAAATAACCCAAAATGTGATGTCCCCACATGTGGACGCAGGTCCTAGGTTAATGCACCTGCAGCATGTTTGGATCAATTTCATACTGAGGCATGAAGCTGATGTTTCCAGATGTTCCTGCATGGTGGATCAGACGAATCAAACAGCACTGACTGACCGGCAGCCGAAACCATGGATTTAGAGTCTAAATGCTGGTGGTGGCGAAGTCAAGTCAAGTCAAGTCAAGTTTATTTATAGAGCACATTTAAAAACAACCAAGGCTGACCAAAGTGCTGTACAGTAAATACAGATAAAAATACAATAGAACACAATTTCGTAATAACACCTCGCTGATAAAAATAAAATAAAAATATATAAAACAAATAAATTAAACCTTTCTAAAAGCCAATGAAAAGAGGTGAGTTTTAAGAGCGGTTTTAAAAGTTTCTAGGCTTTTGGAGAGTCTGACGTGAGGAGGTAAACTGTTCCACAGTCTGGGTGCAGCCACAGCAAACGCCCTCTCTCCCTTTGTCTTTAATTTATACCTGGGAACATCTAAAAGCATCAGGTCGGCTGACCTCAAAAGAAGACGCAGCTCGGGGGCTGGACTGAGCTCTGAGTGTGGTTCGGTGAGGTTCCAACGTACAAAGTGCTGTACATTGGAAGCATATAATAAAATTATATAGGATATAAATAAAAGCCAAATAAAAAGTAAAATAATTAATTAAATAACTAATTTAATTACAAGAGAAACTAAGTCTCGCTGAGGTTAAAAGCCAAAGAATAAAAGTGGGTTTTAAAACATGATTTAGAAGTGGACAGTGAAGGGGCCTCTCTAACATGCACGGGCAAATTATTCCATAATTTAGGAGCCACGATAGAAGAGGCCACGCCCCCTCTGAGCTTCCTCCTGGATCTCTCCAGCAGCAGCTGGTCAGCTGACCTGAGAGACCGACAGGGTGTGTGGAGAAGCTCAGAGAGGTAAGACAGGGCGAGACTGTGAAGGCATTTAAAAACAAACATGAGAATTTTAAAATGAACTCTAGAAGACACGGGCAGCCGGTGAGGCCAGCACAGGGTTATTTGCTCTCTTTTACGAGTTCCTGTTAGGAGTCGTGCAGCCGCATTTTGAACCAGCTGCAGACGTGAGAGCTACGACTGACTGACCCCCACATAAAGTGCGTTACAGTCCAGGCGGGAAGAAATAAAAGCATGGATCCTGTTTCAAGGTGCTGCCCAGAAAGAAAAGATTTCACTCGTGCCAGTCGGCTTAAATGATAAAAACTGGACTTCACCACTGCTCTGATTTGGCTGTACAATTTAAAATCACTGTCCAACTTAAAACCAAAGTCAGTAACAACAGGTTTAAAATAAACTTCCAGGAGTCCCAAATCTACAGAGGAGGACTCGCAGGGACAACTGGGTCCAAACACCAACAGACGGAGCAATCAGGGAATGAGAGACAGGAGGGAAACACAGCAGGGACAAATCAGGCCTAATGAGACAGGAAAAGCAAAACCAAACACACTAACATAAGACATGGACCTTCAAAGTAAAACAGGAAGCATAACACAGCTGATACAGCAGACAGGGGAGACAGAGCAACTAAGGAACACCGACAGAAACCAGCAGGCAGAACTCAAAGTACAGTAATAATGAAACTCTGGACATCACACGGTGAGTGTGCTGCACTGACACAGCTAAGCTTGATTAATTTGGATGCATTTTGTGAGCACACAGTTTCAGGGATTTTCATATTTCAGTTAATCTTTTTATTTTTAAAGATTTAGTTAATCACTATAAAGACACATGTGAGGTACTTAAGTGTATATAAAGACTGTTTATAGGCCAGAAAATTACTGAAAGCAGAACAAGCCCATCGTTAGGAACAAAAGACACAAAGGAGTCGAAGTGCAGTGCAGTCATTCTCATCATTACAATAACATTACACTCTGAGCTGAACACACACACACACACACACACACACAGACACACACAGACAGACACAGACACACATACACACAGACAGACACACACACACACACACACAGACACACACAGACAGACACACACACACACACACACACACAGACACACACACACAGACAGACACACACACACACACACACACACACACACACACACACACAGACACACACACACACACACACAGACACACACACACAGACACACACACACAGACAGACACACACACACACACACACACACACACACACACACAGACACACACACACACACACAGACACACACACACACACACACAGACACACACACACAGACACACAGACACACACACACAGACACACACACACACACACAGAGCTCTTCATGAAGTTTCTGCAAATTTCTACTTTCCAGCCTTGTGCCACCCTGACCGCCATCACACTGCTGCTCTGGCCAAACAGTCCATCACTTCACACTAATAGACTGCCAACTGGTCAGCCCACACACACACACACACACACACACACACACACACACACACACACACACACACAGAGGGTGGTGACCTGCTATTACTGAGCTTTTCTGCTTCGCTGCAGCCTGGTAATGATGGTCAGCTGTGTGTGTTTGTGTGTGTGTGTGTGTGTGTGTGTGTGTGTGTGTCTGTGTGTGTGTGTCTGTGTGTGTGTGTGTGTGTGTGTCCGGAAACTAGTAATGTGTCGGCTGAATAACTGACTGATTGACGGAGAGAGGGGGAGGGATGACAGGCGGCGTGACAGCAGAGGAGGAATAGAAATGGAGAAAAAGAAAAAAACAAGAAAGTGAGTGTTGACCCGTCCAGAGTTCAACAGCACACTGACACCAAGAAAATATCTGACACACACACACACACACACACACACACACACACACACACACACACACACACACACACACACACAGAGCAGGCTTTTAATTAGTGATGTAGTTTTAGTTGAGTGATCAGCCTGTAAAGCTAACAATGTTTGCTACCCTGCACAGAAACACAACAGCTAATTCAATTCAGTACACACACACACACACACACACACACACACACACACACACACACACACACACACACACACACACACACACTGAGCTGGGAAATTAACCCAGGTTAAATCAATTTTATTTTGTGCTTATGGGATGAAACAGTGAGTCGGTGTGTCAACAAACACATGTTCATTAAAACTCCATTTTGTGCCGCCGCTCCTCGTATTGACCCGGCGGTTATTAATTCTGTCTGATCGGGTTTAATGCGGACCTGGACTCAGTCTGCTGAACACGTTACGGCAGAGTCCTGCCAGCTCAGCACGAGTCCAAACAAAGTCCGCCC